>NW_024070205.1:23343732-23670598 GCF_014754425.2 Oryx dammah
GGATCCTTGGCTAAGAGGAGACTCTGCCTTGGGCCCGCCGGTGTAATAAACTGCACTCCACTATCTACATTGTTCTTCTAAGTGAGTTTGTTTCCCAGAATGCATGGCTACAACAAAGGGACTATTTCAAGCTGAAATGAAAGGACACTAAAAAAGCCATATAAAGAAATAAATATCTTAATAACGAAAAACAGGTGGACAATTATAAAAGTCAATATTGTTATAACAATCGTTCGTTATAACAAACTTCTTGTTTTAAATATGACTTAGGAGACTAATTCATGTTTTAAAAACAATCATTAGTCTAAAAGCTAGTATGATTGTAAGCATTCGTTTGTAACTACACATTTTGGTTTTTAAATAATTTAAGATATTAATGCATTTAAAAGAAGTGTTGGTTTATATTTTGGAACAATATATTAAAATGTAATTTGTGACATCAACAACTGAGAGGGTCATCTTTAACAGAGATGTTAAAGAGGTAGAAATTTTGTATGTTATTGAAGTTAAGTGAGTATAAATTCAAATTACATTGCTATAATTTTAGGATATTAAATGTTATCTCTTTTGACAATGACAAAGAAAATAGCTATAGAATATACACAAAAGAAAGTTAGGAAGATACTTATATGTCTCACTATAAAAATCAACTAAACACAAAATAAGACAGTAATGCAGGAAATGAGGGACAAAAAAAACTACAAGGCATATATAGAACAAATACCAAAATGACAAATCCTCAGGGATTACTTGAATGTAAATAGATTAAACTCTAACCAAAATACAGAGGTTGGCAGAATTTTAAAAACATAATCCAACTATATGCTGTCTATAAGAGGCTCACTTTAGAGACTGAAAGTGAAAGGAAGGAAAAAACTATTCCATGAAAATAATAACCAAAAGAGAACAGAGGTGGCTATACTAATATCAGACAAAATAGACTTTAAGTTGCTTTTACAGTCACAAGATACAAAGTAGTGCATTGTATATTAATAAAAGTTTCAACAAAGCAAGAAGATAAAATAATTATAAACATGTATGCACCTAATGATCATAAAAAATATAGAAAGAAAAGCTATTTTTACAATCATAGCTGGATATTTCAGTATCCCATTCTCAATAACGAATAGAACAATCAGACAGAATATAAGTAACGAAATAGAGGACTTAACACAGCTCAGTTCAGTTCAGTTGCTCAGTCGTGTCCGACTCTTTGTGACCCCATGAATCGCACCACACCAGGCCTCCCTGTCCATCACCAGCTCCCAGATTTCACTGAGACTCAAGTCCATCGAGTCCGTGATGCCATCCAGCCATCTCATCTCTGTCATCCCCTTCTCCTCCTGCCCCCAATCCCTCCCAGCATCACAGTCTTTTCCAATGAGTCAACTCTTCGCATGAGGTGGCCAAAGTACTGGAGTTTCAGCTTTAGCATCATTCCTTCCAAAGAAATCCCAGGGTTGATCTCCTTCAGAATGGACTGGTTGGATCTCCTTGCAGTCCAAGGGACTCTCAAGAGTCTTCTCCAACACCACAGTTCAAAAGCATCAATTCTTCGGCGCTCAGCCTTCTTCATAGTCCAACTCTCACATCCATACATGACTACTGGACTTAACACAATTAGCCAACTAAATCTAATAGATGTAAACAGAACATTATACTCAGAACAATACTATACACATTTTTCTCAAGTGCACATGGGACATTTACTAGGATAGACCATATTTTAGGTCAAAAATTAAGTATTAATAGATTTTTGAAGACAAGTACCAAACAAAGTGTCTTCTTTGACCACAACAGGATGAAGTTAGAAATCAATGATAGAAGTAAAACTAGGAAATCCATAACTCTTTGGAAACTAAATAACACACTCTTAAACAACTAGTTAATTAAAGAAAAAAATCACAAAAAAACTTAGAAGATCTTAGCAATGAATGAAAATAAAAATACAATGCACCAAAACTTATGTGACACAGCAAAAGCAGTACTAAGGAGAAATTTATAGTTTTAAATGCTTACATTAAAAAGAAAAAATCTCAAATCAACAACTGAACTTTACAGCCTAAAGTGCTAATAATAACAAACAACACAAAACTAGCAGAAGGAAGGAAATTATAGAGACTAGACCAGAGATCAACAAAGCAGAAAACAGAAAAATAATAGAAAAAAACAATAAAACCAAAAGTTGGTTCTTTGTAAAGGTCAGCACAATTGACAAAATTTTACCTAGATGGACTAAGAAAAAAAGAGAGAAGATTCAAATTACTAAAATCAGAAATTAAAGTGGGAACACTACTACCAATTCTATAGAAATATAAAAGATTGTATGAGAATACTATGATCAATTGTATAGTAAAGAATTGGGTAAGTTATGTGAAATGGATGAACTTCTAGAAACATAAAACCTATAGAGACTAAATCAGGAAGAAACAGAAAATCTTAATAATCCTATTCCTAAAAGGATTTTGAATCAGTAATCAAAATATCTCCCCCCAAAATAAAAGTTGTGGACCTGATAATGTCTCACTGATGAATTCTGCCAAATATTTAAAGAACTAACACCAATCTCTCTCAAGCTTTTCCAAAAAAAATTAAGAAAAGTGAACAGTTTTTAACTCATTCTATGAGGCCAGCATTACCCTGATAGCTGCTGCTAAGTCACTTCAGTCATGTCCGACTCTGTGCAACCCCAGAGACAGCGGCCCACCAGGCTCCCCCATCCCTGGGATTCTCCAGGCAAGAACACTGGAGTGGGTTGCCATTTCCTTCTCCAATACATGAAAGTGAAAAGTGAAAGTGAAGTCGCTCAGTCATGTCCGGCTCCCAGAGACCCCCATGGACTGCAACCCACTAGGCTTCTCCATCCATGGGATTTGCCAGGCAAGAGTTGTCATTGCCTTCTCCGACCCTGATAGCAAAGCCAGACAAAAACACTATAAGAAAACTACAGACAATATCTCTTATCAACACTGATGCAAAAAAATCCTTCACAAAATATACTAGCAACTGAATTCAGTGGCATATTAAAAGGATTATACACCATGACCAAGTGGGATTTGTTCCTGGAATGCAAGAATGATTCAACATACATAAACTAATTAATGTAATACACTACATCAACAGAATACAAATGGGGGAAAAAAATCACATGATCATCTTAGTTGATGCAGCAAAAGCACTTGACAAAACTCATGATAAAAATACAAAAAATAGGACTTCACAAAAACTACCTTATCATAATAAAAGCCACATACAAAAAATCTATAGTAAACATCAAACTCAATGGTAAAGCGCTGAAAGCATTTCCTCTCAGTTCAAGAACAAGGCAAAGATGCCTGCTTTCACCACTTCTATTCAACATAGTATTGATCTAGCCAGAACAATTAGGCAAGAAAAAGAAATAAAAAGCATCCAAACCAGAAAGGAAATAAAATTATCTCCAGTTGCAGATAATGTGATCTTACTTGTAGAAAACTCTAAAGCTTTCACAGGCTAACTAACTAAATATGTATATTTAGTTAGTTAGTTAGAATTAATTAATTTAGTAAAGTAACAGGGGCAAAGTCAACACACAAAAATCAGTTGCATTTCTATACATGAAGAATTAACAATCTGAAAAAGAAATTACAAAAACAACTCCATACACAATAGCATCAAAAAGGATAAAACACTTAGAAATTGCCCTAAACCAAGGGGGTAGAAGAGTTGTACAATGATGGAACATTGTTGAAAGAAATTTTAAACAGCATAAATAAATGGAAACTTATCCCATGTCTATAGATTGGAAGACTTCATATTGTTCAAGTGTCAGTTCTACACAAAGCAAGCTACAGGTTCAATGTAATCCCTATCAAAATCCCAATGATTTTTTTTTTTTTAAAGAGAAAAACTCATCCTAAAATTCACATGAAATATCAAGGGACCCAGACTACCAGAACAATCCTCAAAAGAAAGAACAAAACTGGAAGACTCACACTTCTTAATTTTAAAACTTACTAAAAAGCTACAGTAATCAAAACAATGTGGTATTGGCATAAAAATAGACAGATACACCAACAAATAGAAGAGAGCCATAATAAACCCTTGAAAATATGGCCAAATGATTTTGACAAGGCAACCAACATCATTCAGTGAGGAAAGGACAGTTTTTTCAATAAATGGTCTTGGGAAAACTAGATATTCACATGCAAAAAATGAAAAGGGACCCTAACTTAACACCATACACAAAAATTAACCCAAAATGGATCAAGAACATATTGTAAGAGCTAAAACCATAAAACCCTTAGGGAAAAATACAACAAAACTTCATGACACTGTATTTGACAATGATTTTTAGAACATGACTTGAAAGGCACAAGTAACCAGGGAAAAAATCAGACTTTGCAAAATTTTGTAATTTTTGTGCATCAGTAGATGATATCAACAGAGTAAAAAGGCAATCCACAGAATGGAAGAAAATATTTATAAATCACACATCTGATAAGGGATTAATATCCAGAATATATTTAAAAAAAAAAAAAAAAACTCTTAACATCAACTACATGAAACAACCTGATTTTAGAATGAGCAAAGAACTTTATTTCTCTATACAAAATAAATAAATGGACAATAAGCATACAAAAAGATGCTCAACATCACTAATATTTGGGAAAATGCAAATCAAAACTAAAATGAGATACCACCTCACACCCATTAGGATGGTTACTATTTAAAAATAAGATAAAAACAGAAGATAAGTGTTAGTGAGGGTGTGGAGAAATTAGAACTCTTGTGCACTGTTGGTAATGTAAAATGATACAATCTCTGTGGAAACCAGTATGGTATTTCCTCAAAAATTTAAAAATGAAATTACCACATGATCTATCAATTCCATTTTTGTGTATATACCCCAAGTTATTGAAAACAGGATCTCATATATGTATACCGATGTTCTTAGCAGCATTATTATGTATACCCAAGAGATATTTGTATACCCATGTTCTTAGCAGCACTATTCACAATAGCTAAAATATGGAAGCAACCCAAGAATCTATTGACAAATGATCTATGCTTATTGAAAGCAAAATGTGATATAAATATACAATGGAAAATTGTTCAACTTTAAAAGGAAAGAAAAATCTATGTATCCTACAACATGAATGAACCTTGAGGACATCATTGTGAAATAAGCCAGTAACGAAAAAAGACAAATACTTTATGATTCAATTTATATGAGGTACTTAGCATAGTCAGAATCATAGAGATTAGGAAGTAGAATGGTGGTTGCCAGGGACATGGGGTGAGAGAGGAATGGGTGGGTATTGTTTAATGGGTATGGAGTTTCGATTTTACAAGATAAAAGACTTAGGGAGTTAGATGGTGATTATGGTTGTACAACATTATGAATGTATTTTATACCACTTACCTATATACCTAAAAATAGTTACAATGATACATTTTATACTATGTGTATTTTAGAACAATTTTAAAAATGGGAAAAAAAAATCCTGGAACTTGAAGTCACAGTACTTTAAGAACCATGGTGAGTTACAAGTATTTCCTCTTCCTATGACTTGTTTCACAGCTCAGGTTTGAAAACTATCATATTTTCTTGTAGCAACTTCCTCTCATTTTTGTACTATGCAAATTAAGAGGGTTAGTAATTTCAGGTTTTATATGAAGCAATAATACAATTATGGAGCTTGTAATAAGTGTGTAAGCCTTGGATAAGAACTAGATATCCTTATTTCCCTCTATTTCCTGAAGTCTCCTGATAAGCATCACTTCTAATTCTCACTGGGTACCACTATTTCCTGCTGGACTCTGTCTCCAAGTGGGCATTTCCATCACCCTCATTGAGTCCACACAATGGCTAACAGAGTATGGCAGAAACAGTGGAATTCACCAAACATTCCAGCTGATTTCCCACATTTTCCAGCCCTCTTGCAGTTAGGCATCCACATGACTAGTGCTGGTCAATGAACTATGAATAGAAAGGACGTGTGTCATTTTCAGGCCTCAATGTAGAAAAGCCAGTATAGAACCTTCCCTGAGTCTGTCCCTCTAACCAAGAAGGTCATGTGTTCTACTCAGTACAAACTGAAAACGATAGAGCCTTTAGCAATCTGGGTTCCCAGTGACTGGGCTAATGAAGCCCCCACCAATCTGCACTGACCATGTAGAATGAGAAATAAGTTAATTATTGAGCTATCAAGCCACTGAGATTCCACACTTGGTTGTTACTGCATCATTACCTAGCCTATTCTTACTACCGGACATAGATTTTAGTGAAATCACTCTTAGTTTTTATCTATAGCCAACCACATCTATAGTAATCAGACATGAGGTAACTAGGAGTAATATACATTTTACTGCCTTCAGAATTGCTCCTAATGGATTCATCTCCAAGAAACTCTACAATGCCTATCTGTTCTTCCAATTTATCAAACATCAGAAACTCATAGTGGATACATCTTAGGCTCATGCTGAATAACTCATCTACTTGTTACCCTAATTCTAAGTATGGCACACTCAAAAGTGGGTATAATGCAAATAAGTTAGAAAAAGGGCCAGAGACCTGAACAGATGCCTAACCAAAAACAGATAAGCAAATGGCAAATAAGCATATGAAAAGATGCCCAATGTTGTACGTCATTAGGAAACTGGAAATTAAAAGAACAATGAGATACACACCTATTAGAATGGCCAAACTCCAAAACACCAAAAACATCAAATGCTGATAAGGATATGGAGCAACAGGAACTCTCATTCATGGCTGATAGGAATTCAAAATGGTATAGCCAGGAAGACAAGTCAGTAGCTCCTTATAAAATTAATCATACTCTTACTATATGACCCAGCAATCATGAGTCTCAGTATTTACCGAAAGGAGTTCAAAACTTATGTCCACACACACAAAAATCTATATACAGATGTTTATAGCAGCTTTATTCATAACTGACAGAACTTGGAAGTAATTAAGATGTTCTGCAGAAAGAGAATGGATAAATAAACTGTGTTACATCTAGACAATGGAATATTATTCTGTGATAAAAAGAATAAGCTACTATACTTAGAATTACGGTAACAGGTAGACGAGTAAATGAGCTACCAAGCCACAAAAAGACATGGAGGAAACAAATGCACATTACTAAGTTAAAGAAGCTAACCTAAAAAGGCCACATAATACACGATTTCAACCATATAAATTCTGGGAAAGGAAAAATAAGACAGTAAAAAGATCAAGGGGAGGAAAAAGGAGGGGTGAAGAGGCAGAACAGAGAGGATATTTTAGAGCTATGAAACTATTCAGTATGACATAATGAGGAATACATGTCATTATGTATTTGTCCACATCCATATACTATATATCACCAGAAATAAATTCTAATGTAAACTGTGGACTTCAAGTGATAACGGTATGTCAATATATAGTCACCAAATTGTCATAACTGTAGCACTCTGGTAGAGAATGTTGATAGTGGGAGAATGTGTGCAAGTTGGAGCAGAAGATTAAGGGGAAATCTCTGTACCTTCTGCTCAATTTTGCGGTGAGCCTAAAACTGCTCTAGAAAATAAAATCTATTTAAAAAATTAAAAAATAAAGCACATACATATAAAAATAGAGGCAAAAGCAGAGAACAAATTTTAAAATGTCTCCTAATTATCATATTGGTGGCCTTAGTAATAGTATAATTGTTCTGAGACTATTGTGTTTAAAAACAGAAAAAAAACCCACAGCACCAAATTTGAACTGAAAATATCAAAATGAACTTATGAGGCATTTTATCTTTAAAAATATATGGATATTTCCTAGTTCCATCTGCTGAAAAGGCCTAAAAACAATGACCAACACAGTAGTAATGAACATACTTTGTGCCTGGGTTGTCGCTTCAAAATACCATTGCTTGCTAAAAGAAACTGGGCTTCCCAGGTGGCTCAGTGGAAAGAATTCACCTGCCAATGCAGGAGACAAGGGTTCAATCTCTGTGTTGGGAAGATCCCCTGGAGAAGGAAATGGCAATCCACTCCAGTATTCTTGCCTGGGAAACCCCATGGACAAAGGAGTCTGGCAGGCTATAGTTCATGGGGTTGCAAAAGAGTGGGGCATGACTTAGCAACTAAAAAACAACAACAACTAAAAGAAACCAGGGATTCTTGAAGAAATGGCAGATTCCAGATCTAGGGCAGGAAACATACAAGATGAACCTAGAATATTTTGTTATATCAAATAGTAACGAAGCCATCAAAGGATACCAGGGTCATATCTTTAGTGCCAATGGAAGAGGCTCTCCCTGGCCAAAGATGGGATGAATTAAAATTAAGGTAATTATAGTAGCTGCTTGAAACCTATCCAGGATGTTGAATACATGTATGAACACATGGATACACTAGTTCATGTAATTAAAATGAAAAATAATCTTTGGAGGATAATAGAAAACATTCATTATTTTGACAACTGAAAAAGAAGAGTTAAGCATTTACTTTGCCTTTTCTATCTGAATTATACCACCAATGATACAAATAATGGATGAGGGGAAATGTCTTTTATAGAAATATTCTAACTAATGAATGTTAATAAAATAATAGAATCATAATACTCTGTAGTTCACAATAAACATGGAGTGTTCTTGCCTGGAGAATCCCAGGGACAAGGGAGCCTGGTAGGCTGCCGTCTATGGGGTTGCGCAGAGTCATACACAACTGAAGCGACTTAGCAGCAGCATAACATCCAGAGAGTCAACTAGTCATTAAAGTGTGTGCTTCCTGCTAAGGTAACAGAGACAACTAGTCATTACAGTATATGCTTCCTGATGAATCACCCATCATCTTGCCTAAGAAACTGAGCTTGAGTTTCAAGCCTCCAAATCCAGCTGCAGGAAATACAGAGGACAGAGGAACCTGTTGAACTGCATCAGGAGTATGCAATTAAAATGGACCCCAGGAATTTTTGCAGGTGAAATGACTTAAGTTCTTCAACAGATCAATGGTATGAAAGAGGAAACTTTGACCTGGAGAACTAAAGAGATTTAAAACACATATCAACATTTTTCTTCAGGGTAACCACTTCCCCCTGCCAAAAAAAAAAAAAAAAAAGAAAGTGATTCCTATAGAAGTCAGTACAGTAGTTACTTTCAGGGGCAGGGATGCCCAGGACAGAGCCCTTGGAGGGCTTCTGACATGACTGACAATGTGCTCTTTCTTTATCTGGGTGACAAGTAAATAGGTGCTTGTCTTAATAATCCACTAAGCCTTGAATTTGTTTGGTTTGGTTTTCTGCATTTGTGTTTTATTTCATAATTTTAAAAAGACTTTAACACATATACACAAACACACACACACACACAATGAGCTGAGGTATCTAGAGAAGGCATTCCAGAGGTAAGATATCTTGAACTGAGTCTTAGAAGACAAGGCAAATGAAAGTTAGGAATGAAAATCTAATTGGCTTAGAAGAAAATAAGTCTCCCAGAACAGTGCTTGAGCTCCTCATCCCCTTGAGGGGAACACCTCAAATCCCTCAAACCCAAACCAAGCAAGCTTGGAACCAGGCATAATCCTCCTTCCTAAGTGTTGCTCATTTTCACTGCCCCACATGCTTCTTATTGTACCAAGTGAAAAAACACCTCCCTTCCTATGTTCTTCTTGGCTTAGGCATAAACTCCACCCAAAAGGCACATTCATCAGCTATAGCCAACTATCTGTAAAAACTAGAGAAGACAAACTTGGGATGCTAGAATCAACAGCTCCCTCACATTCTGAGGGTGTGCCATTTGACCAGAGAGAAACCAGGGGAGCGGCTCTTCTTTCTTTCAACCCAAAGCTGAAAAAAAAAAAATCTTTAACTTTTTTTTTTTTAATTCACTGACCCAAAGTAGTGGTCTCCAGATTAGAAATCAGATCCAGCCAAGATTAGGGGAGACGCCACATGAGGAAGGCTGGCGCTAAGCTGATAAGCATAAAGTATTCTTGGAATTGTTGTGCTTTTTTTAAAATGATTGTGTTTTCATTTCACATTTTTTGTTGCTTCTGGGCCATTTTCATTAGGGGTTGAATATTTCTCTGGACTTTCCATTTTGTCAGGGACATTAAGTCTTCTTTCAGGAAAGCATTCGTTCCTCAATTCAGTTCTCTTTTCCTTTTCTCCAAGTATTCCATGTAGCTTGAGCCAGTCTCATTTCTGTTGACTGTCTTCAACCTGATCACCCTTCTGGATCTAGAACCTGTTGCTCTGGTTTGTCTCTCCTGCTTTCAGGTCTAGAAAAGGCCAGGTGAAAAGCATAGATGTCTAGATATCTTCATTCAGTTCAGTTCAGTTCAGTTCAGTCGCTCAGTTGTGTTCGACTCTGTGACCCCATGAATCGCAGCACATCAGGCCTCCCTGTCCATCACCAACTCCCAGAGTTCACTCAGACTCAGGTCCATCGAGTCAGTGATGCCATCCAGCCATCTCATCCTCTGTTGTTCCCTTCTCCTCCTGCCCCCAATCTCTCCCAGCATCAGAGTCTTTTCCAATGAGTCAACTCTTCACATGAGGTGGCCAAAGTACTGGAGTTTCAGCTTTAGCATCATTCCTTCCAAAGAACACCCAGGACTAATCTCCTTCAGAATGGACTAGTTGGATCTCCTTGCAGTCCAAGGGACAGCGACTTCTATACAGATGTCCATTAAAGGGAGGACCTAAGTGAGGATTCTTATCCCTAATTCACTGAGTACCGAAGAATTGATGCTTTTGAACTCTGGTGTTGGAGAAGACTCTTGAGAGTCCTTGGACTGCAAGGAGATCAAACCTATCAATCCTAAAGGATATCAATCCTGAATATTCATTGGAAGGACTGATGCTGAAGATGAAACTCCTAACACTTTGATCACTTGATGTGAAGAGCCAACTCATTAGAAAATATCCTGATGCTGGGAAAGATTGAAGGCAGGAGGAGAAGGGGACGAGATCATTGGATGGCATCACCAACTCAATGGACACATGTTTGAGCAAACTCCAGGAGATAGTGAAGGACAGGGAAGCCTGGAGTGCTGCAGTCCATGGGGTTGCAAAGAGTCAGACATGACCAAGTGACAGAACAAATTGGCTGGGGCCACTTGATAAGCAGAGGAAAGAGATGGAAACAGATGACCACCATGGGACAAGAAGAGAAGTCAGTGCAAGTTAATTCTGTGTGCTGGGTCTCTCCCTTAAAGCTGGGGTGATGTGAGCCAGTCCCACTCAGCAGCCCCCTACACCTGCACCTCAACCTCCGATATCCAGGACCTTCCTGGGTGATGTTGGAGTGGGTGGTTCTCAATGACACGGTTATTGTGAATTTTGCTTAACACTTGTATCTGGGAATTTAAACTGAAAGTTGTGCTTCTCCTTAGAGAAGTTCCATCGTGTTTTCTGGAAGGCATTTTGGAGGGCAAAGTCCCTTCTTTCTCCAGCACATAAAACTTTTTTAAGTAGTTGGCAGCTTCCCCTGCAAATGTATGTAAAGTGTGTGGACTTAAACCAGGACTAACTGGAGAGAACAGCGGGGAGCGCCCAGGGCGTGTGTCTGTGGCAGGAGAATGTATACTGCGGGCTGTGGTAGCAGGGCCTCTGATGCACCCCAGGATTTCAGGCTCTGGGAGACAGCTGGGGGATGCCTGAAGTGTCTGGGAGTCCCTCCAGCTCTAGGGAGGGGAGAGAGCAGAGTCTCACCATGAAACAGTTCAGGACCTTTGGCCCAATGGATGTTGTCACCAGCAGTCACGCTGGGGCCAGTTCCCAAGAAATTTCAATAGTCAGCTTTTCATTTCCTCTTCTAATGGAGCTGTTCTCCCGGACTCAGCCGGAAGTACGCAACTGCTAACGTAATCCTGAAAAGAGAGCACTCCCCAAGGTGCCACCCACAGTAAGAGCCCAGTCCAGAAGTGGATAGCTGCTCTATCCACTTCTTCCCACTAGGCAATTAATCTTGGGTCTTCCATCCTCCACTTATCATCAGAGATGTGTTCATAGGGGTGCTAGAGGGATGTGGGAGTTATAGTGTGTGTTTGGATACCCCAAGGGCTTAACACTCACACTCAGAGAAATAAAAGAGAAGAGAGAGAAAAAGAGAAGGGAACTAGCACATTTGCTGGACATCAGAAGGAAGTAACAAACTACTTCTCTTCTGATGGAAAAGAACTCTTTCAGTAGTTGGACTGTTTCTTTAAAAAGTCACAGGGAGTTGAGGAAAGAGAAGCATTTTCTGGTCAGAAGGATCTGGATTTATCACGGAAATTAAAGCAGAAATATTTGCCCTTGAGACTAACACTGTTCTTTCCAGGGTGTGCTGCCCAGAAAGCTGCTGAGTACATATAACATTAAAGTATTTGCAGATGGGATGGTATAGTGGTTAGAAACAGAGTTTGAAGTGAAAAACCTAGACTTAAATCTGGATTGTTTCACTTACCAGCTACTAAAAGTTATTAATTTCTTTAGAATTCACTTTAGTCACCTCCCCAAAGGCTCAGCAGTAAAAAATCTGCCTGTAATGCAGGGGACACAGGAGACATGGGTTTGATTCCTGGTAGGACGATCCCCTAGAGGAGGAAATGGCAACTCACTCTAGTATTCTTGCCAGGAAAATCCCCTGGACAGAGGATCCTGGTGGGCTACAGTCCAAGGGGTTGCAAAGAGTCAGACATGACTGAGGGCACAGCACAGAGACAAACAGGATAATGTTAATAACTGTTCCTACTTTGTGGGACTGGTGTGTTTTAATGAGATGATGTGTTTAAATTACCAAGCAGAGTACTTAATAGGTGGCTTATGTTCCATAAATACAACGTTATCATTATTATTATTTACTAGGGTAAAGCTTTTTAAAGAACATACGTCCCCACGAGGGATAAAGAGAAGCATTAGCTGGAGGTCCACATTCTTCATATATCCCACCATCAGGGAAACTTTTCTTTCCAGGTCACACCTGAAAGCAGGAGAGAAAAAGAGAAACAGGCATGAAAGTGGTCAACTAAACCCTTGTGATGAATGGCTGTTATTGTTCTTCAGTTGCTCAGTCGTGTCTGACTCCTTGCAACTCCACAGACTGCAGCACACCAAGCTTCCCTGTCCTTTACTATCTCCAAGAGTTTGGACAAACTCATGTCCATTGAGTTGGTGACTCAATGAATATGATGGGTAACAGATTTTAAAATCAGTTTGCCTTTTTACATGAGACATAAAGGATGAGAAGGAACGAGAGAACATGGAAAGGGCCCTATGCAGATGTTGCTGCTGAAACTCCTAATTCTTTCTAAGCCCTCTTAACCTACCCAAGGGCTGGAGCTGGACTAGGTAAGTGAAACTCTTTGGCTGAACCCCTAATGCTTAGCCAGGAGGAAGAAAACAGAGATGGACTCATATACCTGGAAGATGCAGGTGTATGAGCCACAGCAAGATACAGTGAGAATTTGCTGAGTTAGTTAAAGAGGCCACCTTCTAAATGGACACTTCACTAGCTGTTGTTGTTGTTCAGACACAACTTCACGTGTCCATGGGGTTCCTTGCACGCTAGGCTTCCCTGTCCTTCAAGAGTTTGGTCAAACTCATGTCCATTGAGTCAGTGATGCCATCCAACCATCTCATCCTCTGTCGCCCCCTTCTCTTCTTGCCTTCAATCTTTTCCAGCATCAGAATCTTCCAATGAGTCGGCTCTTTGCATCACGTGACCAAAGTATTGGAGTTTCAGCTTCATCATGACTCCTTCCAATGAATATTCAGGGTTGATTTCTTTTAGGATTGACTGGTTTGATCTCCAAGGAACTCTCAAGAGTCTTCTCCAGGACCACAATTTGAAAGCATCAATCCTTCGGCACTCAGCTCTCTTTATGGTTCAACTCTCACATTTATTCATTACTACTAGAAAAACCATAGCTTTGACTATATGGACCTTTGTCAGTAAACTGATGTCTCTGTTTTTTTAATACACCGTCTAGGTTTGTCATAGCTTTTCTTCCAAGGAGCAAGCATCTTTTAATTTCACAGCTGCAGTCACTGTCCACAGTGATTCTGGAGTCCATGAAAATAAAATCTGTCATTTTCCCCCCATCTATTTGCCATGAAGTGATGGAACAAGATGCCATGATCTTAGTTTTTTGAATGTTGAGTTTTAAGCCAGACCTAGAAACCATAGGGACTAATAAGGAGATTTGCTTTTTCTGGTGTTGGTGAAACACCCAAATGTTCTTCCTGCATCAACAAAGCCCCTGAGGAATGTAAAGTGGTGCAGTCACGATGAAAAACGGTACAGAGGTTCCTTTAAAAACTGAAAGTTAGCATGTGATCCAGCAGTCCTGCTTCTGGTTATATATCTGGTTTGTTGTTTAGTCACTAAGTCATATCTGAGTCTTTGCAACCCCATGGACTGTAGACTGCCAAACTGTTCTGTCCATGAAATTTTCCAGGAGTGGGTGGCCATTTCCTTCTCCAGGGGATCTTCCCCAGCCAGGGAATGAACCCATATCTCCTGCGTGGGCAGATGGACTATTTACTGGTGGAGCAACCAGGGAAGCCAAAACTCTAACTCAAAAAGATAAACACACTCCAATGTGCATAGAAGCACTATTTACAATAGCCAAGACATGGAAGCAATCTAAATGCCCACTGACAGATGAGTGGATAAAGAAGATGTGGAGCGCACGCGCACACACACACACACACACACACACACAGTGGAATACTACTCGACCATAAAAAAGAATGAAATGACATTTGGAGCAATATGGATGGACCTAGAGATTAGGATACTAGGTAATGTAAGCCAGAAAAAGGCAAATATCATGATATCACTTATATGTGGAATCTAAAATATAATAAAAGAGAACTTATTTATAAAATAGAAACAGACTCACAGACATGGAAGACAAATTTATGGTTACCAAAGAGGAAAGCAGGATAGGGATAAATTAGAAGTTTGGGATTAACAGGTACAAACTACTATACATAAAATAGATAACTGACAAGGATCTACTATATAATCCATGGACTTATATTCAGTATATTGTAATAAACTATAATGGAAAGTAATATGAAAAAGAATATATACATGCATAACTGAATCACTTTGGTGTGCACTAGAAACTAACATAACATTGTAAATCAACTATACTTCAATTTTAAAAAATAAAAGTTATTTAATAAAATTTAAAAAAAAAAAAAAAAAACTCTGAGTGCAATGGCAAAACTCAGCCTGAAGGTCTGCATACAGGGTATTTTAAGGGAGGAATGTGATGGCCCAGAGATTTTCAGGATGGGAAAATCTCAGAGGCTTATGTTAAACATCACTTTTCTGGTGCTTTCACATATTCCAAAAGTTAAGTCAGTGAAGCTAATTCAGAAGTCACCTGAATTCACAAACCTTGAGATAAATGGAGTTTGGAACTTTCAGATCATCCTTATCTATTGCTTTTTGTCCACTTTAAAATGGCTACCTCTGATCTCACACCCTTTTCTGCCACTTATCCTTCCCAGCCGCCATTCATGTATAATGCTGTCTTTCACATATTTGTCAAATCCACTGGACAGCAAGGGCCTCACCAGTGGCTCAGTGGTAAAGAATCCGCTTGCCAATGCCTGCCAGTGCAGGAGACATGGGTGCAATCCCTAGGTGGGGAAGATCCCCTCGAGCAGGAAATGGCAACCCACTCCAGAATTCTTGCTTGGGAAATCCCATAGTCAGTGGAGCCTGGTGAACTACACTCCATCGGATCACAAAAGAGTCGGACATGACTTAGTCACTAAACAACAACTAGATAGAGAGCACCTTAATCAAGCTTGCCTTTGCAGCATTTAGCACAGTTCCTGGCACGTTGCAGTGGCTCCATAAATACTCACCTGATAGACTCATGGCACATCGACTACATGAAGCACAACTGAGAACGTGGTGTGTGTTGAAGCGCCTACACCTCTCCCACAAACTAGTGGCTTTGTAAACTGACAGATCTGATCGGGGAGGATAAATTAGGACCACTTGTGGAACAGACTGAAGTCAACTGGCTTGAGTGAGAATTGAACCCAGCACCTCGCTCCATTGTTAACTCAGTTAAATTAGCAAGGTACAGGCTGCCCCTGATTCACCAGGCAGCCCACAGGCCAAGCCTCCCTCCTTTTGCAACAGCACCCATCTTTGTGATAGTGAGATAGTTCTCCAACTGTACAAGCAGCTTCTCAAAGTTCAGATGGAGAAGCTGAAGATGATCTCGTACAAGGCAATTGCTACTCTCCATTTGCAGTCTTGAACCAGCCAGCAGTTTTAAAAACGTGAATAGAAGACTAGGAGGAAACAACTGGGAAAGGAAAAGAATAGAAAAACCCTCAGCCCTCTTGGACTTATTCCAGAATAATGAGACCTCCAAGGCCTCAGAGTTACAAGATTTAAACTAGAATTTCTAAGCAAACCATTGAACCTAACACCAGAATTTTATGGTGGAATCCGCAACTAGAGTTGCCCTTAGCTCTGGGGAAAAAAATATTCTCAGTTCATGTTCACAAGGTGACCAATCCCCTTTTGCCATGGCTTGACTGGTGATAAACATACAGGGCCACTCCTAGGCCAGGTTCATAACCCTTCAACCACATCGCTTCTTTCTGCACCTGGAAAACCATCACATCCCTCTCTACCGCTGCAGACTGGTTCTTTCAAGACTGCCTCCCTCTATGGGGACTTCCCTGATTTCTATAGTGCTATAAAGAGTCCTTTTTGACACCTCATAATAGTAAATTGTGGTCCTCTTGATCATACTATTGGGAACTTAATCTCAGTTTATCTCAGATACTGTACTGTTATTTACTGAGATGACTTATTTGATCCAGAAAAGCCTGAATGTACCTAGAGGCAACTACACATAAATTAGAATTGGAAGGGCTCTAGCCTGACAGGCAATGATCCTTGAAATTTTACCATTAAAATTAGAGGAAAAAATCAAAAATGATTGGTCATCACCTAATCAGTCCAACCTCTCACCTTAGTACAGGAATCCCCTCCACATCACTCTTTCTCGATGTGCATTCAGCCTTTGCAGAAATTCTTGCAATTATAAGAATTTCATTTCCTTTGCAGTAACTCATTCTCATTATGAACATTACTGAAGTTTTTAGAGAGAAAACAATAAAGTTCAAAGGATTATTAAATGTACCTTTCAGCAGAGATAACCTGTTAAATATGCATTTATCAACCACTTGTATCTAATTCTGCATGTTCTCTAATATACTTTTTAAAAACTAAGGTAACTAACTTACAGATACCAGAAAAAAAAGCGCTTTGATAAAACAGCAAATAAAGATGTGATTAGATAATTTATAAAAGATATGTATATGTGTCCAATAAATATATGAAAAATATATTCAGTCTAATGAGTAATCAAAGAAATGCGTTTACCTGCAAACTTGGACAAATAAAGTTTTAGAAAATAAAAATAGCCAACATAGGGAGATTTGTGAAATAAGTTCTCTCAGTCACTTACTGGTAAGAGTGAAAATTGCCAATAATTTGCATATGTGACTCTCCATACCCTTTAACCAGTAATTCTGCTTTTTGAAATTTATCCTAAGAAAATAACCAAAGAAGCAGACAAAGATTTATATGCAAGGATGTTCATCCACGTGATATTTCACCTTGGGAAAAAACTGGAAACAACCCTATGTATCCCCAAAAAGCAAGAAAATATGCCATGACACATCCATGTGGCAGAATGATACCAACATAAAGAAACAATTGTTATTGTTATTGTTGTGTAGTCGCTAATTTGTGTCTGGACTCCTTTCAACCCTATGGACTGTAGCCCACCAAATGCCTCTGTCCATGGGATTTCCCAGGCAAGAATACTGGAGTAGGTTGCTATTTCCTTCTCCAGGGCATCTTCCTGACCCAGGGACTGAACCCACATCTCCTAAATTGGCAAATGGTTCTTTACCACTGAGCCACCAGGGAAGCCCATAAAACACTATATTTTGAGAAATTATTTAATGACATGGGAAATGGCAAAAATGAAATTTCAAGTGAAAAGAACAGGATTATAAAAATGCAAGTGCAGTAGGCTCCTACTTATATTTAAAAATATAAATAGGAATAATTAAAATAATAATAATTAAATAATTAAATATCTACTACCCACCACCCAGAGATGACCTTTGCCTAATGGGTGATAAGCTGTGGATTATTTTATGTTTCCTTCCTTATATCTTTCTGTAGAGTTCAAATTCTATACAGTGATTTCAACCACTGTTATATCTAGAAAAATGTTTATGTTATTAATAATATTTTATAGTGAATTAGTTATGAAGGAACTTTTCAAAGTATCAGTTAGCTAAGACAGTATTTAGCTGATGGCCATATGAAAAGCCATCTCTAACACCTGAGGTGTTGCTTAGGCAGGGAGCTGGTCACAGCCAGGGAGAAATTTGGGGGAAAGCCTGTATCTTTTCATCTTTGCTTCTCCAGCACATAATATGGCACTCTATGGGAATAGTGCAAAATAAAAATTCCTTGCACAAGGACCACTTGTTCAAGAAATACTACGAATTTCAAAACAACATCAGTGGTACATTAAACCAAGCACAGAAGCTTCCTAAATGGAGGCCCTGTGCAGCTAAATCTCAAAATTCATGATGCTGGTCCCACACAATGCACTGTAGGTACGCAATAAATATTTGTTGAAAGTAAAGCTAGGTGGATCCCAAATACAAACTTCTTGAAGGTACCTCATGGCAAAGCTACAAACAATAAGATTGAAGTTATAGGAGGGTATAAAGTCATAGAAAGAAGGAAGCAGTCTTTCAGAATTTTCCCAGACAGCCTATATTTGAACTACGCTTACTCTTGTTATAAACATAAATGTTTGATGGTAATCTGTAGTCACAATTTTGTATTTGGATGACATGATCACTCTGTCTACAAAAGAAATGAATAGTCTCTCTTTTATCTGTTCAAATAAGGTATTTGGCTCTGGCTATTACAACCTCCCTCACTGTTTTTCCCCTCAACTCACTTTTCCTCTTATAACCCTTTAAGCTTGGCAACAGAACTCTCCCGACCCATCTTTTCCTTCCTGCACCCCCTACACACCCATCCTCAGTACTCCCTCTGCCTTTAATGCCATCCAAGTAGACAGTGAGCCTGAGAGGGTGTCTGCAGACGGTGTAGATAACCCGCTCCTAATCTCCTCCATGGTCTGCCCGCCCAGGCCTGGCCCAAGCCCAGAAGAACCGGAGCTGCCAGCTTGTGGAAGCCACTGCAGCCTAAAAGGAGGCATGGCAGCCAGGGGTTGTCACTTATCAAGGAGAAATGAGACAATTTGTTACAGCTGATTAGACTGGGGAAACTGAGCTGCTTGAGTGGGAACCTGACCTTTCGCAGGGACAGTGCTAAAGAAGGATGCCTGGCCTCAGTTGCCAGGGCCCCATTCCAGCCCTCGAACACTAAAGAAATACGAGAAGTCTAACACCCCTTCGCTCACATCAGAAAACAGGCCGAGTCTGCAAATGTCTAGCGTCTCCTCCATCAACAGACATGCTGTAGCAATAGTATTGCTGTCCCTTTAAGTGCCCTAAGTGGTTTTGTCCCTTCTTAATCACTGCCACGTGTTGGAATCCATTTTGATCCTCAGAAGAACTCATGTATGAGGTAGGACAGGTATTATATGACCACTTTTGGCTTAGGAAACTGAGACACCAAGAGATTAAATGATCTACCCGTGCTCAGAATTTTAGCTAATGGTGGGGCCAGGACTCAAGCCCAGGTTTCCTGTGTTTGCTCTCTAGTTCCTTCTGTACTGCTATGGTGGGGGTTGGGTAGAAGTCCTTTTAACAGAGACCAGTCACTTTTCAGTTTCATGCATTGGAGAAGGAAATGGCAACCCACTCCAGTGTTCTTGCCTGGAGAATCCCAGGGACGGCGGAGCCTGGTGGTCTGTCATCTCTGGGGTTGCACAGGGTCGGACACGACTGAAGCGACTTAGCAGCAGCAGCAGCAGCAGTCTAACAGAGACGGGAGGGACACAGGAAAGATGAGGGAGGGTGCAGCAGATTCTCAGCAGAATTTCTGAACATTTTGCCTTGATAAATAAGATAGAAATACTGTGCCATTTGTCTGGCAACTTAGCAGCTACTCAGCTTTTAATTAATCCCATAAAAGCAGGAAGCCTGATCAAAAGTAGAACGAAGAATTTCTGTTTCAGTTTAGAATGAGAAGAGGGCATTTTGCTAAATGTGAGTATAGGATTTCCAATGCCCTGGGGCCCTTTTAATTTTAATTGGAGTATAATTGCTTTACCATGTTGTATTGTTTGCTGCTGTACAACAAAGTGAATCAGCTATACGTATACACATATCCACTCCCATCTCCCCTCGACCCCCTACATCCCACCCCTCTAGGTCATCACAGAACATCAGGCTGAGCTCCCTGTTCTATACAGCAGCTTCCCACTAGCTACTGACTTTATACATGGCACTGTATATATATTTCAATGTCACTCTCTCAATTCATTCCACCCTCCCCTTGCCGCTCTGTGTCCATTGGCCTGGGACTCTTTAAACCAGGGCGTGAAGCTAGACCTTGAGGAGCTGGCTCAATTCAATGCCCCAAGTGTTATTGCACATATTCGCTGCAGGCTGCCACCAGGAAGGGGCCCTTGACTGCGTCTGAGCCCAGTTCTGTCTCTTGCTTCCCTGACTTCCTCAAGCAGACCTGTGGCTTCTTCACGCAAAGCCCCCAACTTTGCAAGTGCAGGCTTCATCAGAGCAGTCACTAGATTCCAAGCCATTTCTGGGCTCTTTCCCCATTATATTTTGACTCCCAGAAAGCAAGGCTCATTGCCTAGTCAACTTTACATCTCAAAAATCTAGGAGACGATCTGGAACATAGAAGCCCCTCAATAAATCTATCTGATAGATGAGCAAATAAATGCATAAACCAGTTCACCTGAAACAGGTCACATGACCTCTTCCAAGGTTCAGCCGTCCCATTTGTGAAAATAGGTGTAGGCACACCTGTCCTGACTGAATCACAAGGTTGTAAAATGACCAAATGTTTGTTTCGTTGTCAGGCCCTCTTACACAACTCTTAAACACACACTAAAATGGAGAAAACCCGCAGACAGGAGCCCAGTCACTCTTGTTCCTGGTGCATCTCCAATATCTACATTAGGAAGTGCCCAGTTACCACTGGTGGAAGGAAGAGAGGTGGGACAGAGGATTGTTGGTGTTGTTGCTAATCACCAAGTCATGTCTGACTGCTTATGACCCCAAGAACTGTAGCCTGCCAGGCTTCCCTGTCCATGGGATTCTCCAGGCAAGAATACTGAAGTGGGTTGCTATTCCTTTCCCCAGGGGATCTTCCCAACCCAGAGATCGAACCTGGGTCTCCTGCATTGGCAGGCAGATTCTTTACCACTGAGCCACCAGGGAAGCCCGAGCCTGAAGTATACACAATACTTTATAAACACATGACCTTTGATTGAAAAGATATGCTTTTTTTTTTTCCCCCTAGAAGTATAATAAGTTCTGGTCATCAGAAAGCATGTTGTGTTGCTGAGAGACTCTGCCCAGTTCCCGGTTCTTTCCCTTCCATTGACCATTGACCCTCTGTGACTGACAACATGAGGAAGGCCACGTTCACCCTCCTCTTTTTCAGATGGGGATAATTTGTCTTTTTCAAACTTTCTGCAATGTAGGAGGATGGTGAGGCCAAGGTTGAATCATACCAGGGAAGCCAGTATCTAAGAAGGATGTCTGCCATCTGTCCCAGAAGTAGTCTAGAGCCCAAGCCTTTGTGGGGTCAATGGTCCAGGCTAGAAGGGACAACAAGCTGAGCAGGGGCTGAGAGCTGGCTACCATCGCAGAGCTGGAGAGGGCACTGGGGCGCCTCTGCGGCCAGCCTGAGCCAAACAGCCTCCTCAGCACAGGCACTTCCTGGGGATTAATGAGGCACAGAAAGGAATAACACCTCAAACCATTAACCCCAACCAGCCATAAATCCTCAGGAATTTCACGGCAGAGTGGCTGCTCCTGCTATATTAAGTTGAAAATGCATTTTAAAAGGCCTATGGATATTTTTAATGGACAACAATATCACTGGAAGCCAGTGGGCCTTTCCATAGACAAAATACCTCAGCCCAGGGGCCTGGCCCTTTATTCAACGTGGGACATTCCTTCTCCTACTTGAGGCTACCTGGCTTTTCTTGTGTCCTTTGCTCCTAGGATATTGAAAAACACCCCTTAAACTGAAAACACTGGGATGAGAAAAAGAGAAGCCCAACCAGCTTGCAGGGGCCACCAGTTTGAGAGCAGGTACCAGCGTGTGGCATTTGGGTTAAGGGGGCAGCCAGAAGGGAGAAAATCAGGAGAGAAGGCTGCCAAGATGCAGGAATGTTCCATTGACTTCTTTGACATTGAAATCGCCAATGAAAATATAAATGTTATCTGGTAGAGGAAGCCTCTGAGCCATTTTTAGGCCATTAGCAGCTTTGATGCAAATTGTCTAAAATAGCCGATCACCCATTACAGCCAGGGGCAATGGAACTCAACACAGGTACTAATCTCAGAAGTAAGGAAAGTCAGGAATGAAGGGGGCAGGAGGATACAAGAAGTGGAAGAGGAGGAGAGACCTCACTGGGCTTGGGGGAGACACAATGTCCTTGGCCAAAAGATATGAAGGATAATGGGTGGAAAGTGAATACTGGACCATCAACTTTTCACGCTAATAACTTTTTCTAGACCAGGTCCAGCTAAGTGAAGTGAAGTGAAGTCACTCAGTCGTGTCCGACTCTTTGCGACCCCATGGACTCTAGCCTACCAGGCTCCTCTGTCCATGGGATTTTCCAGGCACTAGTACTGAGTGGATTGCCATTTCCTTCTCCAGGGGATCTTCCCAACCCAGGGATCGAATCCGGCTCTCCCGCACTGTAGACAGACGCTTTACCATCCGAGCCATCAGGGAAGTCCAGGTCCAGCTGGGGGTTGATTAAAGATACACAAGAGTCAGAAGAGACGGCAAAGCAGACACAGAAGAAATGAAGGCCAATGAGATAGAAGCATTATTTTTGGCAGTCATGGGATGCTGAAGTTACTGGGGGTTCCACTGGCTATGAGGTTACCTTTTGGCAAAATACATGTCTACTCCATGATTCAGTGTCCTGATTAAAAAGCATCTCTTTCAAATAATTCCCTCAGAACATCCTTCTGGGGGATAAAGAGTTAATATTTGAAAATCTCAAGGAGACTTTGGAGAACATCGAGTTTCTATTCTAAGTATGAGGGATTCCTATTCTAAGAAATTCTGTAGATTGACAAAACTAAATGGCCTCTACATCATATAACCATAATCCTCTTCAGTGTATAAAAGTCCAAAAATAAAGACCAGATGTCTTCAAATTGCTGACGTTGGTTGAGCTGGTTCCACTCACTCACAATGATTGCTAAACCAAGCTTTCCCTGAACGCAAAGCTGAGGATTTCCATCCTTGAGCTTATTGGCTTTTTCTGCCACAGTTTCCCTGTTCACATATATGGGCACCATGTCAGCCTCCCTCGGGTCTGAAATGGAGTTTTCCACTCCTTAGATGATGTATCTGCAGAAGCTCTCGAAACCCGTTAAGTACTTACGCCTCCTCAGCAGCCTCTCCTGGCATCAGAGAGCCAGTTTCTCATTAGCAGCTGGTTAGAACAGCAAGGCCTCCACCAGTGACTTCTTCAAACTCTGGTTCTCCAAGAAATCTTTGTGAAGATTCTGCCCCAGGCCAGCTCTCCCAACAACCTTCTCCACCCATCTGCCTAGAAAAGGCCCAGACTGTGCTGGGAGGCCAGTGCTTTGTATAGGCCAGCTGGGAGGTGGTTTCCCCAATTCCCAGCCCTCCACCCGCTCTGTCTCTTTCTCATAAATTTCCAACAGTGTTCTGTAGCGCTAAAACACTTCCTGTACTTATTTCCATGTGTTTCTCGTATGTATTCGCCCTATTAGATCATAAGTTTCTCAGCCATAAGAACTATATTCTGTAATTCCTTTTTATTCTCCCCATCAACTTTCACAGATGTCAGTACATTAAGATGTTTTTGTAAAGAGCTGGTTGACTGGATAATCTTTTCAAAGGGAGAAACAAAACAAAAAGTGAACTGTGATAGAACAAAGACAAAGAGGTGTATGTTTGCATGTGAGTGTGAGTTCATTTGTATATTCACTCATTCCATAAGTATTTGTTGAACACCTACTATGTTCCAGGTGTTGTGATAGGCATAGGGATACAGCAAAGAACAAGAGAAATAAAATCCTTGAGCTCCCAGAACAACACTTCCTTGGGACTTCTTTACCTTACTTTTGGCTGTGCTGGGTCTTTGTTGCTGTGTGTGAGCTGCTGTCTAGTTGCTTCTCACTGCAGTGGCTTCCCTTGTTGCAGAGCACAGGCTCTAGTCGCTTGGGCTTCAGCAGTTGGGGCATATGCACTCAGCAGTTGTGGCGCACAGGTTCAGTCGTCCCTTAGCATGTGGAATCTTCCCAGACCAGGGATAGAACCCATGTTCCTTGCACTGGCAGGTGGACTCTTAACCACTGGACACCAGGGAAGTCCAAGGACTTCATTCAGTGTAGTTTGCCTGGTCCTTGAGCCTCATACTGTTTGTGTGTTTGTACAGTTTAATTTGTGGCTGAAAAGGGATGATGTGTTTGGCTTTGTTTCATGTAAAGAAAAGATGTATGTGTCCTATGAGAATGTTTGATTTAGATTCAGGTTACAAAAACCAGAAAAGAATGTTAGATATAATTTAGAACCCGATTCTTTCCCTGGTGATGTGTAGCTTTTATCTCAAACCTGGAGGAAAACAGTGCAATTTACATATGTTAATGAGGACAGTCCAAACTTGCATACCACTGAATATTGTGAAAGTTGGACTGTGAAGAAAGCTGAGCACTGAAGAATTGATGCTTTTGAACTGTGGTGTTGGAGAAGACTCTTCAGGGTCCCTTGGACTGCAAGGAGATCCAACCAGTTCATTCTGAAGGAGATCAACCCTGGGATTTCTTTGGAAGGAATGATGCTAAAGCTGAAGCTCCAGTACTTTGGCCACCTCATGTGAAGAGTTGACTCTTTGGAAAAGACTGTGATGCTGGGAGGGATTGGGGAGAGGAGGAAAAGGGGACAACAGAGGATGAGATGGCTGGATGGCACCACTGATTCGATGCACATGAGTTTGGGTGAACTCCAGGAGTTGGTGATGGACCGGGAGGCCTGGCATGCTGCAATTCATGGGGTCGCAAAGAGTCGCACATGACTGAGCGACTGAACCGAACTGAATATTTTAGGAAACCCCAAGCTGCAGGTTACTACTAAATCAGAAGTATTGATTTCAGGCCAAAGATTTTAGACAATAAACACAATGATTTCCAACAAGTTGTTTGCTTTTTAATTTTTTAAAAGTTATATTTATTTATAATTGATCAATGATTGCTTTGCAACCTATCAATAAGAATTAGCCATAGGTGAATATATGTCCCCTTCTTTTTTCAATTAATTAATTTATTTTAATTGGGGGATAATTACTTGACAATATTGTGATGGTTTTGCCATACATCAGCATGAACTGGCCACAGGTATACATGGTCCCCCCACATCCTGAACACCCCTCCCACTGCCCTCCCCATACCATCCCTCTGGATTGTCCCAGAGCACTGGCTTTGGGTGCCCTGTCTCATGCATCAGGCTTGCACTGGCCATCTATTTTACATATGGTAATGCACATGTCTCAGTGCTGTTCTCTTAAATTATCCCACCCTCGCCTTCCCCCACTGAGTCTATTCTTTACATCTCTCTTACATCTGTGTCTCCTTTGCTGCCCTGCATATAGGATCATCAGTATCATCTTTCTAAATTCTATATAAATAAGCTAATATATGGTATTTGTCTTTCTCTTTCTGACTTACTTCACCCTGTATAATAGGCTCCAGGTTCATCCACCTCATTAGAATTGTCTCAAATGTGTTCTTTTTTATAGCTGAGTAATAAGTTATGACCAACCTAGATAGCATATTCAAAAGCAGAGACATTACTTTGCCAACAAAGGTCTGTCTAGTCAAGGCTATGGTTTTTCCAGTGGTCATTTATGGATGTAAGAGTTGGACTGTGAAGAAAGCTGAGCGCTGAAGAATTGATGCTGAAGAATTCCAAAGATTTCTTTGGAAGGAATGATACTAAAGCTGAAACTCCAGTACTTTGGCCACCTCATGCGAAGAGTTGACTCACTGGAAAAGGCTGAGTTGCTGGGAGGGATTGGGGGCAGGAGGAAAAGGGGACGACCGAGGATGAGATGGCTGGATGGCATCACCGACTCGATGCATGTGAGTCTGAGTGAACTCCGGGAGTTGGTGATGGACAGGGAGGCCTGGCGTGCTGCAGACACGACTGAGCAACTGAACTGAACTGAGCTGAATATCCCATTGTGTATATGTACCGCAGCTTCCTTATTCCTTCATCTGCAGATGGATATCTAGGTTGCTTTCATGTTCTAGCTATTATAAATAGAGCTGCAATGAACATTGGGGTTCATGTTTCTCTTTTAATTCTGGTTTCCTCAGGATGCATGCCCCGCAGTGGGATTTCTGGGTCGTATGGCAGTTCTAGTCCCAGTTTTTTAAGGAATCTCCACACTGTTCTCTATAGTGGCTGTACCAGTTTGCATTCCCACCAACAGTGTAAGAGGATTCCCTTTTCTCCACACCCTCTCCAGCATTTATTGTTTGTAGATTTTTAATGATAGCTATTCTGACCAGCATGAGATGATATTTCATTGTGGTTTTAATTTACATTTCTCTAACAGAAATTGCTTTCTATCTAATCTTAGTTGCAAAAACCCCAAGTTCATATTATGTTACTTTTTAAAGCATGGAAAATGATTTGTAACTGAGATTTAATTTCACTCTTGCTACACAGAGAGAGTACAATATCTACTCCATGTCCCTTTAAGAACAGTTAAGGTCACATGATACTCCAAGGTAGGATGAGACTAGAGCTCATATGAAATATTCTTGACCCTCTCCTAACCTAAGGCATTTTAACTTTTTAATTTTAATTATAATTTTATTTTCAACTTGATATACTTAGACAGGGGAGTTGATTATACTCTCCAGTTCATAGCGCATTATCATTATCGGGACATGCAGATCTTCTGTCATATTTTATTTTATTATTCTTTTATACCTGATTTCAGTCTCATTTCCCTCTCTTTCTCTTACTTCTTAGCCCCTCCCCCACCCTAAAGGCACCCACATTGATGTGTTTGATCTAGATAGGCAGAGATAGAGATACGTGTATGTATGCATATGCATTTATGAGTGTGTGTATATATATATCCTGGAGAAGGAAATGGCAACCCACTCCAGTATTCTTGTCTGGAGAATCCCATGGACGGAGGAGCTTGGTGGGCTACAGTCCACGAGTCGCAAAGAGTCAGACATGACTGAGCGTATATTCTGTATGTATACATATGCGGAGGGTTATCTTTGAAAAATGTACAGTATAAGGTGTGTATTTGTGTTTTAAATTGACTTAGGTGGTATTTGCTGGAAATTTCATTATGTTTCTTATTTTCTTTCATTCTCCTCTTTCATGTCTATGGCTCTCTGCCTTCACAAACAAAGATCCTTTATGACTATCTTTGTATATTCCCCTTCCTAGTAATGTGTGAACACTTCTCTGGGTTGTATGCTCAGGCCTGGGATTCCTGGGTCATAAGGTGTACCCATGAACATCACTTTAGCTAGTGGCTTCCAGGTTATTCTCTAGAATGACTATAAGTGAAGTCGCTCAGTCGTGTCCGACTCTTTGCGACCCCATGGACTGTAGCCTACCAGGCTCCTCTGTCCATGAGATTTTCCAGGCAATAGTCCTGGAGTGGATTGCCATTTCCTTCTCCAGAGGATCTTCCCAACCCAGGGATCGAACCCAGGTCTCCCGCATTGTAGACAGACGCTTTACTGTCTGAGCCACATACCAATGTACATTTCACCAGCACAAGAGTTCTAGTGTCCCCAGGTCCTCACCAATAACTTCTAATTTTTGCTATTCTAGTTGAGTGTAAAATCATATTTCATTATTATATCTCTGATTTCAGAGTTTGAGCAAATTGTCATATACTTGTTAACTATTCAGATCACCTAGGGTAAATTACCTATTCCTGTTCATTGAGTTCCCCAATCTGTCTTACTGAATTGTAAGAACTCCTGTTCTACCCTAGATATCTATCCCTTATTGTTATATTGGTGAATGAAAATATCTTCTCCCAGTCATTATCAGTCTATTAACTTGATCCATGTACATTCATTGAAGAGAACTCCTCTAATGTGTTGTAGTCAAATACATCAACTATTTGCCTTATAAATTGTGCTTTGCTGGTCTTATTTTAAAAGGCCTCCCTCACTCCAAATTCACAAAGACATACTTTTCCACTAGTTTTATAATTCGATTCACATTTAGGTCTTTAATCCTTCTAGAAGATTAATTTTTAGTGTCATATAAGAATCTGTCTTAATGGTTTCCATATAATGACTTTATTGCCTTAGTATCATATATTTAACAATCCAATGATGTATATTACACATTTGTAGGGCCCTATCTTTTGAATGTCAAATTATTTGGAAACATGAGTCTACTTTTAATTCTTGTTTCCTTTAACATGGATTTATTGTCCTATTCTTTTCCTCACACAATTTTTGCTTTTTCTTGCTTTTACTACTTATTGATTTTACTACTATGGCTTAATATGTTTCCATATCTGATGGAATAAATCTTCTTTGCTCTTCTTTTCAAATTTGACTTTGCATCCCATGGACATTTGTTAATCTACACAAACTGTACAATAAGCTCCAAGTCATTTCTGTTATCTTGAAAGACCACATGAGCTTTCATTTCCTCCACTCTAGCCCTTTATGTCATGCCTCTTTATACTGCAGTTAATAAAAACCCAACTGAAAGCAATTTAAGTCAATAATAATAATGCAGTAAGTCAATAATCATGACTTAAAATTATTTAATGACTTAAATTAATAAGTTATTATTGACTATTATTAATAACATTAATTTAAGTCAATATAATAATGCACATAATAATGTTCAAACAATATCATCAGGACTTTGTCTTTTCTTCTGCCCCTTGACTCTACTTTCTTCTTAGTTGGCTTCCATCACAGACAAAATTTCTCCAGAACTAGGTCCCTAGCTACATCTTACTTTGCTAGCCACCCAAGCAGAAAGAAGATGGGTCCTCCCTGAGAGTTTCATCAGAGTTTTGAATGGAGTTCTGATGCCCCATCGTTCCCTGTCCTGAAACATGCTCCATCCTCAAACAACTAATGTGACCAGACTTAAGAAGGTTCTGTTTGGCCAGGCCTGTGTCTCTTGCCTGCCAACCACTGGATCAGCCCCATATGACAAGTGAACTAGAAGGGAAAGAGTATTTCCATGAACAAAAACTGAAATGCTACCCACAAGGGCTGGTAGAACCTATGAAGGTTAACTATCCACTGTAACAATCCATTGCATGTATTTTTTTTTCTACCTGACTCCTCCTGCCAGAACATATGCTCCTTGAGGGCATGCCGCGTGTCTCTTCATCTTAGAGGCCTGAGTACCTAGTCACATGTCTTTATATAGTGGGCACTCAACAAACATCTATGGAATTTGAGGAAGTGAATGAATGAAAGGATGCCAGGAACAGCAGCTAGGGCTAGGTTGCCTCTTAAGCAGAGAGAAGAAACAACTGTGACTGCATCAAACCCTTTAAACCAGGATTTAAAAAGCCAAGATGCCAGCCTCAGAAATGGGGTCATGCCTCCTCTTGTCACATAGATATAAAATCTAACAGTTAGTTCCACCAACTTTCCCAGTGACCTAATACATCCTGTAAGAGGAAGTCTAAAGCAATGGTTCAAAGTTTTGATTAGAGACTGACAGTCCTGACTCCCATCCTAATTCTGCGACTTATTAAAACTTGATTCATTTAGCCATTTGGGGCCACAATTTCTTTTTCTGCACAATGGGACTAATAGGTACTTTGGAGAGTTGTTATAATATTTTCAAAGAGAATTATGTAAGGACCTCAACCAGTGTCTGCAGTGGGCTGTAAGAAAATCTTTACCTTCTGATGTGCAACCTTGGGAGTTCCCTGGGCAAGATTCAAAACTGGTCCCCATACACTGAGGGCAAAGAGAGACCAAAGAGGTAAACCACTCCAGATTGGTACATGGAAGTTTTAATGACCAAGGGGACATATATATGAAGCTTATCTTGGGTGGCTGCAAGATAAGCAGATCTTGGCCCCCACCTGCCAGAATCTCAAAAGTTTATACAGAGGCCTTCACTGGAATCAGTTACATATTCTGTCCAGATGGTTTCAACAACATGTTACTCTCTTAAGGCTGTCTTTGAGACAATGCTAGTGTGGGAAGAGTAAGTGGACATATATTTTAAGGACAGAGGAAGGGATGAGGAGCCTCTGCTTGCCCAGGTCCAGCTCACAGGCCAACCAGAGGTTATCTCCTCTCAATGACCTCCTCCAACACAGCTGCAACAGATTTTTCAATCACCTATTAAGTGTCAGGCAGGGTTGTTGTTGTTCCGTTGCCAAGTCGGGTCCAACGTTTTGTGACCTCATGGATTGAAGGATTCCAGGCCTCCCTGTCCCTTACCATCTCCCGGAGTTTGCTAGAGTTCATGTCCATTGAATTCATGATGCTATCCAACCATCTCATCCTCTGCCACCCTCTTTTCCTTCTGCCTTCGATCTTTCCCAACATTAGGGTCTTTTCCAATGAGTTGGCTATTTCGGCAAGATGCTTAACTCTTTTCATAGATCTCTTCATCATTTTTCCAATTCCTTTGATCTGAATTTATAGTTAACATCAGTTGTTTCTTTCGAATGCTCTCTAGATCTAGACCACAGCATTGTTTGACTGTGCCAGGTCCTTGATGAATCCTCTAAGACCAAATAAAACACACTGACAATTTGGAAATCAAGGACTATATGTTTGTGGGAATACCAATAAAGGTTTTCTTGAGAGGAAAAAGGGTTACCCTATAGAGCATAATAGGTGTTAATGGACATTAATAATATGTCATTATAATTGTGAAAGTTATACAAATATTAACTAATCCTTCTTGAGAACCATTGCAAATTTCTTTTCTGTATGGAAAGAGAATCAACAGTAGTTAAGCAAGCGTGTAACCAGAAAAAGTCCCAGCCTCAATCTAAACCCAAAGGGAAATTAGGAGCATGAATTACAACTTCAAAGTTTGTCCCTTTTCAAGACCAGAAATCTCGGCTTTCATACTCCATAAAGTCAGCCATTGGCTAACTGGTATATAGACCAAGAAGTTCTAGAAAGCCAAGGACAGTCCTCTGAAGGAGGTGGAGCTGTGGGTCATTAGATGCAAAGCACACAGGCCACAAAGAATCAGTAGGAAGACCTGAGATTCTGAAGAAATGCTGGTTTCACTGCATGTACAGTTAAGAAACAAGCCTCTGCAGCAATACCATCACATATTGGTGGACACAGTCGGGGAAGAGAGAGGGGGATGAACTGAGAGAGTAGCACTGAAACATATACATCCCCATATGTAAACTAGAGAGCCAGTGGGAATTTGTTGTATGATGCAGGGAGCTCAACTCTGCTCTGTGATAGTCTAGAGGGGTTGGATGAGGTAGGAAGTGGGAAGGAGGTTCAAGAGGGAGGGGACCCATGTATTCCTATGGCTGATCATGTTGATGTATGGCAAAAACCTGCACAACATTGTAAAGCCATTATACTCCAATTAAAGATAAGTAAATTTTTTAAAAATGTAGGGACTTCCCTGGTGGTCCAGTGGCTAAGACTCTGTGCTCCCAATGCAGGGAGCCTGGGATTTGATCATTGGTCGGGGAACTAGATCCCACATGCCACAATGACAAGTGCCTATGCTGCAGCTAAAAAATCCCACATGCTCCAATTAAAGATCCCATGTGCTGCAACTGAGATCCAGCATGTCCAAATGTGGAAATAAATAATTACTTTCAAAAATAAAATTTAAAAAAGCTTCTGGCTCCTTCAAATACAGCCATGCCTCTAATTTAGGATGAGATGAAACTGTCATCTGATCTGATCACATTTAATCCTTGCCCAAAAAACCTGTGAGGTAGTTGCAACTATTATTTCAATCTTAACCAAAGCTTAAAGAAATTACGGCACTTGCCCGAGAACACAGCTTTTAAGTGTGTGAGCCAGGATTCAAACTCTGGTTTATCCTTCTCAGAGTCCAAGCTTCTGAATGCTATTCTATAATTTAATACGCATTTATTCTTTTAATTTTACTAGCATGATGGAGAAGAGACTAGGCTAAACAGATAGACATTGATAGAAAGGGGATTGATTGCCCAAGTGTACTCATCCCCTTAGTGCCTCTAGCACTGTAGATACTCAGTAAATATCCATTTAATGAGTGAAGAAGTGACTATAATGCAGGGGCCTTCTCCATACAGCAGTCTTCAGATATTTATAGATTTGTTGTTGTTGTTCAGTCACTAAGTCATATCCCACTATTTGCAACCCCACAGACTGCAGCATGCCAGACTTCCCTATCCTTTACCACTTCCCAGAGTTTGCTCAAACTCATGTCCATTGAGTCAGTGATCCTCTCTAACCTTCTCAGCCTCTGCTGCCCTCTTCTTTTGCTTTCAATCTTTCCCAGCATCAGGATCTTTTCCAATGAGTCAGCTCTTCACATTAGGTGGCCAAAGTGTTGGAGCTTCACGTTCAGCATCAGTCCTTCCAGTGAATATTCAGGGTTGATTTCTTTCCTTTAGGGTGGACTGGTTTGATCTCCTTGCTGTCTGAGAGACTCTCAAGAGTCTTCTCCAGCACCACAATTCAAAAGCATCTGTTCTCTGGCACACAGCCTTTTTTATGGTTCAACTCTCACATCCATATATGATTACTGAAAAAACCATAACTTTGCCTGTATGGACATCTGTCGGCAGAGTGATGTCTCTGCTTTTTCATATGCTGTCTGGGTTTGTCATAGTTTTCCTTCCAGGGAGCAAGGGCCCCTTAATTTCATGGCTACAGTCTCCATCTGCATGATTTTGGAGCCCAAGAAAATAAAATCTGTCACTGCTTCCACTTCTTCTCCTTCTATTTGACATGAAGTGATGGGACCAGATGTCATGATCTTGGTTTTCTGAATGTTGAGTTTTAAGCCAGCTTTTTCACTCTCCTCTCTCACCTTCATCAAGAGGCTCTTTAGTTCCTCTTCACTTTCTGCCATTAGAGTGGTATCATCTGCATATCTGAGATTGTTGATATTTCTCCTGACAATCTTGATTCCAGCTTGTGATTTATCCAGCCTGGTACTTTGCATGATGTGCTCTGCACAGAAGTTAAATAAACAGGATGACAATATACAGGCTTGTCATACTCCTTTCCAAATCTTGAACCAGTCAGTTGTTCCAAGTAACATTCCTACTGTTCCTTCTTAACCTGCATACAGGTTTCTCAAGAGACAGGTAAGGTGGTCTCATATTCCCATCTAAGAATTTTCCAGTTTGTTGTGATCCACACAGTCAAAGGCCTTTACATAGTCAGTGAAGCAGAAGTAGATATTTTTCTGGAATTCCCTTGCATTCTCTATGATTCAGTGAATGCTGGCAATTCAATCTCTGGTTCCTCTGCCTTTTCTATACCTAGCTTGTACATCTGAAAGCTCTCAGTTCACGAACTGCTGAAGCCTAGCTTGAAGGATTTTGAGCATAACCTTACTAGCAGGCAAAATCAGCACAATTGTTTGTTAGTCTGAACATTCTTTGGCACTGCCTTTCTTTGAGATTGGGATGAAAACTGACTTTTTCCAGTCCTGTGGACACTGCTGAGTTTTTCAAATTCACTGACATATGAAGTGCAGGACTTTAACAGCATCACCTTTTATGATTTTAAATAGCTCAACTGGCATTCCATCACCTACACTAGCTTTGTTTGTAGTAATGCTTCCTAAGTCCCACTTAACTTCACACTCCAGGTTGTCTGGTTCTAGGTGAATAGAACCTAGATATCTGATGTTTGATATCATGGTTATCCCAACAAGGTTCACAGCATGGCTCATAGCTTTATTGAGTTATACAAGCCCTTTCACCACAAGAAGGCTGTGATCCATGATAGGGATTTATAGATTGGGTGCAAACAAATCTAAGTTCCAAGATGCTGAAAAGATAGGAATAAAGAGATTTTATGTCTCCTCTGGAGTGGTCCAATAAAATGCTTTCCATGATGGAATATCTGGTTATTGTTCCACAGAAGTGTGGAAAAAATCCAAATCAAAAGCTTTTGGGCTTATTTCTCCTTTCAGTAGAACTCAAGTGAATTTGTAGAGACAGTTCCAGGGAAAGTACTTTGGGTTTCAAGAGAAGATGAGAATTAGGTTTTATCAAAGGTGATGATGGAGAGGATATGTGGAGATCACCAAATTCAGCCAACAAGCCTTTTTCTGCAAAGTACAGATACCCTCATTTGGTTTCATTGATGCACCTGTGATGCCATATTGAGCAAACACCACAAATAATCTTTCTCCTGGGTCATTGGATTACACTTGAAGCCCTCTGATTACACACAGGTAAAATGTCTAGAGACCAGATGGGTCAGGTGAGGCGGACACAGATACCAATCAATAGGGACTTCAAAACCTTCTGTTTTAGTTTTTGGTTGGTTTGTTCATCTTGAACTGTGCTCATAGGTTTGCTGTGAGATAGTGCCCAATTCCCAGAGAAGGCAATGGCACCCCACTCCAGTACTCTTGCTTGGAAAATCCCATGGATGGAGGAGCCTGGTGGGCTGCTGTCCATGGGATCGTGAAGTCGGACATGACTGAGCAACTTCACTTTCACTTTTCATTCTCATGCCTTGGAGAAGGACATGGCAACCCACTCTGGTGTTCTTGCCTGGAGAATCCCAGGGACAGAAGAGCCTGGTGGGCTGCCATCTCTGGGGTCGCACAGAGTCGGACACGACTGAAGCGACTCAGCAGCAGCAGCAGCGGTGGCCAATTCCATTCTCTCTTGCAATCAACAGCACTACCTTACCTAGTTTACTTGCAACGTTGGAGTTTAACCAAGTGATCATATAACAGAGTGAAACTAACCAGCCCAGTAATTTATTTTACCTTTTGTGACATAATAAATTTACACCTGGGGTGGAGGGGTGTGTAAAAATTTTCCTAACTTCTAAAACCGTTGATCAGTTTAGCTTGTTTTCTACTTTACATAACTGGAATCCTACAGTGTGTATTCTTTTGTGCTGTTTCTTTTACTCAACATTACTTGTTGAGATTCATCCATGTTATTGCATTTAGTCGTAGATCATTTATTCTAATTGCTGTATATTATTCCATTGTGTAAAAAATGCCATAATTTATTTACCCTTTCTACTGTCAACAGGCATTTGTGTAGTTTCCAGGATTTGGCTGTTATGACTAATGCAGCTATGAATATTCTCAAATAAGGCTTTTGGTGCTTTTTTGTTGGGTAACACCTGAAACAGCAGCTGCTGGATCACATTGTGGGCATGTATCCAGCTTCAGGAGATACCACCAAACATTTCTCCGAGAGGGTATTTCATCTGTGATTTTCTTCTATGTATTTTTCGCCTGTGATTTTTCACCCTCCAACACTGGCCTCATTAACATGGCACTTGACCAGAACCTGCCAATTAAGGACTGCGCAACTACCCCTCCTGAGGGTAGCCCGTGAAGAGCATGAATACTTCAGCATTTTCAAAGTTACCTTAATCCCTGGAGAGCTCTGAAAACACGGTTTTCCCCCAGGGAGGGAAAAAGGCAATTTGACAGTAATCCCATGCTGTTTGTGATAGCTATTCCCAGGATACAAGAGTTACAGCCCTTGAAACCGTTTTGTTTTGTGTTTTGTTGCTTTCGGTGAGAGGAGAGTTTCATAAACTCCAAAGCAATTACAAAGAAGCTTTTGCAAAAGAGCGCTTCAGCTTTCCACATACACCACAGCAGAAGTCCCGGGAGGACCACTGGAACAGAGATTGGTGGGAACCCTTTTCAATCCCAATGAGAAGCCTTCCTAAGGTCTCCAAAGTGGAACATAAATCAGAGCTGTGTGGCGCTTTGAAGATCTATCTTTTGTTGCTAATCTCTCCTTTCTGAAAGGGTTGGGGGAGGGATATATGAAGGCGTGCAACACTCTCCAAATCGACAAACAAGCCCAGACAATAGTCCCTGCCCTTGCCAAAGTTGTGGTTCGTTTTATTTTTTTTATTTTTATTTTTAATAAGCTCATTGGGATTTATTCTTGTTACCGTATATTACTCATTAGCTCCTTGAAGTTACTGTTGGGTACCTCGGGGTGGAGGCCCCAAACCTCAGCATTCTTCTAAAGGACTTCCCACCGCAGGAGGGAGGGGTGGGGTGGGGGCGGCGCAGCTTGCCCATGGCCTCAACAAGGTGCCGCCCGCCTGGATCTGCTTCCCAGGAAAGAGGAGGAGGGCCCAGAGTTGGTGGCCAGCATTGACACACAGGATCTAACAGGGAAGGCTTCCGCGGACGTGTAGACAAGTAGTTCTCAACACCTCTTGGAGGTCCAAGGTCACAGGAACCGAACTTTACATGCAACCCCTGCCTCCCAAACAGCCTCTGTTTCAGCTCTGGGTTGGTTTTCAACTGGACGTGTGGTGGACAGGCACTGAGAAAACACCCTTTGACGGATCAACTTTCCAGTTATAAGGATATCATTTCCTTTGACATTCATCTGATTTAAAAAAAAAAAAAGTACCTACGACAGGACTTATTAATAACATCTGGTCCCTCATGTCCAGTTTTTCTAAATTCCATCTTGGTAGTGTATTTGTGAGTTTTGTTCTTCAAGGAGGTTTAGTCAAAGAGAGCGGGGAGAAGAAAAATAAGTTCTTTATAAAACAAAGACACCAAATTGGAGCTTTATAAGACTGTGTTACACTTAACACTTGCTGCTCCCCACCCTTTACCATAGGGACATTCTATTACGCTTATTATACTCTTATTCTATTATGCTAATTGAATCAGCCCCTTCCCTGGCTCCTTGGTGTTTTCCGGAAACAATTTAAACTACTTACCCTCCCTGTGAAGGCCCTACCCTGCTTAGTTTCTAACTGCATTTCCTTTCCTGTCCCAACTTTCTCTCCTATGTAACTATGTTTTCATTCTCCTTTCTGCTTTACTCCTTATATTCTACCATCCTGGCCTGTAGGAAGACCAAACTGTCTGTTCTCTAAATGCCACCTCCCTATATCCACGTACTTTCTGTCCCTCCTTAGGAATGTCATCTTCTAGAATATCTATCCTATTTACCTTTCTGATCCCTAGTAGAAAAAGGACTAGATTCATTGCCCCTTGTCCTTGGAAAGAAGGTAGAAAAGTTTCCTTAAATGTTGCAGAATCATGTTGTGTACACCAAAAGGAACATGGAAAGACCAGTCATAATCCCACAGCACAGACTTTCTCAAAACCTTTTCCAGCTGGTGTTCCCATTTGTCCATACACTGTGCATGAAAGTTACAGGGATCATTTCTTGTTAACCGTGTATGTAGACAGAGAGAAGAACAGTTTGGAGAACATGACCAGTTAGCCAGCAGGAAAATAAGAAATCATGTTGTCAGTACTTCTGAATTAAACTCTTTATTCTCAACAAATGTTTCCTAAGGTAGGTTGACACATTTTAATGCATTTTTATACTACTTACACAACGGTGGGGTATGATAGCATGGCATTGTAATATACATTGTATTATAAGTATTTACTTTCAGAAAAACTTCTGCACTTAATCTTTAACAACCACCCTGTGATGAAATGGGACAATAGTGAGTTTATTTTATGAAAGAAAACACTCAGAAAGGTCAGTGGATTGTTCTGGGTTTCTAGTTGGTGTTTTTTCCACTGTATTATGTTCTCATAAAACTTGAGGAGCATAAAAGACCCTCTTGCACAAGGACATTCCTTTAAGGACTGTACTGTAACACCTGAAATTATGCTATGGTAGAATCATCCATTTCTTTAAATTTAAGTATTATGTTACCAGAAATAAAACATAAAGGCATAATCATGAGAAATAGTTCTAACATGGCTGATTGTTATCTTTGAGTAGCTACAAACAAGAAAGCTTAAGATTCAGATGTAAATCACCTGAGGTCCCAAAGTAGAAGTTTGTTTAAACAGTAGTGAGGGGAAGAAAAGGTCCTTGAAGAACAAAATGTGTGTCCTGTCTTCATGACTTGCTACTTTGTGATCTTGGGCAAGGGCTTCCCAGGTGGAATAGTGGTAAAGAACCTGCCTGCCAGTGCAGGAGACAAAAGACGTGGGTTTGATCCCTGGTTCGGGAAGATCCCCTGGAGGAGGGCATGGCAACCCACTCCAGTATTCTTGCCTGGAGAATCCCATGTACAAAGGAGCCTGGCAGTTCTATAGTTCATAGGGTCCCAAAGAGTCAGACATGACTGAAGTGACTTACCATGCAGGAGGGATCTTAGGCGGATCTTAGGCAAATCACCTTTGAACATCAGTTTCCTTACCAGTCCAAGAGACAAAGTAACAATATCAAAATGAAACAAAGTATTGAAACTGTATATTAGTACACTCTGAAAATGGAAAGTTACCACAAAAATGTTAGTTCTCAACCATCATGATGAGTTACACCATCATGATCCCCTTGAAAGAATGAGTCTTTATAATCTAAGAAGATCTATAGGATTGAAAAGGTCACCCTTGGAAATAAAATTTAGAGAACTCACAAGGGACCAATCATGACAGCAAACCTCTTCACTGCTGTCACATTAAGCCCTAAACCACAGAACTTTTTGCTATTCCATGGCTAGACATCTGCACTCAGTGTGTTCCAGACGTGGGTCAGAATGGAAAGAGACCCAGGAAGTTCAGAACTGCTTCAGGAGATCAGTTCTAGGACCAAACTGAGCCAAGCAGGGCTACTTACAGAGCTTCCAAGGGTCTCCAAGCAACTTTTGGGGGAATGGGAAAGCAAACCTGGTCAAGGCACAACCAAGATAATTTTCAGGATAATCATTCATCCTCTTATTAAAAGTCAAGTATGAGGTACATACTCAGTAAGCTTGGGGGCTTCATGGCTTAACAGAAAGACCTGATTCTTCCTTCAGGGAGCTTTCTTGTCTAGTTTCCATGAATATGGGAAATAACTTACCCCAATCACATACTTTCTAGGGTACTTCTTGATGGCTTCTCAAAACCTTGTCCTGATACCTAAAGCAATGTAAATGCTCATTGAAATCTTCCAACCATATGAGTTCATTTCCTTTCTACCAGGAGTCCTGCTCTGCCCACCCTATTTATTACTACCATGACCTTGCTCTCAGGCGTAAAATTTATTTCTTGCCACTGGAAACAGTTTCTTAGTCAGTGGGAAACCGCTCTCTATCTTAAAAAAAAGAAGCACGGCCCATCATTTTACCTATCTCTTCTCACTTGCTGTACTTCAGCTAAACTGGACTCTAGTTCCTCAAATGAGCCATTCTCATTGCTTCAAGTCATTTGCAGCCTCTAAACTTGCTGCCTAAAAACCCCTCTCCAGAACCACTCCCCTGCATTAACACACATGCAGGTAGGCAAGCACACATACGCACACATGCACACATCATGCTCTCAAACCTTGGATATTTGCCCTTCAGACTTCAGTTTAAATATCACTTCCAGAAAGATACCAACCTCATAGTGGAGATTAGCTCTTCCTAATCTATACTTCTGTATATCCCATATGCTCCCTATATATCATGTATTTTATGACCCTTTTCACACTCATAGTCACTTGTTCACTATTTCTCTTAAGTTCTATAAGGGCATAGAATTCACGCCCCAGACCCTAGCACAGTGCCCACAAAGATAGACAGTTAATAAATATGTTTTGCATGATTAAATGAATCTCAACTACACCTTGCACCAAGGTGAATTTTAAATTTGCCTACTCACTCTTCTGAGTTGATCTTAAACTTTTCTACTTGCTTGAAAGAGTTCCTTCCTTCACACTAGTCTCCTGAGAGCACAACCTTTTTTTTTTTTCTCCAAGTGTGATTTCCCTGCCATGTACATTCATAGCACCAAATAGATATTAAGAGCATGATCAAATGTTCCGCAGTTGGAATATGGTGAGTGAATAACTCAGTGAGAAGTGTCCTTCTATTGTGTGATTAAACGAGACACATTACATTACGTGTTGTCAGAACAGGACGAAGTCAACATAATCTTGATTAATGTGGATGTTACTAGCTCGTCGGTGTTCAGAATGGATGGGAAATCTGGCACTGCCCCTGGACAATGGAGAAAAAATGAGGCAAGTTCTGAAAGTGAATGTTTTGATCTTTTCATACTCCGAGTGGCATTTCTTCACTACTGTGGACTGGGGAGAAGGTAGGATTATTCAGACCACATGGAGCACTAGGGGAAAGAGCACACAAAACACTTAAAACTCAACTCTGGAAAACATAAAACTTGTGTCCTGCCAACTTCAAATGCAGTTTTTCCAAGGTACAAATTTCATGGATCAGTTCAGGGAACCAAAGGGACATTTGATCAGTTGGCAACTGAGCGGAAGCTGGTTCTGGATCCAAATTGTTTCCTTACATTTTCACATCCAACCCCTTCCCTGCCACTGCTTTACTACTTGGGTATGCCATGGTGTCATATTTAGCCTTCAGATGCTTTCATAAGAGCTGTCTTTACAGTCCTTAATGGGGAAATGACAGAAAATAAAGGAATACATGAGCTCTTCTTTCACCTCTCTACCACCCAAATAGATCCAGCATCCCTCCTCTTTATAAAATTCTGCCCCAAAATGGCGCTGCATCACATGTGTGCTGGTGAAAGGAGGGTGAGGGTGGGAAGGAGGAGAGTTCAGGGTAGATGGTTCAGGTTATAGAGACAATGGGTTCTTTCAAAAAGGGAAAGAAATGCTTAAAAAAAAAAGCCAGCTCTGTTAAATGACATTCAACTGAAGTCCCTTTCGTTAAACATAAACAGATGTATAATGTCCACAAATCCTCCAATGGAATAATGTCTAAGTACCTAAAGGCAGAATGTGGCTGGATATTCAATGAGAAATTATTATTTTAAACATTCAGTTCAGTTCAGTTCAATCACTCAGTCGTGTCCAACTCTTTACGACCCCATGAACCGCAGCACCCAGGCCTCCCTGTCCATCATCAACTCCCGGAGTCCACCCAAACCCATGTCTATTGTGTCGGTGATGTCATCCAACTATCTAATCCTCTGTCATCCCCTTCTCCTCCAGCCCTCAATCTTTCCGAGCATCAGGGTCTTTTCAAATGAGTCAGCTCCCTGCATCAGGTGGCCAAAGTATTGGAGTTTCAGCTTCAACATCAGTCCCTCCAATGAACACCCAGGACTGATCTCCTTTAGGATGAGCTGGTTGGATCTCCTTGCAGTCCAAGGGACTCTCAAGAGTCTTCTCCAACACCACAGTTCAAAAGCATCAATTCTTCGGTGCTCAGCTTTCTTCACAGTCCAACTCTCACATCCATACATGACCACTGGAAAAACCATAGCCTTGACTAGACAGACCTTTGTTGGCAAAGTAATGTCTCTGCTTTTCAATATGCTGTCTAGGTTAGTCATAACTTTTCTTCCAAGGAGTAAGCATCTTTTAATTTCATGGCTGCAATCACCATCCACAGTGATTTTGGAGCCCCAAAAAATAAAGTCAGCCTTTGTTTCCACTGTTTCCCCATCTATTTGCCATGAAGTGATGGGACCAGATGCCATGATCTTTGTTTTCTGAATGTTGAGCTTCAAGCCAACTTTTTCACTCTCCTCTTTGTCTTTCATCAAGAGGCTCTTTAGTTCTTCACTTTCTTCATAAGAGTGGTGTCATCTGCATATCTGGGGTTATTGATATTTCTCCTGGCAATCCTGATTCCAGCTTGTGCTTCCTCCAGCCCAGTGTTTCTCATGATGTACTCTGCATAGAAGTTAAATAAGCAGGGTGACAATATACAGCCTTGACGTACTCCTTTTCCTTGATGTACTCCTTTGGAACCAGTCTGTTGTTCCATGTCCAGTTCTAACCGTTGCTTCCTGACCTGCATATAGGTTTCTCAAGAGGCAGGTCAGGTTGTCTGGTATTCCCATTTCTTTCAGAATTTTCCACAGTTTATTGTGATCCACACAGTCAAAGGCTTTGGCATAGTCAATAAAGCAGAAATAGATGTTCTTCTGGAACTCTCTTGCTTTTTTGATGATCTAGCGGATGTTGGCAATTTGATCTCTGGTTCCTCTGCCTTTTCTAAAACCAGCTTGAACATCTGAAATTTCATGGTTCATGTATTGCTGAAGCCTGGCTTGGAGAATTTTGAGCATTACTTTAATAGCATGTGAGATAAGCGCAATTGTGCAGTAGTTTGAGCATTCTTTGACATTGCCTTTCTTTGGGATTGGAATGAAACCTGACCTTTTCCAGTCCTGTGACCACTGCTGAGTTTTCCAAATTTGCTGGCATATTGAGTGAAGCACTTTCACAGCATCATCTTTTAAGATTTGAAATAGCTCAACTGGAATTCTGTCACCTCCACTAGCTTTGTTCATAGTGATGCTTCTTAAGGCCATTGCATTGTTATTGAGCTATAATTAAGATAATCAAATTCATTCTTTCATTCAACTGACCTGCATTGAATATCTACTCCGTTCCCAGAGACTGTGCTAAGGGCCAGGATATTCACATAGGTTAGAAGCCTGCACCCTGGAGGAGCTTATATTTTAGTGGAGGAGATAAGATAATAAAGAAATGTAATAAAATTTCAAAGACAGAAGGAAGGAAGGAAAAAAGGAAGAGGAAGATAAAGAAGGAAATGGTAGTAGGGAAAAGAAACTGCCTAAATCTACCTGGGGAATTCTGGAGTGACTTTAGTGGATGACACTAACATGAATAATTAATATGACATTAGCAACAATCATTATTGTTATGTTGTACCCTGGTGAATCTGGGTTGACACATAATGGTATGAATAATATGGGTCAAATACATTAAAAATACTCCCTTTTTAAGTTAGAAAATTCATTGCATTATGTAAAAATACCTGAAACAGGCAGTAAAGAATTGTCAAAAAATATTTTCAATGAACAGGAAGATCACCAGACAACAGAATTCCTGAAAAAAAATTACAAGAAAGTCAAACTGTGCTGGTAATTGTGAATAATTGACTCTTTCAGGGAGTGTATGGTATTTTATAAGAGAGTTTAAAATAACTAAAACATTAGAATTAGAAGGGACATAGACATCTGGGCTTCCCTCATGGCTCAGTGGTAAAGAATCCACCTGCAACATGGGAGACATATGTTCGATCCCTGGGTCAGGAAGATCCCCTGGAGAAAGGGAATGGCAACCCACTCCAGTATTCTTGCCTGGAGAATCCATGGACAGAGGAGCCTGGCAAGCTATAGTCCAAGGGGTTACAAAAGAACTGGACACGACTGAGTGACTAAACAAGGACAAGACAGACATCTAACTTAATATTAGCATTCCTTTACTACACATATTTGTCCACCCTTCTATCTTCCCTATTAGTCTGTAAGCTCTTTGAGATTAGGGCCTGTGTCTTATTTAGTTTGAATCATATTACTAAGCACTTCCCTGGTGGCTCAGAGGTTAAAGCATCTGCCTGCAATGCAGGAGACCTGGGTTCGATCCCTGGGTCAGGAAGATCCCCTGGAGAAGGAAATAACAACCCACTCCAGTATTCTTGCCTGAGAATCCTACGGATGGAGGAGCCTGGTGGGCTACAGTCCACAGGGTCGCAAAGAGTCAGACACGACTGGGCAACTTCACTTACTTAGTTCACTTACTCACTTATACTACGAAGCATGAAACAAGAGCTCAATAAGTTTTCTGAAGGAAGAAACTAAGAAGCTATTTATTCAAACCCTTTATTTTAAAACATGGAAACTGAGCCTCAGAGTTATGAAGGACTAAAAAAGACAATAAACACAAGCTTGGAACCCAGATCTCTTGACCTCAGGCCAGGTTACTCCCCGTCTTATCATATTACTCATCTACAATCAATCCCTAATCAATCGAACATGTAGAGAAGAGTGTTTTGATCATGCAGTTTCTAAAGTTCTGTTTTCTTCTTGTAGCTTTCCCCCACATCTTTCACCTCCTCCATGTAAATGCAAAAAAAAAGAAAAAGAAAACCCAGAAATTTTAAATCTCATTTTCAAACTGTTGCTGATCATTGAAACTCACCTCTGACATTGTCCCCAGACCCCGTAGATCCCTGACAATTGGAAGTCCTACAGAGTATGTAAAACTAGCCCAGTTTCCATGTTTTTTCCACTTTTCACTATGGATCATCAACAGGATTCTATTTTAGGACAGAAATGCTTTTCACTGCCCCTCAAATCATACCAAAGTAAGTGGTTTTCTACTGAATCAGTTCTGCATAGCAAAAAACACTGTGTCCTACTTGCTCTTTCAAGCAGTAGAGGGCCTTTTTCTTGGCCTGGTGTTGTTTTCACCCCTGTATACCTTGTACTATGATATTGATGGTGGTGATGGTGCTGATGATTTTTATTTTCTATTTGTCTTTAGTTAATATTGAATTTTACCTTAAGAATTGCAGGTTAAATTTTAAGACAGTAGAGGAACTAACTTTCTGAGAGTTTTCATTTATAAAGAAATAAAGCAAAAAGTTAGGTAATGATAATAGTACTGTCAAAATATCTTGACATATAGTCTTTCATCTAATCCACCTAGGGCAAAGAGTTTTTAATTCTTATTTTGCAAGTGAGAATACTGAGCCTCTGATGATACTCACACTCACACAGCTAATGAATGGTGGAACTGAGACTCCAATCCAACACTTTGGGCTCTAAATCCATTTGGAATCTTGCCTAGCACAAGGAAGGGCAAAGGATAATCAGCAAAATCCAGCAGGTGAAAATTAAATTTCCTTTATGAGGAAATTAAGGAACTAGAATCAAATAGATTGCTAAATCATTTTTGTGTCAAGCTCCCAGAGTTAAAACTGAATTCTTAATCTCAAATTCACTCTCCATATAGGGCTACCGCATTGACCTTGGGAAACTGTAGAGCTGGATCATATTCATCACTTAGCAAAGAGGAAAAAAAAAAAACTAAAAACAATAAAGAGATCAAGCAAGTAGAAGGATGTTTTGATTCCAGCTGGTGTAGAAATAGATGCAGAAAAAAATCAGATGTGAGCCCTCTCTTGTGAGGCTCCAGTATTCATTTGTCAGGGTTAAATTTGATATCAGATCCTAAGTGTGTATTACATAAGATTGTGAAAACTCAGTTTCCAAGATGGCGGTTCCTTCTAGAATATCTTTCTGGCTACAGAGATATACAGTCCTAAAAGCAGAAGGATCCTTTATCTAGAAAGCAGAAACCAATGCACCATATTGAATTCCTGAATTTTACAAAGTTTTCAACACTTGATTCTTTTTCAATTGTGTGACATTGAGATAAATTTGAATCTTAAACTTATTCCACTGGTGTCAGCTGTTGATCCATTTATGAACAAACAATCTGATATTCTCACTCAAAAGGAAAGCACTCTGACAGGAATCTTGTCCCAAGAAAACTTGCTCTTTTTTTTTTTTTTAGACTCATTAGAGATCTCAATACCTCTCCTAAGAGCATTACTTATTTTCCAGGGTCACACAGACCTTAAATATTCAATTACCCAGAAAAAAAAAACACAACGACTGGCATTAGAAACACTGAAGCTACAGATGGCTTAAATGAACATTCTGGGAATTGCTAGAGCCACTCAATATTCTCCAGAGGACATTAATAACATAATTCCTAACTGCTGTAATTTAATTCATTACATACTACTGAGCACCAGATATATGCAAAGTGCCACACTAAGTGTAATAGGGAGAAAACCACGCTCCCTGCTCTCAAGGAGTTCACTGTGTAACAAGAGACAGCAGATATGCTTATAAGAGACTATAAAACAAATAAAAGTACCGCAAGAAATGTCATAGGACTCCAACAGTCAATTTCTGCTCCTATTTTCTACCCTCAGATTACCTCCAAAAAAGTTGATGTTAATTTCTACTATCAAAAGGAACATCAAGAATCTTCTGACTAGGTCAGATTCTACCTCAGAACCAAGGTTCTCTTCTTTGAGCCTGTTCCCCCTCCTGCTTTGGTCCTCCTTCTTGCCTCTGGCCCTTTCCCAGGCCCTCCTCTCTTTCTCTCTACCTGCTAAGACTTGAGGCTATTAGTCCTGCTTCATTCTACGCTGTTGGTTCTATGACCTCTTGATTTCTGTTCCTCTGCCCAGGTTTATTCCCTTGCCAGGTTGTGACATATGATAACATGCTTATCTGGATTCTGGCTCTTGACACTTGATCCTTAGATCTAGTTTACACTTATGTCTGCCTATGTCTTTTCAACCCACACCTAATTCCCACTCCCTGTCAGACTCTTTGACATTTCAGGCACGTTGGTAGGATCTTACTACTAACTACTAAGTCGCTTCAGTCGTGTCCGACTCTGTGTGACCGCATAGACGGCAGCCCACCAGGCTCCCCCATCCCTGGGATTCTCCAGGCAAGAACACTGGAGTGGGTTGCCATTTCCTTCTCCAGAGGTACAGAATAAATCACTGAGCAATAAATCTAATCAAGTTATCTGAGCAGAGATAATTAAATTATTTCTGTCAGTTAAATGACTGAGGATCCTCTTTTGAAAAAAGGATCCATCCTGTGAATTGAACCACATAAAAGGTCAAAATCACCAAATTTAATACCCAAATAGGGAAAATAAGTGTTATGTAGAAGCAGCTATATTCTGAGCATTTTAATCTTGATGTCCCAATATAACATAAAATCATGTATATAAGAACTCGGAAGAATTTCACAGGTTGTCTAATTAAACCCATACTCAGTTGAAAAAAAAAATAGAAGAAGAAATCTGTAGATCACCCTTCCTTAGGAAGCTCTTCAACCTCATTTATCCAACCCACACTTATTGATCATCCAGTATGGGCCAGGTTTAGTGCTATAGCAGGAACTATAAAAATGAAGCAAAGATCTAGGCCTCAAGAAGCTCCTAATCAGGCCAGGGATAGACATGAGACAGATAATTATAACACTGTGTGATGAATGTTGTGATAGAAATAAGCACAGGACTCTGTGGGAACTCACAGGAGTAAAGAATGGAACCTCACTGAGATCAGCATCCTTAAGAGTAAGAAGTGAGATTAGAAATGGATTTCCAGTACAGGAGACTCTTGGGAGGAACTGAGCCAATCCTAGGAGGTTAACAAGGTATACAAGGCAGAGATGCCACCAAGCACAAGGGCAAGAAGGCATAAGGAAGGAAGAACAGGAGAAGTAGGCAAGAATTAGATAATAAAAGGCCGTGTCCCTTCCAACAAGAAGATTGGATGGTACCCTGAGGACAGTGGGGAACCACTGAAAGATGCTGAGTGGAAGAATACTTGAAAATGTTTGCATGTTAGAAAAAAAAAAGAAATGGCTTCAACACAGCATAAAGGCTGGCCTAAAGGAGTGTGAGACTGTAGTAGTAGAAAAACTAAGCTTCTAATGCATCTGATGTAGAAAGTATGGCAGGAGTATGTGAGGTCAAGCCCAGAGTCAAGGCAAAATCCTGAAAAATAGACAGGAAAGGAAGTAGCAGCACCTGGCCAGTGTAGGAGCCAGCAAGACAAGTCACAGCCTCTGATCAGACCGCAGTTAACTTTACACATTCCGGTAAGTCCATACAAGTGCCCAGGAATACAGAAGCGATATCATTCACAGTACCAAGGTATCTTCCTTCGAGTCTTTGGTACAGATATTCCCAACACTAGACATTCCCACCCCCACTCTCAATTCCCTTGTACGTGTCTGCTAGATCATTGCTGGTCAATCTTACCTCCTATGCGTACAAGAGAATGTGAAATTGTGTAGTTGCAAGAACATCAGTCTTGCATTGGATCCCATTTTTCTACTTTTATCATGTATCTGGAGTTTTCTGAATGAAGAGACAATTACAGGAAACCAGATTAGAAATGACAAGGGCCTAAATCAAGGCAGATTAGCTGTGACAAAGACAGAGAACAGATTAAAGTGGCATTTTAAGGAAAGAACTGGCAAAACTCGTGGGTAACAGAAACTGAAGAAGAAGGCTGACTTTGTAGATACCACCTGCCTAATGGATCAGCAGTGCATGCCTGCTCTGTGTGACGCTATGGACTGTAGCCCGCCAGGCTCCCCTTTCCATGGGATTCTCCGGGTAAGAATACTGGAGTAGGTTGCAATGCCTTCCTCCAGGGGATCTTCTCCAGCCAGGGATCAAACCCATATCTCTTGCATCTCCTGCATTAGCAGGCAGATTCTTTACCACTGCACCGCCTGGGAAGCCACGTGCCTAATACCTGCGTTAAATGGAAACAGTGGTGACAGGAAGGCTTTCCAGACACTGAATTACTATAAAGAAGAAGAGATATTGTTTCTTCCTGAGGGTTGTAGATTCTCTGTTGGCTTTGGATTAGGTGCAACACTGATCATTTTTCACTGAAGTTGGCTTAATTGAGGCCCATTTACCCTTCAGAAAAGGAAATGTACGTAACTTCATACAGTTCTTTCTAGTCTTGTGATTCTGTCTTTGGGATTTACACCCTACATTAAAACATTCACATTATGTACTGACAGCATTTGATCCTGTAAAACTGGTTTATGGACATTCTCATCATTGACTTTCTCCTTATTACTCCTTACTTTTTATTGCATACCAAATTTGGGGATTTCACATTAGGGGAGTAAATACACTTTTAAAAAACTTCCAACCAATTGATTTTTCCTTCCAGCGTTCAATATTATCTGGTCACAAAGTGAACCTAATGATTTTTATCCAAAAATCTGTTACAAAGGAGTTATCCTGGATGGGCCTCTCCTGAAGCCTTTGATTAATCTCAGGCAGAATGTGATGGAAAATTCTGTGCCGAGTTTTGGAGGTCATACAAAGAAATGCATGTGTGTCAACCCTGCAGAAGTGTCATCTGCATTCCAGCAGCAAACTGTTTTGGAAATGTCATCCCTCAGAGGAGTTCATGCCAGAGCCAATTAAAGTCATCATAATGAAGAGTGGAAAGATGACACAAATGGCCAGAAAAAAAAAAAAATCACAAAGTGTTAGAACTGAAAGAGTGATTAGACATGATCTATCCCAATGCCTTCATTTTTAATGATGGAAACTGAGACTGAAAGAGCTAAAAAAAAAAAAGAAGAAGAAAAAAGCCCTGAATCGGTAGCACTAACAAGACTTCAGAGCTCCTGGCTCCAGGCTCAGTTTTCCTCCTATTGCACATTATCGCTTCATGGGATCCCAGAGCTGTACATAACAGTGCATTCTGGCTGAGTTTCAGATATGCTAGCATGTGGAACTAGGCGCCCTCCTGTCCAGAGGTCATCTATGTGCACCAGGCTATTAAGGGTAACTGTCATGGAATGTTTGTGGACACTTAGATAAGAATCTTGCTGCATCCTTTTACTGGTATGGGCCTAGGACCCCCATGGGAAAGAACTTGAACTGTGTTCATAATTGAGGTCTAGACAAATACAGACATTTCTGATAGATTGGGGAGGTCCCAAGGGAAGCTCCGCTCCAAACAGGGACAACCAGGCCACTGAAGGAAAAGTTACCCTAAGTGAGGAGGAGTCTCGGGAGGGACAGACTTAGTATCAAGGCCCGAGTGTAGAAAAGGGAGCTGTTATTCTGGGTACAATATGAGACTATCCTTAAAACTCTCTCCATCTAACCCCAACCAGCCCCCTGGGATGTCTATATATCCAAGGCAGAAGAGAACTACATGAAAACAAATATGCAAAAGAAATCAATCACTCAAAGGCATCTCCATTTCTGACAAGAAAATGACCTCTCCAGAGGGCTGGATGATGAAAATACAAGATTTTACCATGAGGGAAAGACCCCTCTAAAGGGGAAAGACCCTTCTAAAGGGGAAAGACACAAGAAGGGGAACAGGTTTCCTCACCAGCAAAAGACTCAGAGAACAAACATGAGCAGAGATGGAGAGAACTTCCATCAGACAGCAGTAAAAATAGACATTTCGAGGGAAGTGGAGGTTGAGAACAGGTCGTAACTTTGCAAAGTCATCTAGCGTCTAGCGTAGCTGGCGTGGCAGAGCCAAGCCGATAGCATCAAGGTGACTAGTGGCACAGCCACAGGCACACCCAAACTACAGGGGTTAAGGAATGGGCAGCGGCAGCACTCTGTCCATATTAGTAGCAAGACTGCCCTGTGAGAGCAGCAAGATGTTTTAACCGAGTCATAGCCCAGATCAGGGAACAACAGTAACTGGAGCAGACGCACTACTTAACTGCAAGCATTCTCACTGCCATATCCCACACACTTAGAACTTCCTTGATACTTAAAATAAGACAGCAAGTGTTAACTTTGCCGGTTGGATTCTCTAGGAGGAAGAAGACTCCTGGGACAGCAAGTTGTGTGCGGGATCTTTGCTGCGGAGTCCTCTTGGGATTGTAGATATCTATGGGAGCAGATGGTGATAGTGACATTGAACAGAGAGAAAAATGAGCTTGTGGGAAGTCACAACAAAATCCTCAGCTGATCACATGGGGAGCTTTGGAACTAGGATGACCCACTGAGTGATCCCGAATTGGGGCAAGGGGTGGGCCTTTATGAGCTTCCCAGCTGGCACTAGTGGGACAAATTGTTCAAGTAATATCAGCTAGAGTCTATAAACAAATGGGGACTTAAAGTATCCAGGCTCCATTAAGACTCTGAAAGGTTAAAAGAGTCATTTAGTCCAACCTTCCACCTCTAGAGACTAGATGTCTGAGTGCCAGAAGAGCCCAACTGCTAGTTTTCTTACATCATTCCGTAGAAAAAAAAAAGTATGGATTCATGGGCCTATGACTCACCTGCTCTCCATCTCAGGGACTCTCTCTGATAATGGAACTTTTAACTCAACAGAGATACAGAGATCCAAATATCAGCTTCTTAATGGCCTGGAAAGCATTTCAATAATTTGCAAAGCAGGGGTCTTGATAACTGTGCCAGAGAAGATAGCTTATTCCTGAGGCTTACTGGGGCCTGTATTTTCTTTCTTCAGTATATACCTTAGAATCTACACACTCACATGTGCCATGGGATCCCACAGAGCAGACCCTGGAGTCACACACCCATCTAGACAAAGAACCTGTATGTCTGACACATATGGTAATCACCAGCCTCTTTCAAAAAGTTTTACATGATGACCTGCCCCTAGTAAAGCAAGGCCTCAAAAATACCCTCAGTTCAGTTCAGTCACTCAGTCATGTCTGACTCTTTGCTACCCCATGAATCGCAGCACAAAGCAGACTGGTCTCTTCCATGAGGAGAGGTGAGCAAATTAAGAGAAAAGGGATAGAAGTATTGGTAGAAATGTCCCTCTTTATGCTAACGTGGGTCATAGATGGGAGGCATGGACTTCCCCAAACCCCAGGACAGTTGCTTGTCAAGCCACTTTTTAATCATCTCCAGAATGAGAGGTGTACTGTTCAGTAAGAAATCTATTCTGTTACTGACATCCCTTATTGTTAGAAAGTTCTTCATCATTCTGAGTTGAAAATTGGTCCCATTTAGTTTCTACTTCTCACTTGTGCTAATTCTGCTCTCTAGGATATCTGAGACTATCTGTGTTCCCTCTACTATCTGACAGTCTCTACCAAACAGACTCTGATTCTCCTTCCCATACACTGCCTAAGTACATTGGATAAATCTCCATGACAATATCTATCTGATTATGTTGCTAATATGTGTGGTTCTAAAAATGTTTTCCAGACCTCACTCCATGGGTTGATTCAGTAGATCTGATGTGAAGTCTAGGACTCTATTTGACAGATATCCAGGTATCCAAAGAACCTACTTCTAGAAACACAGATTTAGACTATGAGCTTCTTAAAAGCAGAGATCTTTTCATATTTGCTTGTGCATCTCTAGCACTTAGTAGAGGGTTCTGAATAAACCTTTATTGAATGAATGAAAAAACTGAACATGAAAAAAAGTGAATGAAGAATTTTAAAGATAGCTATCATTGACAAATTATCTGTAAGTCTTTCCCTTTTCAGAATAAATGTATCTAGTTTTCTTTACAACAGACCCTTCATAATCCTGTCACTCTCCTCTAACACACTACAGTTGTCAATATTTTTGTCTAGAGCCCTGCTCTACAACAAGACAAGCCACTGCACTGAGAAGCCTGTGCACAGTTGCTTATCAAGCCACTTTTTAATCATCTGCAGAATGAGAGGTGCACTGTTCAGTAAGAAACCTATTCTGTGACTGTTATCCCTTATTGTTAGAAAGTTCTTCATCATTCTGAGTTGAAAATTGGTCCCATTTAGTTTCTAGACTATAGAAACTTTCTTTCTTTATAGAAAGAAAGCCTGCATACAGCAATGAAGACCCAACATGGCCAAAAATAAATAAGTAAATAAATTTTTAACATGGTATCTAAAGTCCAGTTCATCTTCTATGTATGGTCAGTGCAGGGAACAACTACCTCCCTTGAGCAGAATATGAGAATGCTTCTAAGACAGTCACGGGTTGTCCTACACTGCACTTACATTCAACTGAAACTTCTACAAACCACCCTGCCTTGAACAGAAGCAGTTGATTTTTTAAATGAATAGTAGTACTTTTCTCCTACTAGTATTAAACTTCATCTTATTATTTTCAGCTCATTGTTCCAGTCTGTCAAAATCCTCTTGAGTCTTGATTCTATCATCTAGTGTATTAGCTATTCCTCCCATCTTTGTCATCTGAAAATTTAGTAAGAGATTTTCTGTGTCTTCATCTCCAATTTAATAAATAAAATATTAAAAACAACAGTGACAGAGCCAGAAATCTGAAGTATATCATTAGAGACTTCTCTTCAAATGACACAAAGCTCTTAAACATTTTTTTTGAGTTATGGCTATTGTACCAATTATAAATCCACGTAACTGTGCTTCATTCAGTCCTTACTTCTTGTCAACAAGATACAACGAGAAGAACCTGATGTTCTAGAAAGAACTCAGTCTGCGAAATTTGAGTTTGTTCCAAGTTCTAGCTGCCTTGATCTTACTGTGTGAAATTAGGCAATATAGTCTTTCTTTCTGGTCTTTTTTCACTCAAACAAAGGAGGAATTTGAACTAAGTGATCTCTAAGATCCCTACTAGCTCTACAACTCCACAATTCCTGGTATCTTGGTAAAATATACTGCTTTCAACACTAGCAAATCCTCAGAAAGTAAAAGATATTGCTTTGGCATTACTTGTTGCCAGCACACTTCTACTGGTTTCCAGTGAAAACACCATACTTTTCTAATTTCCGAAAGCTATTTGCTTGCAGTCCTATCTCCTCTCAATGGCAAATGGAAATCAAGAGACTCTGATATTGGTCTGAAGTTCAAGAATTCTGGGAGTTGGCATAGGGATGGGGCCACTTACCTGCCAAGCCCTGGATATGGGCATGGACAGATCTCAGCATAGGTAATCATGTGAATCAACATCAAAGCCTCCCATTTGTAATTTCTGATGTCTATATGTTCCATTATAAAAGTCAAATGTTTGCCTCCCTCAAGTGTCTGGCAATGCTCTGCTTTGCCATTTTTCTCTCAAAAGATCATTAGGAGCAGTTACATGCACACATTTCCAAGTTCATGATTTATCTCCTCTTGGCCTAAAGTAGTCAGATGCCCTTTTGGATTCATCTCACTCTTTAATTCTTCATTCTATCTTTCAATTTCTTAATCATTTTCTTTAAAAGAGAAAAATGAGGAAAATAAGAGTTAGGCAGGTCTGTATTATTCTCTGTTAATATCCTGTATTAACATTGCCTCACCTACTTTTAAACAATCGAATAATCTTTTAATATATTTCTTGCTCCCAAATTCCATTTTTTCAATCTTCATGCTACCCATTTAGGTCCTTTGTGATAGGATGATCTTTTGTTTGGTGATGTGCGTGAGAAAAAGACTGTAACTTTGCAGATGCCAAGTTGAAAAGCAGAGGAGCCATCAGGCAGAAAGGAGGAACTCTAAGCATTAGGACCAGCAGCTGTTTGAGAAGGCCATTTCCGAGTCTTCAGAGAAGCTCCCAGGAGATTAAACCACACAGAGGCGCTGAGCTTCAGAGGGCAGACCAATAAAGACATGTGGCTACCAGAAATTAAATCCACTTAAGTTCTCACAGACGGGCAGGCATTTAAAAAGCAATTTAGTCCTTTCTTCTGAAAAACAACCAGATTCATGTTTCATTTCATCTGTGCTCTGAGATTTTTTTTTTTTAATTTATAAGGGCAAATAAAATCAAATTATGTGTCATTTATTTAACAAAGATATCTTAATATAAAATAAAAACCACAGGATGATACAATCTAGTGTTATACGCCTGGCTCTCTATTACTCATTTCTAAAGATCTGCACAGAGTTTAGCCTACTTTCAACAAGCTCCATTAATAATCTAGGACTTCCCCAGTGGTACAGTGGCTAAGAATCTGCCTGCCAGTGCAGGGGGGCATGGGTTTGATCCCTGTTCTGGGAAGATCACACATGTTGCAGAGCAACTAAAGCACAGGGGCCACAATTACTGAGCCTGCCCACCACAAGTGCTGAAGCCCACATGTCCCAGAGCCCATACGCTGCAACTGCTGAGCCCACAGGCTGCAACCACTGAAGCCCATGTACCTAGAGCCTGTGCTCCACAAGAGAAGTCACTACAATGCAAAGCCCATGCACTGCAAGGAAGAGAAGCCCCCTGCAGCTGCAACTAGAGAAAGACTGAGTGGAGCAACAAAGACCCAGTGCAACCAAAAGTAAATAAATAAATCATTTAAAAAAATAAATAATCTATTGTAACAGTGCAAAAAGCAAGCATAATTCCCAAGAGAAGTTCATTTTCTAAAGAGTTCACTGTCACAAAGAAGTTAACTATGTAGAGTGTGAGATTCCTATTTGGTAACCAAAAGAATAGATAGCAATGAAACCAAAAGAAGACACAAAAACTTAGATAGATTTTGGTTGTATTTTCTTACTGTCTTCTTCTTCTTGAAGCACCATAATTGCAGTTATGCTGTGCCATGCTAAGTCACTTCAGTCATGTCCAACTCTTTGTAACCCTGTGGATTTTAGCCTGCCAGGCTCCTCTGTCCTTGGGATTCGCCAGGCAAGAATACTGAGGTGGGTTGCCACGTTCTCCTCCAGGGATCTTCTCGACCCAAGGATCGAACCTGCTTCTTTTAAGTCTTCTGCATTGTCAGGCGGGTTCTTTAATACTAGCGCCACCTGGGAAATAACTGCAGTCATCTACAAGGTATATTTTTTTCATTCTGATCCTTGATACCTGTGATTAGAGAGTAGGCTGAGAGTCAAAGAATTGATGTTTTTGAACTGTGGTATTGGAGAAGATTCTCGAGAGTCCCTTGGACTGAAAGGAGCTCAAACCAGCCCATCATAAAGGAAATCAATCCTGAATATACATTGGAGGGACTGATGCTGAGGCTGAAGCTCCAATACTTTGGCCACCTGATGTGAAGAGCCAACTCATTGGAAAAGACCCTGATGCTGGGGAATATTGAAGGCAGGAGAAGAAGGGGACGACAAAGGGCAAGATGGTTGGATGGCATCACTGACTCAATGGATATGAATTTGAGCAACTCCAGGAGATGGTGAAGGACAGAGAAGCCTGGTATGCTGCAGTCCGTGGGGTCGCAAAGAGTCAGACACAACTGAACAACAGCAACACAACAGAGAGTTTCAGCCTGATGCCAGATTTTTTTACTTTTAAAGTGACTCATTATTTTTCTGGACAACTTAGCTGTATAGAAAGTGAAGAGCTATAATATTTTATTCAAAGACCTCAAAATTTTAAATGTTTTCCCTCAACCCAAGAGGAACAATATAGCTAGTTCATTTTTTTAATTTTTTTTCTGTTGGAGTATAGCCAATTAACAAGCAATGTTGTGATAGTTTCAGGTGAAAATTGGTGGCAGCCTGGGTGGGAGGGGAGCTTGGGGGAGAATGGATACATGTATAGGTATGGCTGAGTCCCTTGTATAGCCAATTAACAAGCAATGTTGTGATAATTCCAGGTGAAAAGCAAAGGGACTCAGCCATACATATACATGTATCCATTCTCCGCCAAGCTCCCCTCCCACCCAGTCTGCCACCAATATTGCTAGTTTATACTGATTTTTCCACAGTTTATTGTGATCCACACAGTCAAAGGCTTTGGCATAATCAATAAAGCAGAAATAGATGTTTTTCTGGAACTCTTTTGCTTTTTCGATGATCCAGCAGATGTTGGCAATTTGAGTTCTGGTTTCTCTGCCTTTTCTAAAGCCAGCTTGAACATCTGGAAGTTCACGGTTCACATATTGCTGAAGCCTGGCTTGGAGAATTTTGAGCATTATTTTACTAGCATGTGAGACGAGTGCAATTGTGTGGTAGTTTGAGCATTCTTTGGCATTGCCTTTCTTTAGGATTGGAATGAAAACTGACCTTTTCCAGTCCTGTGGCCACTGCTGAGGGGTTGCAAGGAGTCAGACAAGACTGAGCAACTGAACTGAACTGAACTGATACTGATTTTTCTTACACTGCTCCCAAAGTGGGAGAAATAGCTTTGTTAATTAATTAATCAAACCCATTGTTATACAAGTAACCTATAAAAAAATATACAAATAAAGGCCCAAGTTCATCATCTTTAGCAATAACCATAAAAGAGGAACCTGGATTTCCAATGAATTATCTTCTTACAGAGTAGAAAAATTACAATCTGACAAAAGGGATTTCCTTCTTCCACAAAACTATTTTATACAATTGTGCTCAGTTTTTGTGGACCCTCAAAGGATATACCACTAATAGGAATCAAGAGGAACTTCCTCAACTTGATAAAGAATATCTACAAAAATCTTAGAGCTAGCATCATACTTAATGGTGCAAAACTTGAAGTTTCCCACTGATATCAGGAACAAAGCAAGGATGCCCTCCCTCACCGGTGCTTCTCAACATCATACTGGAGTTCTGGCTAATGAAATAAGACCAAAAAAAGAATATATATTAGGAGGTAAATAAAAATAACACATTAGGAAAAAAGAAAGAAAACTATCTCTTTTCACACAGATGACGAGAACATTTATATATGTAAAAAATCCAGAAGAATCAATCAAAAAAAAAAAAAGAAAAGACTCCTGGAACTAATAAATTATTATAACCAAGTGGCACTAAATATTGAGAAGATTATACAGTGACACAAACTCTCATTCATTGCTGGGAAGAATACTAATTGGCACCATCACTTTGGAAGACAGTTTGGTCATTTGGTGGTTTCTTATAAAACGAAACATAGTCTTACCATAGAGTCCAGCAGTCACACTCCTCGATATTTGTCTAAAGGAATTGAAAACTCATGTCCACAAAAAAAAAAAAAAAAAAGCCTGTATACAGATGTTTATAGCACTTTACTCATAACTGCCAAAACTTGGAAGCAATCAAGATGTCCCTTGGAAGGTGAATGGACAAGTAAATTGTGGTATATCACACAATGAGATGTTCTTTAGTACAAAAAACAACAACAACAACAACAACAAATGAGGGCTTCCCTTGTGGCGCAGTGGACGAGAATTCGCCTGACAGTGTAGAGGACACGGGTTCAATCGCTGGTCCAGGATTCCATGCGTCGTGGAGCATCTAAGCCCATGCACCACAACCACAGAGCCCTCCTCTGGAACCCACAGGCCACAGCCACTGAAGCCCATGTGCTCTAGAGCCTGTGCTCTGCAACGAGAGAAGCCACTGAAATGAGAGGCCTGTGTGCTGCAACGAAGACTAGCCCTCACTGGCCACAGCTAGAGAAAGCCCATATACAGCAATGAAGACCCAGTGCAACCAAAAATAAATAAATAAATAAATTTTTAAAAGATCATATATAAAAGAAATGAACTATCAAGCCATGAAAAGACATGGAAGGAATAGAAATGCATATTACTAAGTGAGAGACGCCAATCAGAAAAGGCTACTATAGGACTCTAACTTCATGACATTCTGGAAAAGGCAAACCTGTGGAGACCATAAAGAGATATGTAGTTCCCAACCATTAAGGGGAAAAGAACGATGAATAGGTGGAACACAGAGGATTTTTAGGGCAATGAAACCACTCTGTATCACTATAATGGTGGCTACATTACTATAAATTGATCCAAATCCATATAAAATATAACACCAAGGATGAACCCTAATGTAAACCATGGACTTTAGGTGATAAAGATGTGCCAACATAGGCTCATCAGTTGTAACAAATGCCTGTCTATCATGGGGAATGTTGATAATAGGGGAGGCTATGTGTCTGTGAAGCAGGAGATACAGGGAAATGTCTGTATCTGTTTAGTTTTGCTGTGAATCCAAAACTACTCTAAAAAATAAAGTCTATAGATGTCCATCAGCAGATGAATGGATAAGAAAGCTGTGGAGTATTACTCAGCCATTAAAAAGAATACATTTGAATCAGTTCTAATGAGATGGATGAAACTCGAGCCGATTATACAGAGTGAAGTAAGCCAGAAAGAAAAACACCAATACAGTATACTGACACATATATACGGAATTTAAAAAGATGGTAATGATGACCCTGTATGCGAGACAGCAAAAGAGACACAGATGTATAGAATGGACTTTTGGACTCTGAGGGAGAGGGAGAGGGTGGGATGATTTGGGAGAATGGCATTGAAACATGTATACTATCATGTAAGAAATGAAGTGCCAGTCTATGTTCGATACAGGATACAGGATGCCTGGGGCTGGTGCATGGGGATGATCCAGAGAGATGATATGGGGTGGGAGGTGGGAGGGGGATTCAGGATTGGGAGCTCGTATACACCCATGGTGGATTCATGTCAATGTATGGCAAAACCAATACAGCATTGTAAAGTAAAATAAAGTAAAAATAAAATTAAATAAATAAATAAAATTATATATATTATATATATATTAAATTTCCACATTTTAAACTATGGAACTTTTAAATGTAAATTTATTTAGGGACAGGGTTTTTGCAGATAAAACTAAGTTAATGATCTCAAGTGGAGTTCACCCTAGATTATCCAGGTGAGCCCTAAATCCAATGGCAGGTACCCTTACAAGAGACAGAAGAGGAGAAGACACAGATGAAAATGCCAGGTGAAGACAGAGGCAGAGGTTGGAATTATGCAGCCAGAAACCAAGGAAAATCTGGAGTGATCAGAAACTGGGAGAGGTCAGCAAGGATTCTTTCCTAGAGCTTTGGAAGGGGCACAACCCTCCCAACACCTGGATTTCAGACATCTAGACTGCAAAAATGTTAGAGAATCAATTTCTATTGTTTTAACCCACTAAGTTTGTGATAGTTGAAGCTAATATACCAGTTTAGCATTGGATTAGGTGAGTTTCAAAGATTCAAGTCTTCCTTTCCTTTCTACCCAGGACAATCCCCTTCCTCCATCATCAGAACCAGCAGTCAAGTCTTTTTTATATCACATTGCTCTAAACCCCAGCTTCCATCAGTATTTTCTTTTCTGACTCTTCTACCTCCCTCTTTCACTTTCAAGTACTTGTATGATTTCACTGGGCCCATCCAGATAACAAAGTATAACCTCCCTATCTCAGGATCCTTAACTTCATCTGTGAAGCACCTTTTACCATGTAAAGTAACAGATTCACAGGTTCCAGGATTAGGATGGAGATATCTTAGGGGTGGGGAGAGTGGGACTATTATTCTACCTAGTGCTGCTGCTGCTGCTGCTGCTAAGTCGCTTCAGTCGCGTCCAACTCTGTGAGACCCCATAGACCGCAGCCCACCAGGCTCCCCTGTCCCTGGGACTCTCCAGGCACGTAGCTACAAATGTGTCCCTGGATAAATCCATCACAAAACTAGAAGACAGGGAACACCACAAATCACTAAGTAAGAAATGAGAGAGAGAGAGAGAGAACTAACAACAACTACAAAGTCTGCATGGCATCAGGATCTACACAGAGGAAAATAGCAGAGTGTCTAGTGCACTTGAGAATGTGAGAACTCCAAAATCCCCAACTGACACGCACTGGAAAGGGCGATGGGCCAACTTAAGGTCAGTAGCTGAACTGGGAGAGGTTCACTGTTCAGAGTGAGTACAGCGAGTACACAGTAAAGTATGAAGAACCTGGATCCATCTAAGCTGCCTGAAATCTTGAAAGTAACAATCTAAAATACTTACCCAGGACAAATCTCAACAGAAAGGAGAAATTCCTAAGACTATTCAAATACAGAATGAAGGAGAAACAAAAGTGAAAGGGGAGGGGGTTTAGGGAAAGACAATAACAGAAAACATGAGTCTATTTGTCAATTTCTTTGTGAAAAAACAGATGTGGAAGCTCCAGTAATGAAATTTGAGAAGTTATCTTGGCCCATCCCACGATCCTGAAAACAGAGAAATATTCGTTTTACTTAAAATAAGACCCAAGCAAGGATCATAATGAAAACCCATATAAGATCATTTTAAAAAGAAATAAAGAGCAGAATAACATCCTTTTAAACAATAAAGGGCTCCAAAAGATTATGTGTACAAAACATAAAAACTGTAACTTAATGTTTCAAAATGAGCTAAAAATCAATTAAGAAAATGATCAAAGTATTGAAAGAACACATACATCGTTAAGTAGAATCCTTAGGAAAAAAAGAGAACTCAGAAGAGAATATAAATAAAATAATATATAATATCAGTAATTACAACTAAATGAGAAGGGGCAAATGAATAGATAAAATAGATAATGCCTTAAGATAAATAGAAAATTAAAAGAGTGAACTGTTTAAACTAAAAAATAAGTTTAGAAACTTCAATGCCAGCCTAGACGGATTAACAGAGGCCAAATGTACCATCTCATATGAACAAGTAAAAGAAAAAGACAAAATACATAAACAATGATTATCAAGACATTAGACATCTAGCAATGAAGGGCATTGACATCTAGCAATGAAAGACATCTAGCATCTTTTTTTATCTGAAAAAGAGAGAACCAACAGTAGCCCTACTACTGCCCCAGTGTGTACTGCTCAGAGACAGTATCCAGACCACAGGGCAGGTGGGGAGGACTCAGGGAGATCCCAGAGTTCTTCTCATGGGGTTGGGTAGATAAGAGCTGGAAATCTAGGGAGGTCAAGGCAGCCAGAGTTCACAGGGGAAAATACTAGACAGGAGGGAGGGAAGGAGGGAGGGAAAGAGATAGGGAGAGAGCTAGAGTGAGTGGCAGGGGAGAGAGACAGAGAGAGAAGGAGGATGAAGACGGAAAGAGGAAGAGAGAGAGATCAAGTGTCCTCCTTGAGTCTTCATCTGAATATTGATCAATTCTTCCATGTAAGAAAACTACGTAAGCAGGGAAAGAGACAGCTGAAAGAATTAGAAGAAACAGTTCTTGGGGGCTCTTGGGGAATGGTTTCTGTTCCCACCAGAGTGCAGAATTTAACACAGGACATTGGGTACTATACTCTTTAAAAGAGTTTTTGCCACAGTATTGTAGAAAAAGTAACCCTATGCTAAACGCTGCTATGTCCCACCAAAAACAAACAAACAAAAACTTAAAATCAAGCATATAATATGAAACTGTTTCCAAGAAATCAAATGGTGTCACCAAAAAAGGCAATAATATTTATAATAGTACAAAAATATCCAGTATCCCACAAGGTAAAATTTACAATTAAAAATTACTAGACATCAAACAACAAAAGAAAGTATGACCCATAGTGAGGGGAAAACTCAAACAAACTGACCCAGCAATGACACAGATAGAATTAATAGATAAAGATATTAAGAGAATTATTATCCAATGGTGTACTGAAATCAGGTCATACTAGCTCAGAAGAGCCAATTTTTCAATTATTCTCAATTACTGGGAATTTTACAAGTCAGTTGTTAAATATGACCATTGTTAAATTTATATAGACTCACAACTAAATAATTTATAGTTAAAGCAAAGGTAACAAATACCAAAACTCATCTTGCTAATTATTTTCTTACATTTTAGTATGATCTATGCTTCTGAGGTTAAGGTTATTATATTCATGTGGTAAAGATATTATGAAGTAGTGTGTTCTTATTTTGCATCTCTTCTCAACTCTACATTTAGTGATTATATGTTGGTAGTTTGAAATTAGCCAGAGTGGGATTTTAAAGCACAAAAATTTGAAAATTGACAAATAAAGGCTGAGATGTTGTAAGGTTTTTGTTTTTTGTTTTGGCCAAAAACCAGTTGTTAAATATTTGCCACCACATATAAATTTTAACTGTATACCCTATTTTCAAGAGGCTAGAGAAAATATGGAACATGTTCAGTAGAGACACAGAAGATGTAAAGATAAGACAGATAGATAAAATACAGATATTTTAGAGATAAAAAGCATACTGGATAAAAATAGAAGTAGATTAGATTTCAAAGAAGAAAAGATTAGTGATCTGGAAAACAACAATATAAACTATCAAAAATAGAACGCACAGAGAAAAAGAGAGTTTTAAATAAATAAATAAATACATCATCAGTAAGCTAAAGGACAACTGCAAGTGACCTAATGTATGTGTAATTCAAGTCTTAAAGTGGCATAAAGGAAAGAAACAATTTTTTAAGAAATAGTGGCCAAAGTATTGTCCACATTTGATATAAACTGAAACTCACAGGCCAGAGAACCTCATAGAACCATGAGTACATAAAATATTAAGAAAAATGCAGCAAAGGACATCATGACCAATTGCTTGCTGCTGCTGCTGCTGCTAAGTCGCTTCAGTCGTGTCCGACTCTGTGCGACCCCGTAGACAGCAGCCCACCAGGCTCCACCGTCCCTGGGATTCTCCAGGCGAGAACACTGGAGTGGCTTGCCATTTCCTTCTCCAATGCATGAAAGTGAAAAGTGAAAGTCAGTTCGCTCAGTCGTGTCCAACTCTTGGCGACCCCATGGTCTGCAGCCTTCCAGGCTCCTCCGTCCATGGGATTTTCCAGGCAAGAGTACTGGAGTGGGGTGCCATTGCCTTCTCCGGATCAATTGCTTAAATCGCATGATAACAGTAAAATCTTAAAAGTGGTCAAAGAGAATTGGCACATTATATACAGAGGAAGAGAGTCTTGTCAGAAATAATGCAATTCAAATGACAATGGACCAATGTAACTGAGGGAAGAAACCTTTCAACCTAGAATTCTATTAATAAGTAGAAATATCTTTCAAAGGAAGAGGTGACAGACTTTTGGAGTGACATCAGAAAATGGTGCCGTAGGAATTTCTTGCTCTCCTTCCCAAAATAAAATATTAGTTTGAACAACTATTCACATGTGAAAATACCTTCACAAGAGCTAAGGATTCCAGGTGAGGGGTTACAGAACATGGATGAAGCATAGAAAGAAGGAAAGAGGCATTAGAGAGAGTAGGAAAGATAGATTCACATTACTCCCACTGTCCCTTTCCCAGCAAGTCTGCACAGAGAGAGGCACTGTCCCTCTCTGTGGGAAGAAGAGAGTGAAATAAACACCCTTCACCACGGCTACCAGAGCAGCAGGTCCCTACCTGCAGCCCTAGATAGCTCCCAGTGGATTCCCAGGAGCACAAGTCCCAGCCGATCCCAGTGCCAAGCTGGCCCCTGACTCTAGACAGGGTCCCATAGACCCAAATTTCAAACCAACCCTAGCAGGCCAGCCCCTCAGACTCAACCTCCAGGCTAATATCCTGCTACACACAAACCCCAGGTTACAGGCTGACTCCAAACCAGGCTTGTCCTAGTGCCTGGTCACCTCACATGGCACTAGCTCCCAGGTCAACTCCAGTGAAACCAGGTTCCCAAGACTGTGCTAGTACCAGACTAACTCCCACAGACTAAGACACGGGGGCCCACCCTAGTGGTCCCCAGCACCCGAATGGCCCGTGTGGAGCCAGGAGCCGGCTGTACTCACAAAGACTCAGGTCCCAGGCCCATTCCCTCAAATTCAAGTCCCAGGCCCACTTTAGGGAACCCAGGCTCCAGGACGACCCCTAAGGACCTGAGCACAAGGCGGGCCCCCATGGACCCAAGCACCAGGCTGGCTCACCTGTTGACCACAGCACTAGGCCTGCCCACCTGTGGACTCCAGCAGTCCCTAGACACCACTGACCCACAGACACCACCAGCCAGCCCACCCAGAATCTCTGGAGGGGCTGACTGGTGAAGAACTTTGCCTTCCAAAGGAGCCTGCAGAGCGTAGAAGAGGTACCTACCTCTCCAAATGCACAGAAACAAGTCCAAGACCATAAAGATCAAGAAAAATCAAGGAAACTTGACAGCACCAAAGGAAACTAATGAAACTAATGACTGACTCTAGAGAAATGGAGCTCTATATAAGTTTCTTATAGTATACTTAAAATGTATAAAATGACTTGAAGGTAAACAGTTATAATTTTAAAATAAGTACTACAAACTCTAAATTAATCTCCAAAATAAAAAGAAAGAAAAGAAAAGAAAGAATATGGATAAGAAAGCAACAATAAAAAAAGATTAAACAGAATTATAAAAAATTATCAGTCCAAAAGATGGCAGGGAAAGGGAAAAAAAAACATTGTATAAATCATATTCTAAGCTATTAAACTAATCTCAATGAATTTAAAACTACTCAAACTATTTTTTCAAACAACAATGGAGCCATATTAGAAAAAACACAGAAAATATATAACAGAAACCATCTAAGTAATCTATGGGTAAAAGAAGAAATCAAAAGGGAGGTTAAGAAGTATTTAAACTGTATGACAATGAAAAAATATCTCAAAATTTGTGAGTTGCAGCCAAACAGGGATTAGAGGGAAATTTATAGTGATAAATTACTTTCAGTTCAGTTCAGTTCAGTCGCTCAGTCATGTCCAACTCTTTGAGACCCCATGAATTGCAGCACGCCAGGCCTCCCTGTCCATCACCAACTCCCAGATTTCACTCAAATCCATGTCCATCGAGTCGGTGATGCCATCCAGCCATCTCATCCTCTGTCATCCCCTTCTCTTCCTGCCCCCAATCCCTCCCAGCATCAGGGTCTTTTCCAGTGAGTCAACTCTTCGCATGAGGTGGCCAAAGTATTAGAGCTTCAGCTTTAGCATCAATCCCTCCAATGAACACCCAGGACTGATTTCCTTTAGGATGGACTGGTTGGATCTCCTTGCAGTCCAAGAGACTCTGAAGAGCCTTCTCCAACACCACAGTTCAAAAGCATCAATTCTTCAGTGTTCAGCTTTCTTCACAGTCCAACTCTCACATACATGATCACTGGAAAAACCACAGCCTTGACTAGACAGACCTTTGTTGGCAAAGCAATGTCTCTGCTTTTTAATAAAATTCCTTTACTAGAAAGTAATAAAGGTTTCAATTAAATGACAGCTCCCACCATCTCAGCTGGTGGCTCAGCTGGTAAAGAACCCGCCTGCAATGAGGGAGCTCTGGGTTAGATTCCTGGGTCAGGAAGATGTAGCGGAGAAGGCATAGGCTACCACTCAGTATTCCTGGGCTTCCTTGGTGGTTCCTTGGTGGTTCAGTTGGTAAAGAATCTGCCTGCAATGTGGGAGAGCTGGGTTCAGTCCCTGGGTTGGGAAGATCCCCTGGAGAAGGGAATGTCTACCCACTCCAGTATTCTGGCCCAGAGAGTTCCATGGACTGTATAGTCCATGGGGTCACAGAGAGTCAGACACAACTGAGCGACTTTCACTTTTCCACCTGAAGGAACTGGAAAAAAAGGAATTAACTAAACCCATTGTATACAAAATAAAATAAATAATAGAGATTAGAATGAAAACCAGTGAAATAAAAGGAAAACAACACAGAAATTCAATTAAATGAAAAGCAATTTATTTGAGAAAATAAATAAAACCGATAACCTTCCAGCCATAGTGATTAAAGAGAAAAGGAGAAAAGGAAAAAAATATTAGTATCAGAAATGAGAGTGGTAACATCATTCCAAAATTGATAAATATTAAAAGAATAATAAAGAAATATTACACACAACTTTGGGGCTTCCCGGAGGCCTCAGCAGTAAAGAATCTGCCTGCGATACAGAAGCCGCAGGAGACACAGGTTTGATCCCTGGGTTGGAAGGATTCCCGAGAGGAGGGCATGACAACCCACTCCAGTGTTCTTGTCTGAAGAATCCAATGGACAGAGGACCCTGGTAGGCTACAGCCCATAGGTTTGCAAAGAGTCTGACACAACTGAGCACACACACGGACAAATAACTTTCTGCCAATAAGTTTGACAAGTTAGATGAAATGGGCTAATTTTTTGAAAGACACAAACTCGAAGTTCACTAAGATGCAGATAGTCTTCCCACCAGCTACCTATTTCACATAAGGTAATGTACATGTTTCAATGCTACTCTCTCTATTTGTCCCATATTCTCCTTCCCCACTGTGTCCACAAGTCTCTTCTCTGTGTCTGTGTCTCCATTGTGAAGTGAAAGTCGCTCAGTCATGTCCGACTCTTTGCAGCCCTATGGACTATAGCCTGCTAGGCTCCTCTGTCCATGAAATTCTCCAGGTGAGAATACTGGAGTGGGTGACCGTTTCCTTCTCCAGGAGATCTTCCCAATCCAGGGATCGAACCCAGGTCTCCTGCATCGCATGCTGATTCTTTACCATCTCAGCTGCCAGTGTCTCCACTGCTGCTGCTAATCGCTTCAGTCGTGTCCGCTGCTGCCCTGCAAATTGACAACCTCGAGGGATGGGTGGGGTGGGGGTGGGAAGTGTGAGGGAACTTCAAAAGGGAGGGGACATATGAATGCTTATGGCTGATTCATGTCGATATATGTCAGAAACCAACACAATATTATAAAGCAATTCTCCTCCAATTAAAAATAAATAAATTTTAAAAGAGAAGATGTAGGCAAACTGAATATCCCTGTAGCTCTTTTTAAATTGAATCTATAGCCTTTCCATGAACAAAACTTCAATCCACATAGCTTCACTGGTGAATTCTACCAAATATTTAAGAAAGAAATAACACCAATTTTACACAAACCATTATAGAAAGCTGAAGAGAATACTTCCCAACATACTCTATAAAAGCCAAGATTTTCCTGATTCCAAATGCCTAGACTGAGATATTAAAAGAAAAGTAAATTGCAAACAAATATCTGTTATGAACATGGATGCCTAAAGACTAAACAAAACTTTAGCAAATTGAATCTTACAATATATAAAAATGATATTATAGCATAACCCAGAATGTAATGTTTTTAGCATTTTAAAATCAGTATCATATTATTGATATCACATTAACATTCTAAAATTTTAAAACCATATATTAGCTCAGTGAAAGCATAAAAATACTTAACAAACACCAAAGTTACTTTCTGACCAAGAAAAAAAAAACACAAAAATTCAACAAACTAGGAATAGAAAGGAATTCCCTCAACCTGATATAGGGCATCTATGGAAAAACCTAAATAAGCTCTCCTTAAGATTAGGAATAAGAACATAATGTATATCCTCACTTTTATTCAATATTGTATTGAAAGTTCTGGCCACTCCAATTAGATAAGAAACAATACTTATATTTGAAAGGAAAATATGAAATGCATTTATTCATGATTACAATGAAAAGCAAACATTCCTAAATATCAAATATTAACATATATGTACACTATAAGAAAAAAGAGAGATTAAAAATAAAAGACCATATAGTGAAATATTATTCATATAAAAGATTTGTATAGCAAACATAAAATGAAAAGATGTCATAATTTAAAAAATAGTTAACTATAAGTCAAAACTATTGTGGAATGCACAGAAAAATTCAAGACTTCTCTATATTTTGTTTTATAAATTTAACTTTGAACTTGTGTACATATTTTACATGGCTGTAAAAAGTTAAATTAAAAAATTCATTCCAAAAAAAGCTAAATGAAACTAAAGAACCTAAATGTGTATCCAGCTGGTAACATAACCACATAGAGAGAAAGACCAAAGGAACTTTAAAAACAGACTCCAAATCATATTGTTGGTGAAAGGACTGGTATTATTATTCCAGGACTGTTGTGTGTGTGCATTGTGGGATAAAGCAAATGAGTAACCAGACGATATTCTATCATTCCTGTTGCAAACCGAGCATTCTCAGAATACTTAGAGAGAGAATTGGACTTCCTACAGCCACATAACTCAGGGTATCCAATTATTGTCATTCAATGTCAAAGAAATCCAAAGATTGCAGAGTCTAGAAAATTTAGGAATGTTAAATTACATTTGGCTTCTAGGTAAATGTGAGTTTACTATCTCTGAAAATTTTCTAAAAGTAGAATAACCGTAGAAAGAAAGAGATAATGACATAAGATGTTCATTAAAAAGTTAAGCTCCATTTCTCTTGGCTGTATAAAGCTGTTGAACAATAAGAGACTTGATCACGTTAAAAATAGCACAGTGAAAGGAAAGAGTCAAGAGCTCCGGTTTCAAGCCCAGGATCAGTTAAGGTTGCTTCTGAACTGAGAGTTGTGAAGCAGACAATCCCTATGGTCTCTTGAAAAGTTTTCAAATTCTGTCATGGTCCCAGCAAGAATATGAAATGCCATTAAGAGCCTATTTTTTTCAGTCCAGTAGTTTCAATAGTAAATAAACTGACTCATGAGCAAAGTCCAATCTCACTTGAAAGGTGTATAGTATATATGTATATATATATTTTTTTCTTTTTTTAATTAATGATATCCCAGGTTCAACCAGACCACAGCAGAACATTGGCACCAATATGTTTATCTGGAAGAAAAAGTAACAGAGAATATATCATTAAAGAGCATAATGACAATAAAAATCTCAGGACTGGAAAGCTTGAACAATACCAATTTACCACACGAGTCCACAAATTGAAGGCCACATTTGCCAGACATGGAATTCCTAAAAGGATTATCTCTGACAATAAGCCAGTCGTCCTCAAAGGAATTTCCACGTTTTGCCAAAACATGACATTTTGAACACTTCACAGTCAGTCCACGTTACCACAGAGCCAAGCCCTTTGCATGGGGTTAGTGGTGAAAAGCTGAAAGAATGGAACTCTAAAACACATTGGACCACGCTAAGACTAATGATAAAGGTCCCTGCCTCAGGCTATTTGGAGCAAGGAATGTACTGTGGGCAACTTTCGATACTCCTTCCCCAGTTATTAGTCTTAGCATCTCCCCTCAGCACTATTGTCTATGCATGGAATGCAAGGGCCTAAGACAGGAAGTTTGATCCTCACACAAATATTGTAAAACTGAATAAAAACAGCTATGACAAACAACTCACCCCACCAGGCTCTGATCTAACCCCTTAGTCTGTATGAAATTCTATCCCTTAGAGTTATGCTTGACACCAAACACTGAAATAAGAGTTATTCTTGCTGGTGATGGTTTATGTTTAAGATGACACCAAAGTCCTACAGGGAACATTCTAGAAAAGATCAACATTTTGTTTAATTAGTGCAAATGTGGTTTGTAAACCTAATAAGGGTCTAGACCTATAGTGATAAAGTACAATCCTGCCTTACTCAAGGCTTTTTCAGTGTCAAGTAACAGAAGTCATTTAAACTATCTTATGGGGAAGAAAAAAAGGAGAATTTGCTGCACAGATTATAGGGATATATTATGAAAGCCAAGAGCAAGTAATGCAATTGGTCCTTGTGAAGGCTATAGTTAGTAACTGGAAAGATATTAGAGTTAAGGCAGAATGTGGTCCTTATCTCCACCTTTCTTGTACATTTTGTTTCTTCTTTGTCCCTGCTTATAGCATAAGATGGTAGCTTGTGATAGGTGACCTCCAAAATGACCCTCAGTGATCTCCACATCTTCACCTTGACACTCATGTGTAATCTATTATACCTGAGTGTAGATTGGACCCTGTAACTCATTTCCAATATAGAATACAACAAAAACAATAGCACGTCACTTCCAAGATTAGGTTAAAGAGATCTAACCTTCAAACTCTCACTCTTTGTTCATTGTAAGTGGCATCAGCTGCTATTTTATGATTTGATTCATGAAGGGTCCCACAGAGAAAGGAATTGAGGGAGGCCTCCAAATAACAACCACTAAGAACATGAGAACTTCTGTCCAACAGCTCAAGAGGAAGAGAACCCTGTCAAGGACCACGTGAGTGACAGTGATTGGAAATGGATTTGACCTCAGGCAAGCTTTCAGATGAGATTGCAGCCACAGCCAAAACTCCAATGGAAACTTTGTGAGTGATCATAAGGCAGAGACATCTAAATAACTCAGAGATTCCTGACCCACAAAAATGGAGATCATAAATGCTGATTGTTAAAAGCCATTAAATTGCAGGGGTGCTGGGGTATGTTTGCATGCAGGTAAATAATACAGATTCTGGTACCATAACAAATACCTAAAAATATAGGAATGTCTTTAGGGCCAGAAGGTGGATGAAGGTTACAGGGTTATAAGGAGCAATGCTTAGAGAAAGCCTAAATTGCCTTGAGCACATTTTTAGTCAAAATCTGGACTTCAGGGATGCTGCCAGTGATGGCTCAAAAAAAGAATTTAGGTGCATGTTATCAAAAACTGAAAAAAGGAGGATCTTTATTATGTGGGAGCAGAAAGCTTAGCAACATTGTCATCTGTAGTTGTGTGGAAAGCAGAAAATGTTCCTAATAAAAGGTATGATCTGGTTAAGAATATTTCCAAGTAGAACGTTGAAGGTGCTTCCTGGTTTTCTTCTTACAAATGTGAAAGAAGAGAAATAAATAGGACTGTTTAACAAAAAGAAACCAGGAATCAACAGCTTTTTAAAAAATTCATATCCACTTCAAATGCCAAACAATTCTAAAATTAAAAAATGGTTTTCAAGTAAGGAGCAAATAAAGAAGTTGGCTGGGAGAACATGGTTGAAAGATAAAGTTCAGGGTATGACTGTTAAACTTTTTGTTCAGACCTCAGGACAAAAAAAAAAGGTGATGCCTAATAGTATTATTCAGTCACACAAAAGTCCCTTTACAGAGATTAAGGAGTCTCTCAAACAGCATGTGCTCTAAAAAGCTTAAATGCATCGTCCCTCATTTATTTAAGCACCAGCTCAATGTGAAGAAGGGCTTTTCCCAAAGAGATTTATGAGTATGGACTTTATCTAATGGCAATCCTAACTCCAATGACATTCATAAGAAGCACACGATATTTCTAAGAGAATTAAATCAGCAGAAACACTGCCATCTAAATGGAGCAGAGGCAGTACAAATGAAAAGAGGGAGTTTGACCCCAAAATTTAACAAGTAGGAACTAGGCTAAGAAAACCTCTCAGCTGAAACTTGTTACCTTTCATACAAAAAAAAAAAAAAAAGGATGACTCACAGGTTGCATCCAAGATACCCAGAGGGCAGGGCCAAGAGCCATGAAGTATTATTCTCAGGCCTTGAGACACAATCAGGGAATTTCCAACATTTGATTGTCCAAATTTCAGAGTCGCTATTAACTAGTAAATCTTTTGTGGCTTCTCATGTCTTTTTGAATAGGAATAGACTAGTTAATCCATACCTGTATCGTAATTATATATTATATTGAAGGCAGATAATTTCTTTTTAGCCTTACATGTCTACTGATTGAGAGAAAACATATTCAAAGAGCAGTATTTAAGGAACAATTCTTAAGGTGCCTCATCCAAACCTGGAACTGACTTAGACAGTGAGATTCTAGACTTTGAACTGATACTGTAATACCATACTTCTGGGTAGGCATAAGTCTATTTTGCACATAGGAGAAACAAGAATCACTGGGGGTCAGAGCATAGACTGACCCTATGTCAGTCTATGCTCTGACATAGATGACCCTACATCTTAGAGGTAGGCAACATCCAAGATGATTGGCAATGTCTGCCTCCTAATATGTACATCCTTGTGTAATCATCTACGCTTTGGTCTGGAACAGAGCTAGTCACCTCCTTCAAATGGGTAGAATATGGCAGAAGTTATGAAATGGCACTTCCAACATTAGGTTACAAAGAGATCGTGGCTTCCGTTTTGTGCTTCTCTCTCTTTCATGCTCTCATCCTCTGGTGAAAGCCAGCTTCCCTAGGAAGAGCCCCGTCAAGCAAGGAACTTAAGGAAGCCCCTAATTGACAACCAGGAAGGAACTGAGACCACCTGTCCAGCAGTCCATGAGGAACTGAACTCTACCAACAACCATATGATTAATAATGGAAACAGACTGTACCACAGTCAGTCCTTCAGATAAGACCACAGCCCTGGTCAATCAACATATCAACATACAGAACTTGGATTGCAGACTTGTGAGAGATAATATGGTAGAGGTGGATATCTAAGCCATTAGATTTCTGACCCACAGAAACCATGAGATAATCAATGTTTCTTGTTTAAAAATGTTAACTTTAGAGTGATTTGTTATACAGAAATAAATAACTAATACAGTGGTCCAGCCCTGCAGCCCTGAACCTATTGCTCTGGTACCATCAACTAATAATTGTCCCAGAATCTGGTTTCCAAATTCCCAAGAGAAAGATTCTGATCGGCAGAGACTGGTTTGGCTGTCTACCATTGGTACAAACTGCTATGGCCGTGGAGAAAATATAGTTTGGTACAATTATAGCCACAGAGTTTTGGTACTATGAATAGAGATCAGTTCTTAGAGAAAAGAAAGCAAACTAGGAAAAGGTTTCTCTGTAAAGGAAATCCACATCTAGTTGGGAAGATGAAACAGTTGCAGTAAACAAAGACTGCTGAGGACAATAAAAGATTAACTACAGGCCTCAAGACCCTACCGCCTCAAACAAACAGTCTAGGGCTTTGCCTAATGTGGCTCTAAGAAAGCCAGGAAGTTCTGTTACTAGAATTACTTTGTTTGCTAGTTTTTTTTTTTTTTCTTTTTTTAATCCATTAAGCTAGTTGTTGAGCTGAGTGCTGAGAAAACAATCAATTTATTGTATTGTTTGCTGACATAAAAAGAAAAGGAGGAAAGTAAGCGTCATACTAGCAAACAAATGCTCCTCTTTGATTGAAAGAAAATCTCTAAAATGTTACTGCTCTGCATGGCATGACTGCTCCAATGAATCTTCTTAAAAATAGATGTCTTGTTATGACTGAACAAGAAAAGCAGAAGGAAAAAAAAGATGTTGGTAAGAGGATTATTAAGGGCTAAATATCTCTCTGAGACCAGAAAAACACCATGGTTGGATGATGTCAGGAAATGAACTTCTCATTCTTATTCCTGATACCAAAGTCTTCCAACTGGTAAAGACTATATATTACCAAAATTCTGGTCTCATAGACTACAAAAATCAGAAGGGAACTAGCAAAGATGAGGAATGACGGTACAAAAAGGTGGGAGAAAAGAAACCTAGGAATAGGTAAGAAATGGGTCTAGAACCAATAGAGAACATAATAGAGAAACAATAGAGAACATATTTATAGCACTAATTTATACCTAGGATTTTGAAAGTGAAGTTTAAAAGTTAGAAATAGAAGTTCAAAGAGTAGCGCTTCCAGTATGTACCCAGGTAAACAGGGACAGCAAAAGATTGTAATCATTAGCTGCATAATCCCATCCTGTCTCCCCAACCACAACCAAGAATTTTTTTTTCCCCAAGTCTTTGTTGCAACACTGTTCTGTCACATTATTAAGCAACTCACAGTTATAATACCACCATCAGTAGTAATGTCAGCAATTGCTACTATTTATTGAGTACTGGCCAAGTCTGAACCAATGAAGTACCTTTGGTACATAACATCACCTAATTCTCATAACAACTTACAGTGTAGGTACTATTAAGTTCTCCATTCAGTAAATGAAGAAAGTCATCTAAGGCTGAAGGAGATTTACGAAACTTGTCAAAAGACACACAGCTGGAAAATGAAAAGCCTAGAATTTGAACAAACTTCAAAGCCCATGACCACTATATTAGATAGTCCTCGAGGATATTTCATTTGCCAAGCACTTATATGCTATCACTGTGCTACAAGCTTTGCTTACCTCATCTCATTAGATTATCACAACAGCCAATAAGGTTTGATTATATTAATGCCATTTTGCAAAACAAGAATGCACTAATCATCAAGCTATTGTTTATTGACCCTCCAGCTAAAATCAACCACTATTTCAGTAACTTACATGTGCAAAGTGAATATTTAATAAGAACAAGCTTCATGGACAATGTGTTTTATGATGACAATAATTGGTGAACAATGTACAAATATCACACAGGGAACTCCTAGTTTCATGGAATACTAAACTTGTGATAAATTCTTTCTCTTTGTCTTATTTTAGAGGTCAAAAAAGACTTTTTTCTGCTGTATACCTATTTATATAGCCCTTACCCAGAAGTCAATTAGTGTTTCGAGCACAAGCAAGACAGATGTAGCTGCTGGGGTAGGGTGGAATATGATAACCAACATACAGACAGTTATGCTTATGTTGTTCTGTGTTGACATCTGGTATGGCTATTCTTGTCTGTGTTTACATGTCCCATTCATCTGGTTCAACCAGACAGGATTTTATTAATATTATTGATGGTTACTATAACAATAAGCATGTGACTATACTTAGCTTTGAAACTGTGACAAGTATTTGGTTGATCACAGTCCGTAAATTGCACCATAGAGATGATCTCCAGGGGTGAAGGGAGATGGAACAAGATATCACCAGATGGACACTTGCTTTGATCTCATTGAGGAAACTTACTTGGTGATTTCTTCTGGAAAAGTTCCTTCCAGGGGCTTCCTCTGGAAATTTGGAGCTGTTTGACCCTTGGAGAAAAGCCAGTAACTTAACCAAAGCTTCTCTCTAGACCATAAATAGCATCTTAAGTTTGCACCCTCCATCTTCCTTACTCTCCCTCTCCTGGTCTTCTCACTCAGTCCCTCCAGAATTCAGGACGTTAAGAGAACAAAGCCAAATACTAGAAAACTAGGTGATCTTCCTTTGCTGCTTTTAGTTCTGGCTTCTTAGGTGCCATTCCTTTGGACTGCAGATATTTGGTAAAGTTTATACTGGATACTGTGATGCAGGAAAAGAAGGGGGAAGACAGTGGATACATAGGACTGGTAAACCAATCTCTGCCATTGAGGAATTTGTGGTCTTGTCTAAAAGGTAGAATGACTGAAAGGATTCAGGTTTAGTTTAGGATTTTTAGTTTAAGACCTTGAATTTTATAATCAGGAAAATCCAGGGCAAACCAGGACGAATTAGCCACTATATGCAGTGAGTTTGGGAAATTCACTTCATCTACATAGAACTCATTTCTACCAACTCTAAAAATAATTTTAAATTTTAACTTATTTGCTTTAATTCACAGTAGTCCATATCCAATAGGAGGGGGAAAATGCATGAAATCTTTCAAAAAGTATACAAAGATGTCATTTATGTCTGATCCCAGAGCATTGGCTCAGAGAGACAGGAAATTTGGTATCTTTAGTAAAACACATCAATGTTCATGATCTTAAAAACTTAGTTTCTCCCTGTGGTTCACCTGGCCTCTTTGAAGCAATAGGGTACCATTTAACAAATTGACTCCCTGAAGGTGTCTAGTGATCCCAGGATATATAATAGCTTACACACTGAAAGAACCTAGTTTAACAAATATTGAGCAACCAGGAACTCATTCAGCTTAAGGTTAAGGTAGTTGGTATATTGTCACTCTGGTTATTTAACTTATATGCAGTATACATTATGTAAAATGTTGGGCTGGATGAAGCACAAGCTGGAATCAAGATTGCCAGGAGAAATATCAACAAATTCACATATGTAGATGACACCATCTTTATGGCAGAAAGCAAAGAGGAACTAAAGAGCCTCTTGATAAAAGTGAAAAAGGATAGTGAAAAAGTTGGCTTAAAACTCAGCATTCAAAAAATAAGGTCGTGGCATCCAGTCCCATCACTTCATGGCAAATAGATGGGGAAATAATGGAAACAGTGACAGATTTTATTTTCTTGGGCTGCAGATGGTGACTGGAGCCATGAAATTAAAAGATGCTTACTCCTTGGAAGATAAACTATGACAAACCTAGGCAGCATATTAAAAAGCAGAGACATTAATTTGCCAACAAATGTCCATCTAGTCAAAGCTATGGTTTTTCCAGTAGCCATGGGTGGATGTGAGAGTTGGACCATAAAGAAATCTAAACACTGAAAAATTGATGCTTTTGAACTGTGGTGTTGGTAGAAGACTCTTGAGAGTCCCTTGGACTGCAAGGAGATTAAACCTGTCAATCCTAAAGGAAAATCAGTACTGAATATTCATTAGAAGGACTGATGCTGAAGATGAAGCTCCAGTACTCTGGCCACCTGATGCAAAGAACTGACTCACTGGAAAAGACCCTGATGCTGAGAAAGATTGAAGGCAGGAGGAAAAGGGGACAACAGAGGATGAGCTGGTTGGATGGCATCACAGACTTGATGGACTTGAGTTTGAGCAAGTTCCAGGAGTTGGTGATAGACAGGGAAGCCTGGCATGCTGAAGTCCTTGGGACTGCAAAAAATCTGACATGACTGAGCAACTGAACTGAACTGACTGACTTAAAATGTTATCTTCCTAGGAGAACATGCATTATAATAGAGATTAAGGTCTTAACCCAAGAGAATTGAAGCTTTAAAGATATATGCAGCAGGTTGGGAAGGTTTTTTGGTTTTTTGCAGAGGTGTAATAAGTAGATTTGATTTAGGTCATACCTGAATGGTCTAGCAGTTTTCCCTACTTTCTTCAATTTAAGTCTGAATTTGGCAATTAGGAGTTCATGATCTGAGCCACAATCAGCTCCTGGTCTTGTTTTTGTCGACTGTATAGAGCTTCTCCATCTTTGGCTGCAAAGAATATAATCAGTCTGATTTCAGTGTTGACCATCTGGTGATGTCCATGTGTAGAGTCTTCTCTTGTGTTGTTGGAAAAGGGTGTTTGCTATGACCAGTGTGTTCTCTTGGCAAAACTCTATTAGTCTTTGCCCTGCTTCATTCTGCATTCCAAGGCCAAATTTGCCTTACTCCAGCTGTTTCTTGACTTCCTACTTTTGCATTCCAGTCTCCTATAATGAAAAGGATATCTTTTTTGGGTGTTAGTTCTAAAAGGTCTTGTAGGTCTTCATAGAACTGTTCAACTTCAGCTTCTTCAGCGTTACTGGTTGGGGCATAGACTTGGATTACTGTGATATTATATGGTTTGCCTTGGAAATGAACAGAGATCATTCTGTCATTTTTGAGATTGCATCCAAGTACTGCATTTCAGACTCTTTTGTTGACCATGATGGCTACTCCATTTCTTCTGAGGGATTCCTGCCCGCAGTAGTAGATATAATGGTCATCTGAGTTAAATTCACCCATTCCAGTCCATTTTAGTTCACTGATTCCTAGAATGTTGACGTTCACTCTTGCCATCTCTTGTTTGACCACTTCCAATTTGCCTTGATTCATGGACCTGACATTCCAGGTTCCTATGCAATATTGCTCTTTACAGCATCAGACCTTGCTTCTATCACCAGTCACATCCACAACTGGGTATCGTTTTTGCTTTGGCTCCATCTCTTCATTCTTTCTGGAGTTATTTCTCCACTGATCTCCAGTAGCATATTGGGCACCTAATGACCTGGGGAGTTCCTCTTTTGGTATCCTATCATTTTGCCTTTTCATACTGTTCATGGGGTTCTCAAGGCAAGAATACTGAAGTGGTGTGCCATTCCCTTCTCCAGTGAACCACATTCTGTCAGACCTCTCCACCATGACCCGCCCGTCTTGGGTTGCCCCATGGGCATGGCTTAGTTTCATTGAGTTAGACAAGGCTGTGGTCCTAGTGTGATTAGATTGGCTAGTTTTCTGTGAGTATGGTTTCAGTGTGTCTGCCCTGTGATGCCCTCTTGCAACACCTACCATCTTACTTGGGTTTCTCTTACCTTGAGCGTGGGGTATCTCTTCATGGCTGCTCCAGCAAAGCGCAGCCGCTGCTCTTTACCTTGAATGAAGGGTATCTCCTCACCGCCGCCCTTCCTGACCTTCAACGTGGGATAGCTCCTCTAGGCCCTCCTGTGCCCGAGCAGCCACTGCTCCTTGGACGTGGGATTGCTCCTCCTGGCTGCTGCCCCTGGCCTCGGACGCAGGGTATCTCCTCTCGGCCGTTCCTGCACCACTGCAGGCTGGCACTCTCAGCCACTGCCCCTGACCTCGGACGTGGGGTAATTCTTCTTGGCCGCCACCCTTCAGGCATGGGGTCCTCCTGGCTTCTGCCCCTGACCTTGGACGTGGGGTAGCTCTTCTCGGCTGCGCTTAGTGCGCCAGTTGCAGCGGCAGAATCCACATCAGTTCAGTTGAGTTCAGTCGCTCAGCCGTGTCTGACTGTGACCCCATGAATCACAACACACCAGGCCTCCCTATCCATCACCAACTCCCAGAGTTCACTCAGACTCGCGTCCATTGACTCAGTGATGCCATCCAGCCATCTCATCCTCTGTCGTCCCCTTCTCCTCCTGCCCCCAATCCCTCCCAGCATCACAGTCTTTTCCAATGAGTCAATTCTTCACATGAGGTGGCCAAAGTACTGGAGTTTCAGCTTTAGCATCATTCCTTCCAAAGAAATCCCAGGGCTGATCTCCTTCAGAATGGACTGATTGGATCTCCCTGTAGTCCAGGGGACTCTCAAGAGTCTTCTCCAACACCACAGTTCAAAAGCATCAATTCTTCGGCACTCAGCCTTCTTCGCAGCCCAACTCTCACATCCATGCATGACCACAGGAAAAACCATAGCCTTGACTAGATGGACCTTAGTCGGCAAAGTAATGTCTCTGCTTTTGAATATGCTATTTAGGTGGGTCATAACTTTTCTTCCAAGGAGTAAATGTCTTTTAATTTCATGGCTGCAGTCACCATCTGCAGTGATTTTGGAGCCCCCAAAATAAAGTCTGACACTGTTTCCACTGTTTCCCCGTCTATTTCCCATGAAGTGATGGGACCGGATGCCATAATCTTCGTTTTCTGAATGTTGAGCTTTAAGCCAACTTTTTCACTCTCCACTTTCACTTTCATCAAGAGGCTTTTTAGCTCCTCTTCACTTTCTGCCATAAGGGTGGTGTCATCTGCATATCTGAGGTTATTGATATTTCTCCCAGCAATCTTGATTCCAGCTTGTGTTTCTTCCAGATACCTAAACTCAAAATAGCAAAATGGCTGTTTGGGGAGGCCTTACAAATAGCTGTGAAAAGAAGAGAGGCAAAAAACAAAGGAGAAAAAGAAAGATATAAGCATCTGAATGCAGAGTTCCAAAGAATAGCAAGAAGAGATAAGAAAGCCTTCTTCAGCGATCAATGCAAAGAAATAGCGGGAAACAACAGAATGGGAAAGACTAGAGATCTCTTCAAGAAAATTAGAGATACCAAGGGAATATTTCATGCAAAGATGGGCCTGATAAAGGACAGAAATGGTATGGACCTAACAGAAGCAGAAGATATTAAGAAGAGGTGGCAAGAATACATAGAAGAACTGTACAAAAAAGATCTTCATAACCCAGACAATCACGATGGTGTGATCACTCATCTAGAGCCAGACTTCCTGGAATGTGAAGTCAAGTGCGCCTTAGAAAGCATCAATATGAACAAAGCTAGTAGAGATGATAGAATTCCAGGTGAACTATTACAAATCCTGAAAGATGATGCTGTGAAAGTGCTGCACTCAATATGCCAGCAAATTTGGAAAACTCAGAAGTGGCCACAGGACTGGAAAAGTTCAGTTTTCATTCCAGTCCCAAAGAAAGGTAATGCCAAAGAATGCTCAAACTACCACACAATTGCACTCATCTCACATGCTAGTAAATCAATGCTCAAAATTCTCCAAGCCAGGCTTCAGCAATACGTGAACCATGAACTTCCTGATGTTCAAGCTGGTTTTAGAAAAGGCAGAGGAACCAGAGATCAAATTGCCAACATCCACTGGATCATCAAAAAAGCAAGAAAGTTCCAGAAAAACATCTATTTCTGCTTTATTGACTATGCCAAAGCCTTTGACTGTGTGGATCACAATAAACTGTGGAAAATTCTGAAAGAGATGGGAATACCAGACCACCTGACCTGCCACTTGAGAAATCTGTATGCAGGTCAGGACGCAACAGTTAGAACTGGACGTGAAACAACAGACTGGTTTCAAATAGGAAAAGGAGTACATCAAGGCTGTATATTGTCACCCTGCTTATTTAACTTCTATGCAGAGTACATCATGAGAAACGCTGGACTGGAAGAAGCACAAGCTGGAATCAAGATTGCTGGGAGAAATATCAATAAACTCAGATATGCAGATAACACCACCCTTATGGCAGAAAGTGAAGAGGAGCTAAAAAGCCTCTTGATGAAAGTGAAAGTGGAGAGTGAAAAAGTTGGCTTAAAGCTCAACATTCAGAAAACGAAGATTATGGCATCCGGTCCCATCACTTCATGGGAAATAGACGGGGAAACAGTGGAAACAGTGTCAGACTTTATTTTGGGGGCTCCAAAATCACTGCAGATGGTGACTGCAGCCATGAAATTAAAAGACATTTACTCCTTGGAAGAAAAGTTATGACCCACCTAAAAAGCATATTCAAAAGCAGAGACATTACTTTGCCGACTAAGGTCCATCTAGTCAAGGCTATGGTTTTTCCTGTGGTCATGTATGGATGTGAGAGTTGGGCTGCAAAGAAGGCTGAGTGCCGAAGAATTGATGCTTTTGAACTGTGGTGTTGGAGAAGACTCTTGAGAGTCCCTTGGACTACAAGGAGATCCAATCAGTCCATTCTGAAGGAGATCAGCCCTGGGATTTCTTTGGAAGGAATGATGCTAAAGCTGAAACTCCAGTACTTTGGCCACCTCATGTGAAGAATTGACTCATTGGAAAAGACTGTGATGCTGGGAGGGATTGGGGGCAGGAGGAGAAGGGGACGACAGAGGATGAGATGGCTGGATGGCATCACTGAGTCAATGGATGTGAGTCTGAGTGAACTCCGGGAGTTGGTGATGGACAGGGAGGCCTGGCGTGGTGCGATTCATGGGGTCGCAAAGAGTCGGACATGACTGAGGAACCGAACTGAACTGAATAAGTAGATAGTAATTTCTCCCTGTAGTTTTAAAAAATCTTTTTTTTTTTTTCATGATCAGTCTTGTATTTTGCTTATGTGCTGTGCTGTGCTTAGTCACTCAGCCATGTCCGATTCTTTGCAACCCTATGGACTGTAGCCCGCCTGGCTCCTCTGTCCCTGGGGATTCTCCAGGCAAGAATACTGGAGTGGGTTACCATGCCCTCCTCCAGGGGATCTTCCCAACCCAGGAATCGAACCCAGGTCTCCCTCCCAGCAGGCAGGTTCTTTACCCCCATGAATACTGGAGTGGGAATCTCCTAGTAGAGTCATTTGTTGTCTATTCAGGAGGAGAGTAAAAATTGTGTAATAATCTGGTCTGGATAATTTGATAACATCTTCTTTCCTTTGTGTCTGCCCCCCTATCACCCTCCCCCTTCCTGTACAATAGCTGTGCTGTGCTCGGTTGCTCAGCCGACTTTTCTACCCCGTGGAATGTTGCCCACCAGGCTCCTCTGTCCATGGGGATTCTCCAGGCAAAAATACTGGAGTGGGTCACCATGCCCTCTTTCAGGGGATCTTCCCAACCCAGGAATCGAACTGCAGTTTCCTGTACTGCAGGCGGATTCTTTATCAGCTGAGGTACCAGAGAAGACACTTGCAATAGCTATTCTCTTTCAACCCTTAGGAAGGTATTGGGAGTAATCTAGGGCCTTTCTGAATAATTGAGATGATCCCCTTTGCCTCCACTTGCTTCTGCTCTTCCAGGCATCGCCTCGGGCTTGGTGGGAACAAAAGTGGACTCCATCCAGTCAAGCTCTCTTTCTTAATGCCTTGTCAAGGCTCAGTCTGTGGGCTGGTGGGGGTGGGGAACACCAGATTCATTGCATATGTCCTTTTCAATGATTCTGCTCTTGAAATTCTTCTCGCTTTCCCCTTGAGGGGAACTGGGCCCCAAATGAAGACATAAGTTCATACCCACAGGAAAAAAAGACATTGCTGTCCATAAAAACCCAGAGGCTAGGACAGTCTCCAAGACTCTCTTATTCTTGTTTGGTAAGAGTTGAAAGATTTAGTTTAGCCTGTTTTCTTCATTGAGTCCTTCTATCTTTTTCTTATAGCTGATGTTTTCCTTTTGAGATTGGGGACACGGTGTCAATGTCAAGGAATGAGACATTTATCCTGTCGGTGGGTTTTGGGCAAGTTCTGGATTATGATCTGGTTCTGATGATTTGAGTTGCAAGTGGGGTAGTGCATATATTGAAGAGATTTGATCAGGTTCCATCTTTTGCAGTTAGTCCTGTCCTGTATCTTTCCAATAGTGGTTTCAATAGCAAAACCCAAGAAAGATGTGATGTATGGGGCCACTAAGCTGGGCACACCTATCAGATCATTTTATCTGTAACTTACCATTCAACCTTGGCAGTTTCGCCTCTTAAATCCTTTAAAAATTCTCAATCTTCAGGAATCATCTATTAAAATAAGCAATTCCAGCAAAAGCTCACAGCTTAGTCCTTAACAGGTTTTGTCTTGTGTTGGTTGCTCAGTCGTGTCTGACTCTTTATGACCCCATGGACTGTAGCCCACCTGGCTCCTCTGTCCATGGGATTCTCCAAGCAAGAATACTGGAGTGGGTTGCCATTCCTTTCTCCAGAGGCTCTTTCTGACCCAGGGATTGAACCTAGGTCTCCCACATTGCAGGCAGATTCTTTACCATCTGAGCCGCCGTGGAAGCCAGGTTTTGCCTGACTTCTTATTAATAGTTTAGCAGATATTGGAGTCATGCAAGTTTCCTCTCCGAGAATCTTCATATATCACTCAGTTTATTGAGGCTAGACAGAGAAATGAGAATCATTTTTTTAATTTACTTTTTTTTATTGGAGTATAGCTGCTTTACAATGTTGTGTTAGCTTCTGCTGTACAGGGAAGTGAATCATCCTTACGTGTACATAACTCCCCTCCCTCTTAGGCCTCCCTCACACCCATTTCCCACCCCTCTTCGTTATCAGAGAGCACCGATCTGAGCCCCTGTGCCACACAGTAGGTTCCCACTAGTTATCTATGATTCGCTAAGGTTACATATCTCAAAAAAGAAGAACGAGTGCTATGAGTCAATTCTTTCCATGTCTAGACGGGTGCCTTTTTCCCCCTCTGTTATTTTGTGAAGGAGACCACGCTGGGGGTGAAGGTGAGAGGGAGAGAGGAAGGCCAGTAAGGAGGAAATGAGCACTCATGAAAGAGGCGGTTGGTTACCCAACTCTCACTTTAAAAATATGTGTTGGACATTACCATTCCAGGCATTGAGCCTCCCAGGTGGCTCAGTGGTAAAGAGTCCTCTTACCAGCGCAGGAGACACAGAATTGATCCCTGGGGAGGGAAGATCCCCTGGAGAAGGAAATGGCAACCCACTCCAGTATTCTTGCCTGGGAAATCCTATGGACAGGAGTCTGGCAGGCAAAGAGTCAGACACAACAGAGTGACTGAGCAAATTCGAGGCATTGAGGTAGGTATTGTAGACTTTGAAGACAAAAAAAACACCACTCTTCTCTTGATCTAGGCAGACAAACAATTATAATGAGTGTGATGGCAGAAATGAGAGTCATAGGTGGCTCTGGAAGGGTGGTCTATCGCCAGTTCTTTTGGTTGCAAGTGACAGAAAGCTTACCTGAAAATAGCTTGAATAAAAGAACTTACTATGGCCTTCCTTGGTGGTCCAGTGGTTAACAATCTGCCTCGCAATGCAGGGAACTTGAGTTCAACCCCTGGTCAGGGAACTAAGATCCCCCCACGCTATGGACCAACTAAGCCTGTGTACCTCAACTGGAGAGTCTGTGCGCCACAACAAAGGTTCCTGCATGATCCAGCAAAGACCCCACGTGCCACAACCAAGACATAACGCAGCCAGATATAAATACCTAAAAATATTGAAATCCAGTAGCTTTACTATTATTTAAAAAACATAAGAGAGAGAATTTACTGATTAACATAACTCGGAGGCTCAGAAGGTTATTTCTGGTTTCAAATGCAGCCATGTTTCAGGGTTTCAAAAAGTCTATTAGGACAATCGTCTCTCAGCTTTTCTTTTTTATGTGTGTTGACATCATTCTCAGGCAGATTCTCTGCAAATGGTGCCAAGGATGGATTAAGAAGCTCTGGTCTTGCTTATTATCAGCTTAACAACCCTAATGGAAAGAGGGTTTTCCTCTGTCAAACTGATCTTATGGGGTTGACTTGGGTTCCATGCCTTATCTAAAGCAACGAGGTGAAACGGAATACCCTTATCAGCCAGATCTGGATCAAATGCTTATTCTAGAGCCGAAGAAATGAGATTAGCTCCACTCAGACAACATAGATTAATTGTGGAGGAGGGTTTCTTGCAGACAGGCAAAAACAACACAGGTTCTAACACCAACTGGAGAAGAGGTGGAGAGGACTAGGAGGTTGTGCTGTCAAAACCCAACTGGGCATACTACCATGCAATTCTGACACCAACCACTAGGTGACAGTGTCAGACTCTACAAGTTAAATAGTCAGTCCTCTACAAAAGTGAAAGTCGCTCAGTCCCTCCGACTCTTTGCAACTCCATGGCCTATACAGTCCATGGAATTCTCCAGGCCAGAATACTGGAGAGGGTAGCCTTTGCCTTCTCCAGGGGATCTTCCCAACCCAGGGATGAAACCCAGGTCTCCCTCATTGCAGGTAGATTATTCACCAACTGAGCCACCTGGAAAGACCTCTACGAGACTGTCTTTAAAACCCACAAAAGAAGACTCTACACATGGACATCACCAGATGGTCAAAATCAAAATCAGATTGATTATATTCTTTGCAGCTGAAGATGTAGAAGTTCTATACAGTCAGCAAAAACAAGACTGGGAGCTGACTGTGGCTCAGATCATGAACTCCTTATTGCCTAAAATTGAAGAATTTAATTGCCTTAAATTGAAGAAAGTAGGCAAAACCGCTAGACCATGAAGAAAGCAAGCAAAACCACTAGACCATTCTGGAATGACGTAAATAAAATCCTTTACAATTATACAGTGGAAGTGACAAATAGATTCAAGGGATTAGATCTGATAGACAGAGTGCCTGAAGAACTATGGGCAGAGGTTAGTGACATTGTACAGGAGGCATTGATTAAGACCATCCCAAGAAAACAAAAGGCAAAATGGTTGTCTCATGAGGCCTTACAAATAGCTGAGAAAAGAAGAGAAGCAAAGGCAAAGGCGAAAAGGAAAGATATACCCATCTGAATGCAGAGATCCAAAGAATAGCAAGGAGATATAAGAAAGCCTTCCTCAGCAATCAGTGCAAAGAAATAGAGGAAAACAATAGAATGGGAAAGACTAGAGATCTCTTCAAGAAAATTAGAGATACCAAGGGAACATTTCATGCATAGATGGGCACAATAAAGGACAGAAATGGTATGGACCTAGCAGAAGCAGAAGGTATTAAGAAGAGGTGGCAAGAATACAAAGAAGAACTATACCAAAAAGATCTTTATGACCCAGATAACCACAATGGTGTGATCACTCACCTAGAGCCAGACATCCTGGAATGCAAAGTCAAGTGGGCCTTAGGAAGCATCACTACGAACAAAGCTAGTGGAGGTGATGAAATTCCAGGTGAGCTATTTCAAATCCTGAAAGATAATGCTGTGAAAGTGCTGCACTCAATATGCCAGCAACTTTGGAAAACTCAGCAGTGGCCACAGGACTGGAAAAATCAGTTTTCATTCCAGTCCCAAAGAAAGGCAATGCCAATGAATGTTCAAACTACTGCACAATTGCACTCATCTCACATGCTAGCAAAGTAATGCTCAAAATTCTCCAAGCCAGGCTTCAACAGTACATAAACCATGAACTTCCAGAGGTTCAAACTGGATTTAGAAAAGACAGAGGAACCAGAGATCAAATTGCCAACATCCACTGGATCATCGAAAAAGCAAGAGAGTTCCAGAAAAACATCTACTTCTGCTTTACTGACTACGCCAAAGCCTTTGACTATGTGGATCACGACAAACTGTGGAAAATTCTGAAAGAGATGGGAATACCAGACCACCTGACCTGCCTCTTGAAAAATCTGTATGCCGGTCAGGCGGCAACTGTCAGAACTGGACATGGAACAACAGACTGGTTCCAAATAGGAAAAGCAGTACGTCAAGGCTGTATGTTGTCACCCTGCTTATTTAACTTATATGCAGAGTACATCATGAGAAATGCTGGGCTGGAAGAAGCACAAGCTGGAATCAAGATTGCCAGGAGAAATCTCAATAACCTCAGATATGCAGATGATATCACCTTTATGGCAGAAAGTGAAGAAGAACTAAAGAGCCTGTTGATGAAAATGAAAGAGGAGAGTGAAAAACTTGGCTTAAAAATCAGCATTCAGAAAACTAAGATCATAGCATCCAGTCCCATCACTTCATGGCAAATAGATAGGGAAACATTGGAATCAGTGAGAGACTTTATTTTGAGGGGGTTCTAAATCACTGTAGATGGTGACTGGAGCCATGAAATTAACAGATGTTTTCTCCTTGGAAGAAAAGCTATGACCAACCTAGACAGTGTATTAAAAAGCAGAGACATTACTTTACCAACAAAAGTCCATCAAGCTATGGTTTTTCCAGTAATCATGGGTGGATGTGAGAGTTGGACTATAAAGAAAGCTGAGCACCAAAAAAATTGATGCTTTTGAACTAAGGTGTTGGAGAAGAGTCTCCAAGAGTCCCTTGGACTGCAAGGAGATCCAATTAGTCCATCCTAAAGGAAATCAGTCCTGAATATTCATTGGAAGGGCTGATGCTGGAGCTGAAGCTTCAATACTTTGGCCACCTGATGCAAAGAAATGTCTCTTTAGAAAAGACTCTGGTGCTGGGAAAGATTGAAGGCAGGAAGAGAAGGGGACTACAGAGGATGAGATGGTTGGATGGCATCACCGACTTCATGTACACGAGTTTGAGCAAGCTCCAGAAACTGGTGATGGACAGGGAAGCCTGGTGTGCTGCAGTCCATGGCGTCACAAGAGTCGGACAGGACTGAGCCACTGAACTGACTCTCCGGGCATCAGTCAGTTCAAGTCGCTCAGTTGTGTCTGGGCATACTACAATGCAATTCTGAAACCAACCACTAAGAGGCAGTGTCAGACTCTACAAGTTAAAGGGTCCGTCCTCTACAAGACTGCCTTTACTTCACATGCAAGCTGCATTTTGAGGGGTTCCAGCTCACCTGATCTTTCGACTGGCTATAAATTCATGGGTCTCCATTATCCCGTCGGGTATGAGAATTTGCTAGAAGAACTCATCAAAGTGCTATATTGACTGTAGTTTTATTACACACACACACACACACAAATACACACTGGAGATGGGTTCTAGGAGGTGGTACAGAGGTTCCACGCCCTGTCCTGGAGGAGTCAGGGAACATTGCCTTCCAGCACATCAGCGTCTTCACCAACCATGGAGCTCCATGAGCTTGGGATCCAAGGTTTTGGTTTTTGTTTATTTTTTGGCTGCGCTGGGTCTTTGTTGTGGTGCGTGGGCTTTCTATATTTTTGGTGTGTGGGAGATTCTCTAGTCGTGGTGTGTGGGCATTTGTTATGGTGTAAGGGCCTCTTGTTTGGGTGCACCAGCTTCCATTGTGGCAGAGCATGGGCTCTAAATCTCAAGGGCTCTCTAGTTGCCCTGTGGCATGTGAGATCTTAGTTCCCCACCCAGGAATCCAACCCACATCCCCTGCATTGGGTGGCAGATTCTTAACCTCTGGGCCAACGAGGAAGTCCTGTACCCAGCATTCTTATTGGGGTTACATAGACATGATTAAGTCATTGGCCACGTGACTGAACTCAATCTCCAGTCCTGCTTCACTCCCTGAAGATCTGGTGACTAAAAGTTCCAACCTTCTGGCAACCTGGAGCTATCTGGGGACCTACCTAGAGTCACAATATTAGCATAACAAAGATACTTCTGTCACTCGGGAAAGTCCAGGAGTTTTTGAGGCTCTGTGCTGAAATCAGACAAATTCTTCACTTACAGAGGTGAAGGAAGGCTTCCTAGAGAGGTGATATTTGAGTTGAATCTTTACATTGGCAAAGACACGTCTGCATGAAATCACCAAGGGGTGAAAAAGCAGCGCAGCTGTAAGGAACTGTCAGTACACTGTGTCTTCCCGGGTGGCACTAGTGGCAAAGAACCTGTCTGCTAATGACATAAGAGATGAGGGTTCGACCCCTGGGTTGGGAAGATTCCCTGGAGGAGGGTATGGCAACCCACTCCAGTTTTTTTGCCTAGAGAATCCTATGGACAGAGGAGCCTGTCAGACTACAGTCCACAGGGTCAGAAAGACTCAGACATGACTTAGCATCTTAACACCACACACACACACACACACGCACACGCACACACACACATACACACACACGCACACACACACACACACACACGAATACAATGAGTGAGACAAGAAAGAGCTATGAAGCTGGACAGTGTCCATGTCTGGCAGTGCTTTGTAGGTCTGCTTCTATTGTGGACAAACTATGGCACGCCACTGGAGGATTTGGATTTTCGTATAAAGGAAATCCACCCTGAATACTCACTGGAAGGACTGATGCTGAAGCCGAAGCTCCAATATTTTGGCCACCTGATGCGAACAGCTGACTCATTGGAAAAGACCCTGGTGCTGGGAAAGATTGAAGGCAGAAGGAGAAGAGGGTGACAGAGGATGAGATGGTTGAACGGTATCACCGATGCAATGGACATGAGTTCTGGGCAAACTCTGGGAGATGGTGAGGGACAGGTAAGCCTGGTGTGCTGCAGTCCATGGGGTCTCGAAGAGTCTGACATGACTTGGTCACTGAACAACAAACAACAATTATGATTCTGGCATCAATATGGAGGGTGGAGGGAAGATAAGCAAGATGGAATGAAGTTAGTACAATAAGTTAGGCAAGAGTTTCAGTTCCCAGAGGTACCTGCTTCACTATTTTGCAAGGACAGACCCTTGACCTTTGTACTAGTGTCTTAGGCTTGCCATAAGAAACTGCCACAAACTGGGTGCCTTAGTACAACAGAAATTTATTCTCTCACAGTGTGGAGGTCAATATTCCAAAATCAAGGTGTCGGAAAGGTTCCGTCTGAGGGAGAGTCTGTTCCGTGCCTTTCTCTTAGCTTCTGGTGCCTGCCAGTAATTCTTGGCATTCCCGGGCTTGAAGATGCATCACTCTAATCTCTGCTTTGTCGTCACATGTTGTTCTTGTGTGTCTCCGTGTCCAAATTCCCTCTTCTTATAAGGACACCAGCCTTTAGATTAGGGCCCGTTCTAATTCCGTAAGACCTCATCATAACTTGATTACATCTGAAAACAACTTATTTCCAAATAAGGTCACATTCACAGGTATGAGGAGTTTGGACATCAACCTATCTTTTTTTGTGGGGGAGGAGGGAACAATTCAACCCATAACATGCCCCAAGCCTTCCTGGGCACAGAAAGGAAAATGATGGGTCGTCTGTATAGCTTCATCATATCAAAGTACTTACAACCCCTTAACTAGGAATCATCCCCGGGAAGCACAGTACAGCTTGAGGAACTAAATCCTGCATTAGAACCGCAGGAAGTACTCCATCCATCGTCAGTCACCGTAACAGCTTTATTTATGAACTATCTGTTCCTCCCTTCCACACAGATACGGTATAGAATTCTCTTAGAATTAAGCATTTTTCTACCGATCTCTCTTGACACAAGCTATGGAAGGCTACAGGTCAACCGTTCAGTTCACAGGCTGCTACTGTCAGAGTCTTCATACTGCCCTTGCTGAAGAACCTCAGAAAAGAAACATTAGCAAAGGTCCTTAAACTGCAAGAGCTGCCAATCTTCTCTTGGGCAAGAGCACCCTCTGGTGGTAAATATCTGTATTGTGGCCTAGCCACTCATCTCTGGAGGTACACTGTCTCCTAACGGGGCTCAATCATAAATTCTTCCAGATGGAAGGTGTCCCAAGATCTCTCTTGATAGCATAACAACCCAAGTTATCATAGTTATAAGGTCTCGGTCCAGGGCCTTCCACTATTATTCCCAGTGTGTGATTCTGGCCTAGTCACCTATCTCAGCCTCACTTCCACTACTAAAAATAGGAAAACAGTGCCAACAGGAGGATCAGATGAAAATGCTTGCGCTGTGCATAGTTGTTCAGTCATGCCTGACTATTTGTGACCCCATAGACTGTAGCACAACGGGCTCCTCTGTCCATGGGAATTCTCCAGGCAAGAATATCGGAGTGGGTTCCCATGCCCTCCTCCAGGGCATCCTCCCAACCCAGGGATCGAAGTCAGGTCTCCCACATTGCAGGCAGATTCTTTACCATCTGAGCCACCAGGGAAGCCCAAGAATGCTGGAATGGGTAGTCTATCCCTTCTTCAGGGGATCTTCCTGACCCAGAAATCAAATTGAAGTCTCCTGCATTGCAGGTGGATTCTTCACCAGCTGAGCTACCAGGGAACTCAGTAAAGTACTATATAATTAAGAGAAGCCATTATGGTTTACCAGATATATGCAGATCTTATACTCAAATAAAAGGTTCTCAATAGTGCATTCTTAAGTTTCGACCTGCTCTCCTGTTAATCCCAACAGCTATGTTCATCAGGTCACTTCTCAACTTTGGAACCAAGGACAATTTCCCATGACCTCAAGCAGGGATCTGCAAGAGCCTGAAGCACTCGAACAAACAGATCTTCCACAACATGGCCAGAATCAGCCTGGCGTCTCCCTGGCATCTCTGACGTGACACGATACTTCCTGTCCTTTTCTGTAGGCTACCAGGTAGTTCCTGGTAAGGGACCCGGGGCTTTCATCATCTGGCCCTTGGCTACCTCTCCGGCCACATCTGACTTTGCTCCTTCATATTTGTGTATGTGTGTGTGTATGGAAGCCCTATGGCAGCCCAGTGGTAAAGAATCTGTTTGCTAATACAGGAGATAAGAATTTGATCCCTGGGTTGGGAAGATCCCCTGCAGAAGGAAATGGCAATCCACTCCAGTATTCTTGCCTGGGAAATCCCATGGACAGAGGAACCTGGTGGGCTACAGTCCATAGGGTCACAAAGAGTTGGACATGACTTAGCAACTAAACGACATATGTATGTATATATACATTCAGTCCATTCAAATCAATTTACCTGTAGTTCTCTGATTGCTTCCATAACTTTGTGCATGGGTTTCCTTTGCCTAAGCGAATTCATTGCACTTCTGGTTAATCCTTACCCACACTTCAGTGCTTAACACCAGCACGTATTCCTCCTGAAGGCCTCCATTCACTCCTTACCTCCACCTCCCCTATGCGTCCCTGTGGTTGTCATCACACCATATACTAATTTTCTGTTACTTGTGTCTCTTCTCCTTTGGCCAAGCACAATGCTTGGCATTCAATAGAAACTCGGTATAATTTGGTGAATGTTCTTGTTCAGTTGCTAAATCATGTCTGACTCTTTGCAAACCCGGGCTTCCCTTGTGGCTAAGTTGGTAAAGAATCCACCTGCAACACGGGAGACCTGGGTTCAATCCCTGGGTTGGGAAGAACCCCTGGAGAAGGGAAAGTCTACTCACTCCAGTATTCTGGCTTGGAGAATTCCATGGACTATGCAGTCCATGGGGTCACAAACAGTCGGACACAACTGAACCACTTTCACTTCATTTCACTTCTTTGCAACCCCATGAACTGCAGCACGGCAGGCTCCCCTGTCCTTCACTATCTCCCAGAGTTTGCTCAAACTCATGTCCATTGAGTCAGTGATGCTATCTAATCATCTCATCCTCTGCTGTCCCCTTCTCTTGCCCTCAAACTTTCCCAGCATGAGGGTCTTTTCCAATCAGGGGGCCAAAGTATTGGAGCTTCAGCATCAGCATCAGGCATTCCAATGAATATTCAAGGTTGAGTTCCTTTAAGATTGACTGGTTTTATCTCCAATTCTTTGTTCTAATCTTACCCGTTCTCACAACAGCACTAGCTGACTACCCTACTTCTTCTCTTGAATTTTATGATACCAAATCCTTCTGGTTTTCTCCCTGCTCAGACTCTTCCACTGGAATCCCATATGCTGGAGCATCCAGTGCTTTGCCTTGAGCCCCCATTCTTTTCTGAATTCATGCTTTCCCCAGGTGACCTATTTTATTCCACCAATATGTTGGTGACCAGTAGCCTGTGTGTTTCCAGCTCTTACCTTTCCCAGCAACTCTATGCTCATATATCCAAATGCCTATTAGATAGCTTCAATAAATTTCACTATGTATAGACATTAAAGTCAGTGTGGTCTAAACAGAACTCTCAATTTCCAGTCTCTACTCTCAACTAACTTTTGTCTCAAACTTTCTGATTTCAGTACATGGCCCCTGCATCCACCCAGATGTTCAAGTCAAAATGCAAACAGATGGTAGTGCTAATTTTGATCAACTGGTGGAGATGGTGCTTTCCAAGTTTATAGTAAAGTTACTTTTTAGCTTTGACAGATGAGAAAGTAAGTTGAAGTGCTGTAAAATCTCACTTTTCGCTCCATTAGTTTTAGCATTCACTGGGGCTTCCCAGATGACACTAGTGGTAAAGAGCCGGCCTGCCAGTGCAGGGGACGTAAGAGACACGGGTTTGGACTATAAAGAAAGCTGAGCGCCAAAAATTTGATGCTTTTGAACTGAAGTGTTGGAGAAGACTCTTGATAGTCCCTTGGACTGCAAGGTGATCAAACCAGTCAATCCTAAAGGAAATCAATTCTGAATATTCATTGGAAGGGCTGATGCTGAAGCTGAAGCTTCGATAGTTTGGCCACCTGATGCAAAGAACTGACTCATTGGAAAGGACCTTGATGCTGGGAAAGATTGAAGGCAGGAGGATAAGGGGATGACAGAGGATGAGATGGTTGAATGGCATCACTGACTCAAAGGACATGAGTTTGAGCAAGCTCCGGGAGTTGATGACGGACAGGGAAGCCTGGGGTGCTGCAGTCCAAGGGGTCACAAAGAGTCAGACACGACTGAGCGACTGAACTGAACTGAGTTTTATGGAACACCATATCTACTGAGATTATTTTGTGTGCATCTGACCCTGACACTGGGAAAGATGGAAGGCAAAAGGAGAAGAGGGTAGCAGAAGATAAAATGGTTATATAGCATAACCGACTCAATGGACATGAACTTGAGCAAACTCTTGGAGATAGTGAAGGACAGGGAGCCTAGCATGCTGCCATCCATGGGGTCACAAAGAGCGGGACACAACTTGGCAACAACATTGGCCTGTGTCCCTTTGGATGTAATCTCTGGGTGAGAAGAGCTTTGTTTTATTATTCAACTATCTGCACAATTTTTCAAATACCTGGCAGAGATTTTTACAACTTTAAACAGTACCAGTAATTATGAGAAACATCAGAAAGTTGTGATTTGTTGACACTCACTTATGATTGGATCTCAGTGGTATGCTGCTGTGCTGGAAAATCTTAATTAAAAAAAGATACAACTTCTTTTCTGATTTCATGATTGACACTCATGTATGTAATGATGGAGAGAAAGGGCTTTACTGTCTAGTCGATAAAGCTGTTCTTGAAAGGTTGGTGTGTCCATTCCTTATGAATTTTATTAATTATTTATTAATACCATGTATTTTATAATATGTGTTAATTCTACATGACAAAATACTCTTAATTCCCCATGCTTAAGGTTCGATTCAATGGATATAACTGAAAAAACATATCCATTTGTGCTCGTTTTAATGGTCCTTAAAGTAAACAGCCTTTTCTTTGCAGGTGGCTAAGATTACTGAATAGTAATCACTTATTTCGTAGTTTTTGATGTAATGTGGTAATATATAGTTAGTTTCCTGGTAGAGTTGCTTTTTTGCAATTTTTCTTCATATGTTCAGTATTTTCCTTGAATTGTACATATAGGGGTACATGCGTGTGTGTGTGTTGGGGTTTCTCTTGCTTTTTTCTTTAATCAGTAAAGAATCCAGATCTGAATGTGCAGTAAGCCATTTCCATGTTGGCATGCTATGATGTTGTTAGCCAAATTCCTGAGGAAGTTAAGCTGACGAACTAAAGTTAAACACATCTCTTCTGCAGCTACCAGAATCAAGAACCTTCTCATTATAACAGCAGCCCTTGCTTTTACCGGGTTTTACAGTTTTCAAAGGGCTTTTAAATGCATTGCATCTTCTGGTGGACACTGGCCAGTGTATAATCTTGAATCAAAGGTGCAGCAGCCTTCATTAGCATGTTCCAGCATGTTAGTAGAAGAGCTGCCAAAAAAACACAAAAGCCAACACTAAGAATTCAAAATGGAAGGAAAGAATGGGACTGGTTATCCATTTCAATCATGGCTTTAACAAAGCAAGTCTAATTATGCTGGAGAGAAGAGCCAGATATGTTCATTTATTTATTAAATAATCATCAATATTAGTCTAAAGCAACAGGAATCTCATCACACACAAGAAGGGTGTGATGACCTCACTGGATAGCGTATGTAGCTGCTCAGCCTAACAATAAAGAAAAAGGCCAGGAGAAAACTTTTTTTTTCTTAAATTGACAAAGACTCTTAGAATATGACTAGATTATAGTATAAATAATGAGATTTCATGTTTAACTCAATGGAGCTTAAATTTCCATGCCAGTCTCCAAGGCAGAATTGTGGCAAAAGTAGAAGAAAAGACAATAGGGAAAGAAATTCTTGACGACTTCAAACTGCAAAGGCAGTTAGGAATCAGTACCTAGAATTCCCTACAGTTGAAACTATGACTTATAAAGACTGCTACGACATTTTTGCATCTCAGTCTACTAAGCAGCATTACAACCAACCAATGCAATTCCTCATCTGCCTCTGAAAGAATTGCCTAATTTGAAGTATGCTCTTTGAACCAGCTGTCATAAGGAATCTGGTATGTGCAGGGAAACTCAGAAAAGTACAGAAAATTCCCTTGTTTTCAATGAAAACACCATCTTGTTGAGGAGATAAAGCAATATACATTTAAAACAAACCAAAAGATGACATTAAAAGTTTAAGGAAAGGGGAGTGAATTCAGAGACAGTGTTCAAGGTAAGAACCAAGGAACCTGATCTGGGTCTTGTGGGACAACTGGATTAGATGGACAAAGTAAAGGTGAGGAAGGACTTTGAATCAAATTGGCGCAGAAGTGGAAGCACAAAACGTGCAGAAGTGCAACATGCCATGGGCACATGAGGAGCATTAAATAAACCTCAGAGTGGACACTGGGGCTTATTTTTCTAATGGTGAAAATGTAAAAAACAGTTGGGAATTTCCCTGGTCGTCCAGTGGCTAAGACTCCACACTCCCAATGCAGGGGACTTGGGTTCGATCCCACATGCTGCAACTAAGAGTTTCCATGCCACAATTAAAAGATAGCATATTAAAAAAAAAAAAAGATTGAAACAAAGATCAAAACTCCCCTGAGTGTCACAACTGAGACCTGGCACAGCCAAATAAGAAAAAAAATGTTAAAAAATAAAGAACAGATGTCTTCTAAGTAGCATCTATTCCTCTGCCTATTACAGTATGAAACTCTGAAGGTTGGGTATATTCAAAGGACCCAAAGCTTGAAGCATCGTCATTCCTTCATGGAACTGAGAGCAATGGCTAGGATAACCTAAAAAAAAAAAAAAAAATTGTAGAGCATGTCAAAAATTTCTGAGTTCTTTTTAATAAACAGTGCAGAAGTCAGAAAATACCAAAACTGCAGCCCATTCTACAGTCCACTTAAGAAGAAAAACAGGTGCTGGTAGCAATGAGAACAATGTTGTGATGGTGACGAGGGTGAGGAGTGTTTATAACATCTTGGGATTTGTGTTTTCCATACATTATTTCACTTTATCCCCACAGAAGCCTCATGACATTTTTTTGGTAACAAATAATGTAAAACTGACCCCAAATAGCTGAGCATTGGAGAATTAATTGTCTGGCACAACTGGAAAGCCCAGGGACAGGTATTCCTAGCTTCAGAAATAGGTGAATCCAGAGGACCAGGTGAGGTTATCAGGATTCTGTCACTGTTCTCGTCTCTCAGCTCTGTTTCACTCTGACGGTAGGCTTCATGTGCAGCTGGGCACTCCTGGTATACCTGGGGAGATTAATGGCCTCCGTATGTACACTCAGAGGTCCAAAGGAACAGATCTTCCTGGCTTGCTCGCTCCTCTCTTGCCCTCCTTGCCTCTCCCTCTCTTCCTTTCCATCATGGAAGGCTTTAGATGGCCCCAATGGATCACATGCACAATATGCAGACCAAATACTCCAAGGGCCTTGAGTCCTGTAGGCATCCCTTTCCATCAGAGGTCAGCAGGTAATGGGATTGGCAGCCCCATGGGCACCTTATGAGTCAGGGAGGGCCATTCTCAGTGAAAAGCAAGCTGCCCGGCGAATGTCCACCACTGGTGAAAACTAACATTATCCCTATTTGGCAATGAGATAATTGAGGCCTTGGCTGGTTGAATTTGAAACTAGGCTTTGGGAGTAAGACTGTCCATTTTGTTGTTTTGTTTTGGTTCGGGAGAGGGGGGACACGGGGGAGGGAGGTTGGCCCTGCCCCTTGAAATGTGAGATCTTAGTTCCCTGACCAAGGATAGACCCCACAGCCCCTGCAGTGGGAGTGGAAAGTCCTAACCACTGGACCTCCAGGGAATTCCTAAGACTGCCCATTGTTAAATCAATAGCTGTTAAGCTGAGAAACCTTTGGAAAGGACTGGGCCTGAGCCTCACCCAGATAATCAGCCCATTATTCAGGTAGTAAAAACTGGAGAACATATATTTTTTTTAATCTCCTCAGGTGGTTTGAACATTAGAAATATTAGAAAGCAGTCAGTATTGAAAACTCCTGTCCTAAGCACTGCTGCTGCTGCTGCCAAGTCGCTTCAGCCGTGTCCGACTCTGTGCGACCCCAGGACGGCAGCCCACCAGGCTCCCCCGTCCCTGGGATTCTCCAGGCAAGAACACTGGAGTGGGGTGCCATTTCCTTCTCCAGTGCGTGAAAGTGAAAAGTGAAAGTGAAGTCGCTCAGTTGTGCCTGACTCTCAGCGACCCCATGGACTGCAGCCTACCAGGCTCCTCCGTCCATGGGATTTTCCAGGCAAGAGTACTGGAGTGGGTTGCCATTGCCTTCTCTGAGTCCTAAGCACTAGGCCCCTGTTAATAATAAATCCCAGGCTGCACACAGTACTCCCTTCAGCCACGTCTATCATCCAGCTCATAAGAATTACCTGCCTGCCTCTGTCACTCACATTTATACCATCCTGTCTTTATAGCTGCAGTCTCTGGTACCTCACTGGATATGACAGACATTCAGTAAATATTTGTCAAACTGAATTGATGTAGCTCCCTGGATTTTCAGGCAAACACTCCTGCTGGAATGAAGGACTCAGAGTGGGGGAAATAATTAAACTATCTTCATGTGATAGTTGTGATGATTAAGATAGGAAGGAGGAAAAAAGTCAGAGGATAGTAGTCTATTGTCCATATTTTCTGAGTCAAAAAGAAACAAAAAGAAAATAAGGAGTTCAGTAGGTAAGATTATCATGTGGCATAAATTACTTTTCAAGTTAACATAACCCTTCTAGCCAGAATTTCAGCTCTCATTCTGCTATGCTCCTTAGTTATAATATCCTCATTCTATTTCTCAATTAAAGGCTCATTAGGCTTGTCGACATCTTTCTAGAATATTAACTATTTTATTCTTTAGAAAGCTAGGCTTTTTAAAATTGAAATCCTTTATGGAAAAGCATGCCGTAATGATTTTTTTTTTTTTTCCCGGCCCAGTCGTGCAGCGGGTGGAATCTTAGATCCCCGACAGGGGATGGAGCCCGTAGTGTGGACTCCTAACCACTGGGAATTCCCTCTAATGATTTCTTGATCTCTCATTCCATTTGATGACACCATGCTAAACAATAGCTTTAATCTGATCAAAAAGTTAATTTTTCTACGGTCAAGTAACTGCATTTCTGTTAAAAGCTTTTGTTAGAACTACACTAACATTATACCTCCTGGTTCTGTGTTCCTTTGCTGTTTTCTGGTCTTTTTCACACCAAACAAGTTAACTTACTGCTCTCAGACTTCCATTTTGCCCTGCAGAACCCTGAGCCCACGTATTTCATGTCTATGTGGGTGTGGAGGCGGGTATAGGATAACTTATTTTTCCTACTTGGCTGTCTCTTTGCTACAATCTCTCCATTTTCAGCTGCCCTGGAACTTGCCTTTTCACTGCACCTGCCCTGGCTCGGGCTCTACCCCAGCATTGGCCAACCTTGTAAATGTTTTATGAGACTGTCAGCAGCGACCCTTGGTGCCAACCAAGAACACCTGTTGTTTCCTTGCCTTTCTCAAGACCAGCAGTGCCCACCTCCTCCTGGGTTCAGGCATTCCTTCCATCCAGAGGGTTTCTGGGCTTTGCGTATTTGCATAACCACCCAATCATCAGTCCAAGGGTGAGTTTCTTTCCAGAAAAATGATTGGGCACTAAAGTGTGTTTCAGGCAACTCAGCTAGGCCTTTAAAAAAGTATTTGCCTAAAAGGACCCTTTATGTGAAATCCAAAGGCTTATTAGCAATCATGTCATCCTTGGTGATGGTTTTTTTTCCCAAAGTTTTTGTTCTTCCATTTTTATTGTCCGTAAACACTAAAGAAAAAAGCAAATTCTAATTCGAGTCCAGGGAAGAATGCATGTTTCCTCATGGAAAGAATCTAGAATTTCCATTAGGAATCTGATATTCATGGACTCACTGCTCCTATCCCCATGACTGACTGCCATCACTCTAGGGCTTTAGACTCAGTAATTTAGGGATCTTAAGCTCTTTGCTTCATTCCTTCTGGACTCAAGGATTTCTTTCTTCAGATAGTGTTCTGTGTTGGTAGCATTTGAGTTCAATAGGCTTTGAAACGCCCGCATGGGAACCTCATCACTATCTGCAATGCTGTGCCTATAGGAAAATGTGTCACACATAGACAAAAATACACGTGCAGCAATAGCATCCTATCTCCTTATCCTATCTTCACACTCAGGTGCTGTCAATAAATAATTTATATAAATAATTTATATCCTGTTCTCTCAATTTAGGAGTGCCTAGCCTATGGAAGCCACTGGACATCCAGCAGCAGTTAGAGGAAACAGAATCATTTGCTCACCGTTTCTTACACTTTTTAGTTCTGTTTTATTTCTTCTGAATTACATCTTTCAGTCTTTCAGTAGTTCCTTCAGCGAGGTTCTTTGGTGCTAAATTTTCAGCTTTATTTTGTCTCGAGATATTGTTTTAGAGGGAGAGGAGATTTTCTTCTTAAAGTTTAATTTGCTATAGAATTTAGGTTAATATTTATTTTCTCTTAAGACTTTGAAGATATTTTCCCACTGTCCTTTGACTTCCATCATTGCCTGTTGAGAAATCTCCAGCTAGTTAAACTATCATTCCTTTGTTGTTAACTTGTGTTTTTTCCTAAATTTGCCTTTATATTTTTCTGTCTTTGATATTCTGTAATTTCATTAAGATGGGTCTCAATGTGGATTTATTTTACTTATTTTGTCAAGAATTTTGTTAAGCTTCTTGAGTCTTAGGACTAATGTTTTTAGTCAGCCACAACAACAACAACAAAAATCAATGAAAAAATTCTTAGTTTCTCTATCTTTGAATATTACCTATACACCATTCTCTTTATTCTTTATCACTGAAACCCCTAGTAGATATATGTTTCATCTTCTTATATCTTCAAGGTTTCTTGATGTCTCATATTTTCCAATATTTTCTTTTTTTTTAATTTCCTCAGATTTATCTTTTGGTATACTCTCTTTTTAGTTATAAGCCAGCATAGTTAACCTATCAACTAACTTCAGTGTCTATACACTTCCATCTCTAATAGTTTTAAGATATGCCTATTTTTTTTCCAGAATCTTATGCTTTATGATATTATTCCTTCTTTTGTGTCACTTTAAGCATATGGATTTGATAGTCTCCACCTGATAGTTCTATTAATTGATGCACTGTCACTCATAAGGATCTCTAGTATTTATAATTTTGGGTTGTGAACTTCTCTTCATTGTGGATTTATCTATGGAAATCTTGTGTACCCTAGGTTGAAGAAGTGTTTCTCCAGAGAGGTTTTGCATTTTCTCCTGCCAGCTGTGAGGCCCTAAATAATTTATATCCTGTTCTCTCAATTTAGGAGTGCCTAGCCTAGATGGGCAGAGAAGGCAAAGGCACCCCACTCCAGTACTCTTGCCTGGAAAATCCCATGGATGGAGGAGCCTGGTAGGCTGCAGTCCATGGGGTCGCTAAGAGACGGACGCGACTGAGCGACTTCACTTTCACTTTTCACTTTCATGCATTGGAGAAGGAAATGGTAACCCACTCCAGTGTTCTTGCCTGGAGAATCCCAGGGACGGGGGAGCCTGGTGGGCTGCTGTCTCTGGGGTCGCACAGAGTCAGACACGACTGAGGCGACTTAGCAGCAGCAGCCTAGATGGAAGGGGAGTTTAGGGTAAAATGGATACATATACATGTATGGCTGAGTCCCTCTGCTATGCATCTGAAACTGTCACAACATTCTTAATTGGCTATACTCCAGTATAAAATAAAAAGTTTAAAAATAGCAATAATAATAATAAGCTTGGGTTCCTAGTCAACCATTCATTTTCACAAAGTTTTTGTGCATCTAGCATTCAAAAGTAAGGAATCCTTGCTTTGAAAACATTACAATAAAGAATAAAAGTCCTTCAGCTGAAAGGTTCTTTGTAAAGAAGTCCAGTTTGGCCACTTGGTATAGGAAGAAATTATACCTACAGCATCCAATGCCATTGGCAAGCTCCTAATAAACTGAAATACAACCAGATTTTCACTTTATTTAAATAGCTAAAACAAAAACCTGAAGTTTCTAATCCTCCTATCTCTATGACTGGTCATAAAGACAAATTCTATAATTAAAACCCATCATACTTCTGGGCAATACTCCCATTTACGTTTTTATGAGGATTAAATGGGATTGTTCATGAATAGTACTTAGCACAGTGCCTGAAACATAAATACCCAATAAATGTTAGCTATTGGTTTACCATCTAATTCTCACTGAATCTTGTAATTAGGTATTCTTTCTGATACCTCCTATGACTGTCCCTCTTCTTCTAACAGCTAATAACATCTTCCCTAATAATCTATCACATAATTCAAAGGTTTTATTCTCAATGCTTTAATCACTGAGCTTCTTCTTTTCTACTGTTCCTTTGCCATTTATTGAATTTACTTGAAGAGAAGTACAAAAGTAGACTCAATGCTAAATTAAAGGACTGACAAACACTGGATATAATAGGAGTATAATAGCAGTATTATAACAGTCCTATTATACTCCTGAGTATAATACTATAATTCTGGCTATAATACAGCTTACTCCATTGGAAATGTCCAAGTATAATACTTGCTTTTATAATAAACTATTGTAGACTCATATTTGGCTAATAGCTCACCATGAACCTCAGGTCTCACTGGGTCTAAACATTCCATTACCCTCAATTATTTTTTTCACCACTATGCCTTTCCTTCTGGTTGATCTGGAGTAAATGTTTACATTAGGTTTCACACAAAATAGAAGACTTCTTTTAGAGAACTGCTGCAGATGTCTGAGTCAGAACATCAAAAAGAGAAATCTTTCAAATATAAAGTTTCATCAGCTTGATATCACAATATTTTCTTTACGATATTGTGTAACTCTCAGCAATGATGCAGGGAATGTTATTATGTGTGCATATTTTAAGTCAGTTAAAAAAAAGGTGTTGCTTAAATATCCACATGTCTCAGACGAGTGAAAAACATAAGTCATCTGAGTGTGTCAAGCGTTTTGTCTTCTTTGGGTGTTTTGCGATGATTCCTTTGAGTGATTCGTTAGGATAATTTTGTCAAAGTCATCTTTGTAAATAAGGCTGCATGGCACAATAGAAAGACCCCTGGCCTGGGAATTAGGTGAGGTGGGTTCCAGCCTGCTAACTGCTGATCTTCTGTGGAGCCTCAGGCAATTGATGTGTTCCTTCTGAATGTCAGTTTCCTCCTTGTCCACGATGACCTTTGTAGCTCTGAGAGTCTAAGCAGGGAACATTTTACCAACCTTAGTTGCATCCTGGGATTTGAACATCTCTTCACAGCTCTGTGTTCATGCAGTGTCCGCCCTAGTGAGGCACTTGGGGTGTTCTCCAAGCACACAGGCACACACACAAGCTCCTTCCCTTGGCAGACTACATCTGAAGGGTGTCTATATGGTACCCTTTTGATCCATAGCTGTGCTGTCTGTTCCTATGAGTCAAAAGAAGTCTCTGGTATCTTTCGTAGATGTGCTTCAGCTATGTGGAAATGCAACAGTAGCAACCTCTGTTAATAAATAGCTGAAGAAAATATCTCAGGGCTTCCCTGGTGGCTCAGTGCTAAAGAATCCACCTGTCAATGCAGGAGCTACAGGCTTGATCCCTGGTCCAGGAAGATCCCACATGCTGAGGAGCAACTAAGCCTGGGTGGCACAACTACTGAGCCTGTGCTTTAGAGGCTGCTGCTGCTGCTGCTGCTAAGTCACTTCAGTCGTGTCTGATTCTGGGCGACCCCAGAGAAGGCAGCCCACCAGGCTCCCCCGTCCCTGGGATTCTCCAGGCAAGAACACTGGACTGGGTTGCTATTTCCTTCTCCAATGCATGAAACTGAAAAGTGAAAGTGAAGTCCCTCAGTCGTGTCCGATCCCACTTGCTGCAGCGAAGTCACATTCTGCAGAGACCCCACATACCACAGCAAAGATCAACGATCCTGCATGCTACAAATAAGGCCCCATTCAGCCAAATACAAAAATAAGTCTTTTTAATAAATTAAAAAATAGTAAATGAATGGGGCTTAAAACAGGACTTTCCTCAGATATGTGCTATGAGGATTTTAAAAGTTAATAAAAAGCACTTACGTGCTTGGCATGGATTTGTTGTTGTTTATTTGCTAAGTTGTGTCCAACTCTTTACAACCCCATGGACTGTAGGCTGCCAGGATCCTCTGTCCTCCACTATCTCGCAGAGTTTGCTCAGATTCATGTCCATTGAGTCACTGATGCTATCTAACCATCTCATCTTCTGCAGCCCCCTTCTCCTATTGCCTTCAGTCTTTCCCAGTATCAGGGTCTTTACTAAAGAGTTGGCTTTTCACATCAGGTAGCCAAAGTAGCTACAGCCAAAGCTGTAGCTTCAGCTTCAGCATCAGTCTTTCCAATGAATATTCAGGGTTGATTTCCTTTAGGATGGACTAGTTTGATTTCCTTGCAGTCCAAGGGACTCTCAAGAGTCTTCTCCAATACCACAGTTTGAAAGTATCAATTCTTCGGCACTCAGCTTTCTTTGTGGTCCAGCTCTTTAGGGATGTCCCTGGTGGCTCAGACGGTAAAGCGTCTGCCTACAGTGTGAGAGACCTGGGTTCAATCCCTGGGTCGGGAAGATCCTCTGGAGAAGGAAATGGCTACACACTTCAGTACTCTTGCCTGGAAAATCCCATGGATGGAGGAGCCTGGTAGGCTACAGTCCATGGGGTTGCAAAGAGTCAGACATGACTGAGTGACTGAACTAAACTAACTTTCTTTAGGGTTTGGCATGGTGCAAGCCCTAAATAAACCTCACCCTACTCGTATTGCTAAGTGGTTATGAAGACAAATTTTGAGTTTCTACATAACCCAAAGTCATTGTTAGAAAATCATGAGGGCTAAAGCATTTGGAAATGCCTAGGGTGGTTTCCGGGGCTCATTTCACCACACAATAAGGGAGGACTGATCATGTAGAGAAAAATTTTACAGGCAACACGCGTGACTTCTGAAAGAAGAATGTCAAGGCACTCACTCCGAACCAGTGGAGACTCAGGATACCTAAATCCGTCTCAGAGTCCAGCAAATCCCAGCATGACATTGTGGACCCTTATGGAGCCTTGCTTCCCCTAAGTCACTTCGAGGGCTTATTTGAAGACTCAAGTTTCTGTCGAACACCAGAACTGAAGTCTTCCCTTAGAGGTGGTGCTGAGGTGGTGACGCTGTAAGGAACTATGCCAGGAAGCAAGAAACTCTGGAATGACCCAGAAGACCTTTCAAAAGCTGCTGACAGGAGCAACTGGGAGTTTACCACAGCCAGGAGAACATGCTGCTGGGAGTCACTGAATGCAACCACGTAGGGAGGAAAGGGCACCGGGAGCCGGGCCACTGGCCTCTCCTGCCACTGAGGGTCATGAACCACAAAAGCTGTTGCCATAATAGCAATTTCTAAAAGACAGTTTTGGAAACTGCCAATGGAACTGATTTTCATTATTTGAAGCAACTGATTCCTGGGTCAGAACTGGGAGATCATATTGCTCAGAAATTCTGGCCCTCCTTACCATCAGTTCAGGGATCAAAGTGCTGGTAACTGAGTAGCAAACTGTTGAGGGGACACACGAGCTCAGAGTCAAAAAGACCTGGATGTGAGTTCTGGGATTTCCATTCTGTGACCTTGGGGTAAGTCCCTTAATCCTCTGAGCTTCAGAGTATTTAATGGGTTAATATATATATAAATGCTTTATAACATAGAAAGTATCAGGAAAATTTTAAAAATGTTACAATCTTTTTTTTTTCAGTATGTTCTTCAATGAAGAGAAAAATTAACAGTTTTGTACAAGAAAAAACTGAAGGGAATAGAGTCCTGGAAAATATGAGTGGGGGCCCAAGCCCATTTCAGAGACCCTTAACAGGAACCTAGTTGAAAGTTCAGATGAGGTTTGCAGAATGAGAGCCTCACTAATGACTCAGATCAGATTAGAATTTGTGATTTCAAGTCCTTGAGCCTCTCTGTAGATGTGGTACAAGTTTTCAGTTGCTTAATGAGGCCTGAAATCCCATTTTGTTTCCCACGAAAAAACACCTGAAAGTTTCCTGAAGAGGGTTTTTTACAAAAAAAAAAAAGTTAAGCATAACATATCTGTGGTTGATCCTCTGTCAATATTTGTTGTTTTTTAGTCAGTAAGTTGTGTTCAACTCTTTGCAACCCCATGGACTGTATAGCCCTCCAGGCTCCTCTGCCCGTGGGATTTCCTAGGCAAGAATACTGGAGTGGGTCCCTTCCAAAGTCCCTTGGGGAAACAAGAAGGCAGCAATGTAGATGAGAGAGGACCCGTTAGATGATGTGATTTCAGCCGCTGTGCAGACTTGGGACGCCCTTTAGAGACGCGCAGACTGGGCTTCCATGGGGGCAGCCGTGCTCCCCACCCCTCGCCATCACCAGCACACATCCGAGCAGCAACACGACCTACTTGCCTCCCTTGCCTTGGGCACTGTCTTCTGTTCTGGCAACTGGTGGTGCTTCTGAAAGACTCCATCTGCCTATCCACTTTGAGTTTCCATTGAACTGACATCTGGGATTCAAAGCTTTTCAGTCTACTGTCAACAGAGCCTTTCTTTTAAAAAGAGAGAGGGAAAGAAAAAGAAAAAACAACAACAAAAACAAACAAACAAAAAAACCTCGCAAGAAGTGAAAAGATCCAAACACTATCTAAAACAAAACAGAGAAACAGCATTCTTTCTGTCTTGTTTTTTAAATAGAGCTTTCCACACCCCAACATGTTTATGCTATAATTAGAAAGTGTGTTGTAGAGAGGGTGTTTTGATCACCCTCTAAAAATCTTGTTTTTGTAATACTGACTTTACCATATGATATTAATTTGGGGAAAGAAAAATAACAGGAAAGCAGCTACAGCACAAAGAATTGTACAAGGCAGTGCTATGGCATAGCAGAGGCAAAAATAATAATAGGGACTTCCCTGGTGGTCCAGTGGTTAAGACTTCGCCTTCCAATCTGGAGGATGTGGGTTCCATCCCTGGTTGGGAAGCTAAGATCCCACGTGCCTTGTGGCTAAAAAACCAAAACATAAAACAGGAGCAATGTTGTAACAAATTCAATGAAGATTTTAATAATAATAATGTATATTAATGTTTTCAAGCATGAAAGTGATGAGAGTCTTAACTTCAAGTCCACATTGACTCTTCTCTAGACTATTGCAATAGACTGACCTGATTCTTTCTCTTTGATTCAATCACCAGAGATCATTGTCTTGAATCCCAAGGCTGCTCAGGCCCTTGCTCTAGTCAGAACTGTTTTAGTAGATACTCGCCACCTACAGAATTAAGGACTGCCCCCAGATTTGGAACCCAAGCCACCTTCAGTCATTTTCTGCAGGGTTGATACGGCCTGTCCCCAGGATGGGTTTGAAAATGTTTGAGAATTCTTTTCATTGGTCAAAATGCCATGGAGCACTGATGACTTTTAGAAGACAAACACTCCCTAAGACAGCAAAGACCCATTCACCCCCCAAAACCAGCAGCACACCCACTGAGAAACTCTGAGCCTAACTTTTCAACTTTTCGTAACTTGATTTTCTACTCTGTCCTCTGTCATATCCAACTTGGCAGTCACCGAGACTAGTCCCGTCTCTAACCCCTATTCATGTGCTCACACTGGTCTCTAGTCCGAAATGTCCTTCCCGACCCACTGATCTTTGCCATTCTTAGTCCTTCAAAACTCAGAATAAACTATCCCCATCCTCCAATCAACATTAATTTCTCCATTTTTGTGTTTCTACATCACTTTGCTTATACCTCTACACTTACTGTATTCTGCCTTACATTATTGCCATTGTATTAGTCTTATCTCCACTACCAAATAATATATTTCTGGAGGGCAAGACCTGCCTTATTCAGCTTTATATACCTGGAACACTGAACTGTCAATGCCTGGTACTTAGTAGATTTGTCGAATTCATTTGAATTATGCTCATGATTTGTAAATATATTTTTCTATCAAATGTACGTGTATGTGAGAACATTCTAAAATTTTTTTTTGCTACTAGTGGATTTAATATGTAAAGTCTTATTTTAATGGGGCTTCCCAGGTGTCCCTAGAGGTAAAGAATCTGCCTGCCAACGCAGGAGACATAAGAGATGTAAAATGTTAGAGACGTAAGAGTTCGATCCCTGGGTCAGGAAGATCCCTGAAGGAGGAAATGGCACCCAACTCCGGTATTCTTGCCTGGGGAAACCCCGTGGACAGAGGAGCCTGGCAGCTACAGTCAATGGGGTCACAAAGAATCAGACACGACTGAGGGTCTGAGCACGACAAACAACCACAAATTTTATTAGTTCTTCCTAGGCAAAAAACTGTTTGAATAAATTGAAAAAAAAAAAAGGTTGGTTTCCTGTCCTTGTAACTGAGACAGGGTTTCAAAAGAAAGAGCCAAAAGGATTTAGTCTTTCAAAAGTCACAAGCAAAAGGAAAATGTAATTTTTGTGTGTTACTCACTGAGATCTTTGTGTACACATACCTCCTCAGATGACTAAACTTTACAAATTTCACTTGACTTTAATTCAACTTTCCAAAAAAAAAACTTTTTAAAGTAACCTTTGGATTGGGATGAAACGTGGAAAATTCCAACTCAAAGGCAGATATTTGGGTTTTTTTTCCCCCTAGGAAGCTGTGTGCAAATAAAAACAAGGTTTGGCAGGAGCATTTTATAAACCACCTTTACCCTAGGACGGGTCACTGCCAGCGCCATATTTGTTGATGAGACGTTTGGCAAAAGGCCTACTGCAGAAACACAGTCTGTGACTTGATTTTGCTGAAGATTTCATCTGTGAAGATTTTCTTTTCCAGTTACAAAGTTCTCCCAAGAGGACATAGCTTCTTTTTGGAAGCCTGTGAAGTGCTGGCAAGTCTTGCCCTGTTTACCATGGAAACTTGTACTTGGATAGAATTACAGTGTATGACCTGGTACAAGCATAGATGGATGTCTGATGCCTGCTATTTTCTCTTCATATTGATTTGAATTTTATAAACCACAGAACCAGATCAAATGACTTTGATCTTTCCTGTTCATTTGTTCATGGTGGCATACAGTCATACTCATATAGACTTGAAAATAGATTGGCAGATAACAGAACATATGTTACTATTGAAATGTATAGATTTGGTTCTAATTAATCTACAGATTGCTCCACTAAGTTGCTTCAGTCATGTCCAACCCTTTGCGACCCTATGGACTGTAGTCTGCCAGTGTCCATGGGATTCTCCAGGCCAGAATACTAGAGTGAGTAGCCTATCCCTTCTCCAAAGGATTTTCCCAAGCCAGGAATCAAACCAGGGTCTCCTGCATTGCAGGCGGATTCTGTACCAGCTGAGCTACAGGGAAGCCATTTCACTCTAATCTACAGAGGGTTGTATGAAAAGAGAGTAGTCCATTTGTAAGCATGGATGATTTAATATCTACTTGTCTGTTTTTTTTTTCCTTAGGAAGTTCTAAACTACCATATGCTTTGAAATTGCATTGATGGGTTAATTTTTTTTAATGAGAAAGAAAATAAAAAGAACTAGCCTTGCCTATAAATTGGTATTCTGCTTTCCTCTAAGTAACTGTTTTAAATATCTGGCTCAGAATTGAGTAAAAAAAATTATTTTTATGTTTTTGGGAAATAGTTAACAGTTATAGCTCAGGACCTCATCACCTCTTGCCTGGATTACTATAACAATTCTAACTTGATTCCAGACCACAGTTCTCATACCCTATTCTCAATCTATTTGCCACACTCCTACTGGCACTGTCATTCAAAAAACAGATCTGATCATCCCAATCCAATGGTCAAAACCCTTCAAAGGTTTTAGGAGTACTTTTAGGAGAGAATGCCAAATTAGTGTGGCATACAAAACTCTATCCTAGTCTTCCGTTTGCCACACACTACTCTTATTCAATATTCCACTGTATATATGTTACTCGCTTGCATTTTCACTCAGCTGTGTCTCTCTATTGAACCAGCTGCTCCCAAACATATAATGTCACTACAGTAACTCCCTGCTGTTTCCATGGCTTGCTCCTGTTCAGCTTACAGCTCATAGGCCACTTTCTCCAAAAACCAATGCAAATTTTCTCATCTAGCAAGGGTGACCTCCACAAATGTTCCAGTAACACTTGCGCATGTCTTCAGGATGACAGCTATCACACAGCACTGCATGTTAATGACATGGAAGTCCCAAGAGACCACAGTGTATCCTGAGTTTAACAAATATCCCGGCAGGTAGATGATAGTCAATGAAAATGAATCAAATTATGAGCAAAAGGATGAATGAAGGAATAAAATTAAGGGGTTTACATTACACTTGTTTTCTGGTTATCCTTGGAGACACTGAAATCTTGAATTTGCAATTTTGAATGGATCTCAATTATCAGAAATTATTTTTTCTGTTTTTACACTTTGGGAAGACAACGTCCATTTGAGAACCAAGTTGACTTCAAAGAAAGTTTAGGTGAGCTGAAAAGAATGCCCTTTTCATGGTTAGCACCGCCATGACTCGATGTCTCAGGAAGTATCTGAAGCATGTAGCAACTCCAAAGCACTGGATGCTGAAAAACTGATCAATGTGCTTGTCCCTTGTCCATCTACCAGTCTCCCTCATCACTTTCGAAGGAACAGACTTAAGTATGCTCTGACGGGAGATGAAGAAGATCTACATGTGCAACAGTTTATTAAGGTTGATGGCAGGGACTCCCCTGGTGGTCCAGTGGCTAAGACTCCATGTTCCCAACACATGGGGCCCTGGTTCCATCCCTGGTCAGGGAACTAGATCCCACACGCTACAACTGAAACCTAGTGCGACCAAATAAATAAATAAATACAAGAGAGAAAAAAAAAGATTGATGGCAGAGATCCAAACTGATGTAACCTTACCTACCCTGCTGGATTAATAGATGTCATCAGCCTTAACGAGACCAGAGAGAATTCCCCTCTCTTCTGTGACACCAAGGGTCCCTTTGCTGTTCACTGTAGTCCACCTGAGGAAGCTAAGTACAAGTTGTGCCAAGTGAGAAAGAACTTTTGGGCACAAAAGGAATCCCTCATCTGGTAACTCATGATGCTCATACCACCTACCTCCCTGATCCCCTCTTCAAAGTGAATGACACCGTTCAGATTGATTTGGAGACAAACAAGATTTACCCATTCCACCAAGTTGAACACTGGAAACCTGTATGTGGTGACCAGAGGTGCTAACCTGGGAAGAATTGGTGTGATCACCAACAGAAAGGGACCTCCTGGTTCTTTTGATATGGTTCATGTGAAAGATGCCAAAGGCAGCAGCTTTGCCATCCGGTTCACTAACATTTTTGTTATTGGCAAAGGCAACAAACCACAGACATCTCTTCCCTAAGGAAAAGGGATCCATCCCACCATTGCTGGGTGAGAGAAATAAAAGACTGGCAGTCAACAGGCTGAAGTGATCTCCAGGTTATGTGATTGGAAAGATCTTTATACTTAATTGAAGGTAATATGGCTTGATTTAAAAATATGTGGGTTATTTTCAAATGTCTTTGGATAATTGAAATCTATAATAATTCCACAGTGAAAAGAGAACAGACTCTATGTGACTACAATACCTTTAGACCATGAATTTTTTGCACCTTGTTTTATGTCTCTGGATATGTCTCCCAGCTTACAGTCTATGGAAACTGGAATAGAATTTGTATCCTGCTGTTGTGTGAAAGTTGCATAAATCTTAGTTATGTTGAATTGGTTCTTTTCAGGTCTACTATATCCTTCTACTTCTCTGTATATTTATTCTATTAATTTTTGAGTTTGATATTGAAACTAAAACTAAAAATTTATCTACTTAAAAAATAATTGTACTAAACAGTGGAACTATATGTAACCTTGTTCTGTATTTTCCAAGTCTCCTGTAAACGTGTTACCACATTTTCAAAATTAAAAAAAAAATTAAAAATTAAATAAAATGGAGAACCAGCAGGGACCTGCTGTGTGGCAAGGGGAATTCTGTTTAGTATTATGTAACAACCTAAATGGGAAAAGAATTTGAAAGAGAATAGATACATGTATATGTATAACTGAATCACTTTGTTGTATAGCTGAAACTAACACAACATTGTTGTTAATCAACTCTACCCCAATACAAAATAAAAAGTTGGGACTTCAAAAAAAGATAATGTGGCATGACTAATTATTAATACAATCATCATTCAAATGATTTTGTGACCCTTTTCAGTGTGTATATTATATTGACCAACCCCAAGCAGCTAAAATAAAGATGGCAACTTTAGTTTGTAACCAGTAAAGAGCCTTTAATTATTCCATAAACATTTAGGATAAAATTATTTTAAATTCACTTCAATACAAAACAATTAACAATTAACTATAAGTGATCTTCTTTAGAATGTTTGGTAAAAAGTATTTTATTAACTTGAACTAGCAAGAGGGTTTACAAATCCCCCTCAGATTTGAAACAATCTGTTCACAGGATTTGTGACTTTTCCATTTGTTTTCCTTCATTCCTGCATATATATTGATGGTCCAAAAGCCCAGTCTTTAATTCCAGTGGCAATAAATTCAACTTTAGTCTGAATTTGTACTTCCTGACATCTTCCACCCAGTCTCCAAGAGATAAAAACAGTGCTTGAAATTTAGCCTTCTATGTAGAAAAAAGTCTATAGTGTGATATGAAGTGCAACAGAATCTCTAACCCCCAAAATGCTTTCCTTCCCACACCCTGCCCTTATCAGTAAATATCTGAAACTGCTATATCAAACGGAAACACGTAACAAGAGAGAATAGTCTTAAGATGTCAAAGGGAATTACCACTGACTTAAATTCACTCTGCCTCTTATGTTTCCCTTTCTGCCTTATTTGCCAGGAAGCTCAGAGTCAAATTTATTATTCAGTTGTAGTAAGATCAGTCCTGGGTGTTCACTGGAAGAACTGATGTTGAAGCTGAAACTCCAATACTTTGGCCACCTGATGTGAAGAGCTGACTCATTTGAAAAGACTCTGATGCTGGGAAAGATTGAGCACAGGAGGAGACAGGGATGACAGAGGATGAGATGGTTGGATGGCATCACCAACTCAATGGACATGAGTTTGGGTGAACTCCGGGAGTTGGTGATGGACAGGGAGACCTGGCGTGCTGCAGTTCATGGGGTTGCAAAGAGTTGGACACAACTGAGTGAGTGAACTGAACTGAAGACTTTTCTACTTCCTGCTTCAGTTAGAAGGCCCATCCCTTTTTCAAAATTATATGGACAATATGTGACCCCCCCCCAAAGTCACATGTTGAAGTCCTAATCCCCCAGTGTGTCCATATTTGGAAATAGGGTGCTCTAAGGATGTAATTAAGGTTTGGTTCAGTTCAGTTCAGCCACTCAGTCATGTCCAACTCTTTGCAACCCCATGGACTGCAGCATGCCAGTCTTCCCTGTCCATCACCAATTCCCAGAGCTTGCTCAAACTCATGTCTGTCAAATCAGTGATGTCATCCAACCATCTCATTCTCTGTCATCCCCCTCTCCATCATCCCCCTCTCCTCCTGCCTTCAATCTTCCAAGTATCAGGGTCTTTTCTAATCAATCAGTTCTTCACATCAAGTGGCCAAAGTATTGGAGTTTCAGCTTCAGCATCAGTCCATCCAATGAATATTCAGGACTGATTTCCTTTAGGATGGATTGGCTTGAACTCTTTGCAGTCCAAGGGATTCTCAAAAGTCTTCTCCAACACCACAGTTCAAAAGCACCAATTTCTTCAGCATTCAACCTTCTTTATGGTCCAATTCTCACATCCATACATGACTACTGGAAAAACCATAGCTTTGACTAGACAGACCTTTGTCAGCAAAGTAATATCTCTGCTTTTTAATTTACTGTCTAGGTTGGTCATAGCTTTTCTTCAAAGGAGCAAGTGTCTTTTAATTTCATGGCTGCAGTCACCATCTGCAGTGATGTTTGGATCCCAAGAAAATAAAGTCTGTCACTGTTTCTATTTTTCCCCATCTATTTGCCATGAAGTGATGGGACCAGATGCATGTCCCTTGTTGTAATTAAGGTTACATAAGATTATAAGGGTGAGGCCCTGATCCTATAGGATCAGTGTCCTTACAAGAAGAGACACTAGAGAGATGCTACTCTCTTTCCCTCTCTAACTCTCTCTGCACACACACCAAGAAAAAGCTATATGAGAACACTTCAAGAAGGCAGCCAGAAAGAGAACTCTCACCAGAAACCAAATGGGCTAGAACCCTGATCATGGACTTCCAGCCTCTAGAACCATAAGAAAATTAATTTCTGTTGATTAAGTCACCCAGTCTACAGTAAGCTCAAGATGACTACTATATATATGATGCCTGTCTTCTCTTTTTATCTGACTCTTCACTGTTTACCTGGAACCCTTTCTCTCATTCCTGGTCACCATAAACTCTGCTGGGCTGCATCTCCCATCATCCATCTACCAGTCATGAAAACTTTGAAAACTATATTTCACAAACTGAATGAAATTAAGAAGGATAGTAACTCAGCACAGTAATCTGGGGTCTACCCACAAACCATACTCGCAAACTTAAAATCGACCTTGTTTATTATTTTTCTAGAGTCCTTCTATAACTTTGTAAAAAGCAATATGACCTTTTTTTTTCATATAGTGTCCAGTTTTATAAGTGATGTTTCTGTAAAACTAGCAAAATTGACAAGTATGATGCTATGGCTTGATTTCATGGGATGGTGTGTTACTCTTATCCTCTTTTCTTTTCATGTTTTCCTGTGCTTTTTTTTTCTAATTTTTAATATGATCCACCACCCAGCCCCACTCCACCATTCTCAAGATTTTCCCTCCTAACAAAGTCAGCAAATGATCTCAGCATTGCCTGTATCTTTGATATCACTCAACTTAATCTGTGAAAACTATTTTCTTCTCATAAGACATACTCCAGATAGCCTGTAAGCCTCATGAACTGCAATCTCTTCTAAGGGAAGTACACATGTTTAGAGCATAGCAAGGCTAATAGTATTCAACTAATAGTTTTTGTGTCAAAAAAAATAAAATCATTAAGATAACAAGTTTCTACTACAGCTCACATGATTAAAACTTTCTTTGAAAATTCTCCTTAGGGCTTCCCTGTTGGCTCAGTGTTAAAGAATCTGCCTCCTACGTAGGAAATATGGGTTCAATCCCTGATCCGGGAAGATCCCACATGGTTCAAGGCAATTAAGCCCAAGTGCCGCAACTACTGTCCGCAACTACTGTGCTCTAGAGCCACGGAACTGCAATTACTGAAGCCTGAGCACACTAAAGCCTGTGCTCTGAAACGAGAGAAGCCACCACAATGAGAAGCCTGTGCATTACAACTAGAGAATAGCCCCCACCCACAACTAGAGAAAAGTCCAAGCAGCAATCAAGACCGAGCAAAGCCAAAACTAAATCAAGAAAAAAATTTTTAATTATCTCTATAAGTTAAAATATTTTGTATTTGTACTGAATGAAAATTTGTATTACTGGAATATTTGAGAAATATCCACTTAGACATTGTTTCTTCCTTGGGTGAGGAAGTAAAGAAATAACATTTATGTTTCCAAAATTGTATTTGGTCATTTTTATAAAAGTGGTGGAACTTTGTTGATTTCTGTGTGGATAGACTTCAGTGTGAGATAATTTTAATGAAAAACAGGAAAAATAATAAGCTGAAGTTAAATGTGATTTGGAAATATTTTATGAGCAACTAAGAAAAATTCTTACAGCTATCTCAGATACACTTGTCAAGATTAACCTCCTAGGCATTTAGACATTGAATAAAGTTAATTGACTCAAGATGTAATAGTTACTAACTAGAGAATGAGCATTTCCACTTAGCTGCCAAGCATGGATATTAAGTGTTCCTCTATACAGGATACTGGGCTTCCCAGGTGGTGCCAATGGTAAAGAACCTGCGCGCCAATGCAGGAGACATAAGAGATGCAAGTTTGATCCCTGGGTCAGGTAGATCCCCTTCAGGAGGGCATGGCAACCAGTTCCCACACTTTTCCTGGAGAATCCCACAGACAGTGGAACCTGGTGGGCTACAGTCAACAGGGTTGCAAAGAGACATGACTGAAGTGACTTAGCACGCAGATGGGGTACTAAAAAAGACTATTGTTCAGGAGAGTGAGCACAGATCTCACTTCTTTAAGAATTAAAGTACTTAGTGTTTTCTAGAAATACCTTGAAAGAACTCACCAGGCCTGACATGCATGGTGTTTCAAGGACTACCACATACAGATCTTGCTAGTTTCCTATCTCACAGTCCTACCACAGAACCTACTCGCCAGCAAAACTAAACCTCTGCTTGACCACACTACCTAATGTCTTCCACCCAACTTATGCCTTATGTTATACTGTTTCCTTCATGATACTTAACACTATCTGCAGATACCTAATTTATTTATGATCGGTCCCTTGTCTTTCAGAATGAATGTCGCATGAGAACAAGGATTTTTCCTTGTTTAGCGCTGAGTATCTAGGGACTAGGACAGTATTTGTCCCACAGTATGTACTCTATAACTAGTTACAGAATGAATGAATGAAATACGTCTTATAAACATCTGAACTTCATTGCCTCTGTGTCTTAGCACATAAAACTTCCTCCATCAGGAATATCTGTACTTTCCTTCCACTATACATCGTCATACTCCAATTAAAGCTTTATAGCACTCAGGGCTGTGCGGGAGGTGACAGTGTGCAAGCTTCAGCTCTCGTCAAAGAGTGGAAGATATTCAAGGAATCACCAATTGATGTGTTCTTTTCACATGCACAGACCCACCAGCATACACGCACACACACACACACACACACACACACACATACACAACTAGCGCAGCATCACTTAGGAAGCATTTATTACATTAATTAATGAGACTAATGTAACATGCAAGATCTAAATGTGATTTTATCTTAGCTAGAAATAGAACAAGAAAAGTGAACCCATCATTTGGTTAGTGCTGTGGCATGGCAGGAGAAATATATCAATTATGTATGTTTGATCCACACAGAAACAGCAAGGCTGGTGAAATTCTGACATAAATTCAGATCATCAGTGAATAAACCTTTGCTCAGTTGTCCCCTGCCCAGCTCGTGGGATGTATCCAGGATTCCCCATGGCATTGCATGTGAGTTTGGAAAGAAGAAAAAACAGAATCTTCCCCAATCTACATAAATCTTCAGGGGTCTACTGTCACGGGTTTATGTCAGGCTGACCTCTCTTTTGCCCTGCTTAGAGAATCCGGCTTGAGTGGGTCAGTCGCGATTTATGAAGGCAGAAAGAGAAACGCATGTGTTCATCCCTTGGACTGAAGGATCTTACCAGGTCAGCCATGCTAGTCCCGCCCATTTTTCCAACCACCAGATTCTCTTTTCTCATTCCCCTTTCTTCACACACAGTCTAACAGCCTATTCAATAATAAATTTTTTCAACTACACTCTTAGAAATATCAGGACTTATAATGACAGTGAGTACTCTGACTATGAGATAGTCAATGTTTAATCTCATCTTTTTCTCTTACCTCTATGCTCATTCTTTGCCTTATAACACAGAAATATGTCCTTTTTATTTATTTGCTGTGTAAGATCTCTGGTTGGGTATAGAGGTAAATGTAATCTGCAGATGTTAACATAGTTTATTTTGGTTTTTGACGTATGTGTTACAAATTGCCAATGATTCCCAAGATTCATTTAGTGATATCTCAGTTGTAATATCCCAAAAGGTACCATAAAACTCTCAAAACGAAATTAATTTGGATTTACCATTAAATTTCTGAAGTAAATATGGAACAATAGCATTTCTTGACACAAAACATAACAAAGTCGTTCTATCTCCAAACAGATTAAGAACTATTTATTGTTCTCAGAGACAGATTCAGTTCATTTCATGAATATTGGTTACTGAACACAAAGTTTAGATGTGTTCTGATGATAATAACTGAATTCATGTTTGTTGCATTCAAAGTCTTTTTTATGTCAAAATATTTACTCATCTTGAAGACTTTAGAATTAGAAACCTGATGTGTGTGGAAAGGCTACATAGACAATGATTAGGAGTTGCATCAAGTTACTCCCAGGCTTTAAGCTGGCTTTCTAACATTAAAAAACAGTACAAGAGTTACCTTGTAGTCAAGATAGAGAGATACATATTTATTGAAACCAATCCATTTTACTCATGCTGGTGAGAGTGAGACATGACTATGGCTTACTCACAAGACTGCCTTTAAACATGGTTGAAAACAACCTATACAAATTAGGACATGAGTTAGAAACAAAAGGAGATAGGGAAAGGTTATTTGCACAGCCTCAGTCCCAAATGCACATGCATAGAGTTGGGAAGTATTTTGCTTAGTACCAGTACACTCAACACAAATTACACTTGCTATTGTTGTTATTCAGTTGCTAAGTCATGTCTGACTCTTTGTGACCCCCTGAACTTTAGGCACTCCAGGCTCCCGTCCGTCACTATGTCCCAGAGTTTGCTCACATTCACATCTATTGAGTCAGTGATGCTATCTAACCATCTCATTGTCAGTCACCCCTTTCTCCTCCTGCCCTCAATCCTTCCCAGCATCAGCGTCTTTTCCAATGAATCAGCTTTTCACATCAGGTGGCCAGAGTACTGGAGTTTTAGCATCAGTCCTTTCAATGAATATTCAGGGTTGACTTCCTTTAAGATTGACTGGTTATATCTCCTTGCTTTCCAAGGGAATCTCAAGAGTCTTCTCCAGCACCAAGTTTGAAAGCATCAATTCTTTGGCACTCAAGCCTTCTTTATGGTCCACCTCTCACATTCATCCATACATGACTACTAGAAAAACCATAGCTTTGACTATACGGACCTTTGTCGGCAAAGTATATCTCTGCTTTTTAATATGCTGTCTAGGTTTGTCATAGCTTTTCTTCCAAGGAGCAAACATCTTTTAATTTCATGGCTGCAGTCACCATTTGCAGAGATTTTGGAGCCCAAGAAAAAAAATCTGTCATGCTTCCATTTTTACCCTTCTAGTTGCCATGAAGTGATGGGACCGGATGCCATGATCTTAGTTTTTTAGTGCTGAGTTTTAAACCAGCTTTTTCAGTCTCCTCTTTAACCCTCATCAAGAGGCTCTTTAGTTCCTCTTCACTTTCTGTCATTAGAGTGCTATCATCTGCATATCTGAGATTGTTGATTAATGATATTTAGAACTTATTACTTAGTATTTATTCAGTACTTAGCATGTGCCAGAAATTGTTAAAGTCATTTAACATGTTAATCCTTTAAGTCTCACAGCAGATAGTAGGGGCTAGGCTACTTTTATTGCTTTCAACATTTTACAAATAAAGAAACAGACACATAAAGAATAAGTAACTTGCCCCTATACATGAGAGGTTGCATTTTTGCTAACAGCCTCAAAGATGCAGGAGACTAATCTAGACCAAACTAATGTTAGCAAGAAGAGTGCCATCCCTGCATCATCACTGAAGGAAGACATTCCACAATTGCCAAAATAAGAAGCCACATAAAACCATGCAGAAAAAAACATGCATTTGTTGTGGACAAATCAAATTACTAAGAAACTCGGTAAATACTATAATGATGAATTTTCCTCAGTTATATTTAAGGGGGAGTTAGATACACCCTTCTCAGTATGTCAGCTGCAAACAAGTATGCTAGAAAGAAAATGAACAAATGTCAAGTATTACCATTAGGTATCACTGAACAAATGTCACAGTGAAGGCAACAGAGGTCTTTTGAAGTATCTTCATTAATCCTTCAAAGTCATTTATTTCTTAAGAATAAAGTCCTACCCCAAGCCCACCACAAAACCTCCGTCAGTCAATGTGAGAGGCTATAAGGAAGAGTAAAGCTCTGTTACTAGTTAATTACATTCTTTGTTTTTGTACTGTGTCAAGTAAAATGAAGGAAGTGAAATGCTTGCCTGATGAGATACAGATTTGAAATTGTGGTCAATGAAAAGATCATATAAAAGGCACCATTTCTTATCTATTCAATTACTTAGCAGATCACTTGGACAATTACATAGCCTTAATTAAAATTCTGCCACCTAAGAATTACAAATGTATCATTAATATTGATTTATTTTTATTAAAAAAAAAACACAAAAGTAAAAATTGAAGTAAACCTGCAAATGAGAAAATAAATGATATAAACATATTTATTCATCTAGAAGCAATATATGACACCTGGAGATATAGAGAACATTTAATAATAATTTCAAATAACTTCCTTGCCCATGGCCCATGAGTTGCTAATAAAAATTACGTTTCAAAAATTTTTCATCAAAATATGAATGGATAAAGATGTGTGTGCGTGTGTGTGTGTGTGTAAATTGTTTAGTTGCTAAGTTGTGTCCAACTCTTTTGAAACCTCATGGACTATAGCCATATATATACATATGTGTGTGTGTGTATGTGTGTGTGTGTGTGTGTGTGTGTGTGTTGACGTGTGTGCTCAGTCCCCAGTTATATCCAACTGTTTGTGATCCCATGGACTGTAGACTGCCAAGCTCCTCTGTCCATGGAATTTTCCAGGCAAGAATATTGGAGTGGGTTGTCTATCCTACATATTATATTGTCACTGTTCAGCCACTCAGTCGTGTCCGACTCCTTGTGACCCCATGGACTGCAGTACACCAGACTTCCCTGCCCTTCACCATCTCCTGGAATTTGCTCAAACTCATATCCATTGAGACAGTGATGCCATTCAACCATCTCGTCCTCTGTTATCCCCCTCTACTCCTATTTTCAATCATTTCAGCATCAGGACATTTCCCAATGAGTTGGCGCTTCTCATCATGTGGCCAAAGTATTGGAGTTTCAGCTTCAGTATCAGTCTTTCCAACGAATATTCAGGACTGATATCCTTTAGGATTGATTGATTTGATCTTCTTGCAATCCAAGGGACTCTCAAGAGTGTTCTCCAACACCACAGTTCAAAAGTGCCAATTTTTCCATGCTTAGTCTTCTTTATGGTCCAACTCTCACATCCATGCATTACTGGAAAAACAATAGCTTTGACTATATGGATGTTTGTCGGCAAAGCAATATCTCTGCTTTTTAATATGCTGTCTAGGATTGTTATAGCTTTTCTTCCAAGGAGCAAGTATCTTTTAATTTCATGGTTGCAGTCACCATCTGCACTGATTTTAGAGCCCAAGAAAATAAGCCTCTCACTGTTTCCACTGTTTTCCCATCTATTTGCAATGAAGTGATGGGACCAGATGCCATGATCTTAGTTTTTTGAATGTTGAGCTTTAAGCTAACTATTTCACTCTCTTTCATTTTTATCAAGAGGCTCTTTAGTCCCTCTTCACTTTCTGCCATAAGGGTGGTGTCATCTGCACATCTGAGGCTATTGATATTTCTCCCAGCAATCTTGATTCCAGCTTGTGCTTCATCCAGCCTGGTGTTTCACATGATGAACTCTGCATATAAGTTAAATAAGCAGAGTGACAATATACAGACTTGATGTTCTCCTTTCTGATTTTGTACCAGTCCAATGTTCCATGTCCACTTCTAACTGTTGTTTTTTGACCAGCATACAGATTTCGCAGGAGGCAGGTCAGGTGATCTGGTATTCCCATCTCTTTAAGAATGTTCCACAGTTTGTTGTGATCCACACAGTCAAAGGCTTTAGCATAGTCAATGAAGCAGAAGTAGATGTTTTTCTGGAACTCTCTTGCTTTTTCAACAATCCAACAAATGTTGGCAATTTGATCTCTGGTTCCTCTGCCTTTTCTAAATCCAGCTTGAACATCTAAAATTTCTTAGTTCACATACTGTTGAAGTCTAGCCTGGAGAATTTTGAGCATTACTTTGCTAGAGTGTGAAATGACTGCAATTGTGTGGTAGTCTGAGCATTCTTTGGCATTGCCTTTCTTTGGGATTGGAATGAAAATTGACCTTTTCCAGTCCTGTGGCCAGTGCTGAGTTTTCCAAATGTGCTGGCATATTGAGTGCAGCACTTTAACAGAATCATCTTTTAGGATTTGAAATAGCTCACCTGGAATTCCATCACCTCCACTAGCTTTGTTCATAGTGATGCTTCCTAAGACCCACTTGACTTCTCATTCCAGGATATCTGGCTCTAGGTGAGTGATCACACCATAGTGTTAATCTGGGTCATTAAGATCTTTTTGGTATAGTTCTTCTGTGTATTCTTGCCACCTCTTTTTAATATCTTCTGCTTTTGTTAGGCTTATTTGCTTCTATTCTTTATTGTGCCCATCTTTGCATGAAATGTTCCCTTGGTGTTTCTAATTCTCTTGAAGAGATCTCTAGTCTTTCCCATTCTATTGTTTCCCTCTTTTTCTTTACATTGATCACTGAGGAAGGCTTTCTTCTCTCTCCTTGCTATTCTTTGGAACTCTGCATTCAGATGCTTATATCTTTCCTTTTCTCCTTTGCCTTTCACTTCTCTTCTTTTCTCAGGTATTTTTAAGGCCTCCTCATGCAGCCATTTTGCCTTTGTGCATTTTTGTTCCTTGGGGACGGTTTTGATCACATCCTCCTGTACAATGTTACAAACCTCCATCCATAGTTCTTCCGGCACTCTGTCTATCAGATCTAATCTCTTGAATCTATTTGTCACTTCCACTGTATAATCATAAGGGATTTGATTTAGGTTATACCCGAATGGTCTAGTGGTTTTCCCTACTTTCTTCAGTTTAAGTATGAATTTTGCAATAAGGAGTTCATGATCTGAGCCACAGTCAGCTCCTGGTCTTGCTTTTGCTGACAGTATAGAGCTTCTTCATCTTTGGCTGCAAAGAATATAATCAATCTGATTTCGGGGTTGACCATTTGGTTATGCCCATGTGTATAGATGTCTCTTGTGTTTTTGAAAGAGGATGTTTGCTATGACCACTTCATTCTCTTAGCAAAACTCTGTTAGCCTTTGCCCTGCTTCATTTTCTATTCCAAGGCCAAACTCGCCTGTTACTCCTGGGATCTCTTGGCTTCCTACTTTTGCATTCCACTCCCCTATGATGAAAATGACATCTGTTTTTGCATATATATATATATATATATGCATATTTACAATAGAATATTACTCAGCCTTAACAAAGAATGAAATAATACCATTTGCAAGAACATGGGTGGACCTAGAGGTTACCATACTAAGCAACATCAGAATGATAAAGACAAATATATGATATCATTTATATGTGGAATCTAAAATACAACACAAATGAACATATCTACAAAACAGAGACTGACTCACAGGTATAGAGAATAGACTTGTGGTTGCCAAGGGGGATGAGAGGTGGATGAGGAAAGGATTGGAAGTTTGTGATTAGCAGATGCAAACTATTATATTTATAATAATAAAGGACTAGGTCCTGCTGTATAGCACAGTTCAGTTCAGTTCAGTCACTCAGTCATGTCTGACTCTGTGACCACATGAATCACAGCACACCAGGTCTCCCTGTCCATCACCAACTCCTGGAGTTCACTCAAACTCATGTCCATCGAATCAGTGATGCCAGCCAGCCATCTCATCCTCTGTCGTCCCCTTCTCCTCCTGCCCCCAATCCCTCCCAGCATCAGGGTCTTTTCCAATGAGTCAACTCTTCGCAAGAGGTGGCCAAAGTATTGGAGGTTCAGCTTCAGCATCAGTCCTTCCAATGAACACCCAGGACTGATCTGCTTTAGGATGGACTGGTTGGATCTCCATGCAGTCCAAGGGACTCTCTAGAAGCAAGATTTCTGGGAGAAATATCAATAACCTCAGATATGCAGATGACACCACTGTTATGGCAGAAAGTGAAAAGGAACTAAAAAGCCTCTTGATGAAAGTGAAAGAGGAGAGCGAAAAAGTTGGCTTAAAGTTCAGCATTCAGAAAACTAAGATCATGGCATCTGGTCCCATCACTTCATGGGAAATAGATGGGGAAACAGTGGAAACTTTATTTTGGGGGGCTCCAAAAATTGCAGCCATGAAATTAAAAGATGCTTACTCCTTGGAAGGAAAGTTATGACCAACCTAGATAGGATATTGAAAAGCAGAGATATGACTTTGCCAACAAAGGTCTGTCTAGTCAAGGCTATGGTTTTTCCAGTGGTCACGTATGGATGTGAGAGTTGGACTGTGAAGAAAGCTGAGTGCCGAAGAATCGATGCTTTTGAACTGTATAGCACAGGGAACTATATTTAATATTCCATGATAAACCCTAATGGAAAGAAATATGAAAAAGGATATATGTAAAACTAAGTCACTTTCATGTATAGCAGACATTAACACAGCATTATAAATAAACTATACTTCAATAAAAATATTTTAAATTACATTTCTTTATTATTTTTAATAAAGCTTCAGCTGCAGTGTGCAGCATTTACTAAGTTGCTCCTGTCAGTGATTATATAAACTAATAAAAGTATTAAACAATAATATTTTATTATTAAAATTCATTAAGATTTTATGCCATTATTCTGACATATAGTTCTTTCCAAAAATAATTTAAAGGTAATAATAATGCTGAATTATAGGATATTACAATCAGGACAGGAGGAACAGTGCATCCAGACTAAACTGCCTGACCTAAAATGGTATGTTATAAAACCTTTCTGAGGAAATAAATGCACTTCATTCATTCAACAAATACTTACTGTCTGAGCCACCAGAGAAGCCCTACTCTACAAATATTTAAATTGAGTACATATAAAAGTAAAATATGTTATACTATCAACTTTGGATAAGTATTAATGTTAATTTATTATATTTTTATGCATATAGTCTATGGTAAGTATGATAAACATTGTTCTTCTTAAATATATTTAATAAATTTAATTATGAAACTCTGAAAAAATTCCATATAGCTCTCTCAAAATGTCTCTGGGGCCAATTTTTCTTTGTGAAAAGACACATTAAAAAATTTGAGGTAGGAATTCCCTGATGGTCCAGTGGTTAAGACTGTGCTTTCACTGCCAACTTTCCAGGTTTGATCCTTTGTCAGGGAACTGTAAGCCACAGAGTGTGGCAAAAAAAAAAATTCAGGGCAATAGGCCACATCAATTTCCTTGCTCCCAAATGTTTCAAAGGAAAAAATTACCATGCTATACTTGAACTTTTCTCTGTGAGATTTCTTTTTCAAAATAGATTTTTTAAAAATATGGATAAAAGATAAAAGATAGGCTAGAGATTGCATTCTTTGAGACTTTGGAGTAGTTTTACTGTAGAATCAAGCCTTGAGGCTCTAAGCTTCTTGCTCTGCCTTGCACTTGATAAATCCTTTTCCACTTCGGGGCCTTTGTGCTTGCATTCCCACTGCTAGAAATCCCTGATTATGTCCATGGCTTTGTTCCTCACTGCACTCCGGTCCTGGCTCAAACATCCTCTCCTCTGGCAGTACCTTCCTCCATCACGCTCCATCCTTTTCCCGGCTGCAGTAGACTGTTACTTGAATCTGCTTTGGGCCTCTGTGCTTCAAATAACAAAAAGAAATTCATGTGTAATAGACTCAGCATTAAGATGGCTCCATGACATGGATCCTGAAACAAATTATAGCATTACTCATCCTTATACATGAATAAAGATTCTATTTTCAGACATAGTGACATTTACTGGTTTGAAAACTATTTTCATCTTAATATTAAAGAATATTACTTTTGTTAAAAAATCTCTTGAAGGTCTGATGACATTTGCTGATTGAATTTGAAAGTCAAGTACGCCTCCCAGGCACTATGAATGTCAGTTTTAAAGACAGACCGACCTGGCTTCAGATCTCAGGCCTGCAGCTAACTAGCTATGTGAGCATAATCAAACAATTCTCATTAAAACCACCAGAAACCTTCTTTTGATTTGATCTAATAGACACTTTTCGGTTCTTACATGATTGGTTCACGCAATCATTGATAAAGATAACTTTTCTTTTTCCCAGAAATTTTGTTTTCTTTTTACATTTTTAGCTGCTCCATATCAGCCACCTTTGCAGACTTATCCTTTCTTCATCTTTCAAATATTTATGTTCCTCACGAATCTGAATGAGGCCCTTTTGTCTCCTCACTCTCTATCCTTTCTCAATGCTATCACCCACTCTCAGGCTTAGACATCCAATGTACCAACTTAGCTTTAAGTTCTCTCTTAAAGGGCAGATACAGTTTTACATCTATCTATTTGATACCATCATGTAAATTTTCCAGAGAGACTTCAGATGAATTGTGTCCAAACCAGAACTTGGCATTTTCATCACACAGCCTGATATGCTCTTGCTTCCTGTGCTAACGAAGGCACTTTGATCCTTTCCCATCACCCACTTCATAATCCTGCTTCTTCCTCTGCCTCATTCTCACCTTCACCCTTCCATTCTCTGTGTCCTCAGTCACTTCAGTTGTGTCCAACTCTGTGCGACCCTATGGACTACAGCCTGCCAGGCTCCTCTGTCCCTGAGGATTCTCCAGGCAAGAATACTGGGGTGGGTTGCCATGCCCTTCTCCAGGGGATCTTCTCGACCCAGGGATTGAACCTGCATCTCTTATGTCTCCTGAATTGGCAGGCGGGTCTTTATCATTAGCGCCCCCTGGGAAGCCCAGTCACCAAATCTTGTCACAGCTTCCTCCAGTGTGTCTCTCAAGTCTGTCCATGTCCCTTCACTCTCACTGTCATTGCCCTTGTTCAGGGGAAAAGATCACCTCTGTCCTGGATCACCCGTAGAGAACAGATGCTTAAATTTGTGGCACTACTATAAGAAAGAGTTAATGAGCAACTTCAAGTATTTGGAGTAAATTAATGTTTTACTCTAGTGGTTTCTGACTCTCAGGGAAGGTGAAAGTACCTCAAAAGGCTTTTTTTGGGAATCAGATACCAAGAGTCTTGATAAGATTTCTATATTAATTAATGCTAAAGCATAAAATAAAAGCATTTATCCTTCGGGGACACTGACTTAATAACTAAATGACACTATACAAGTCCAAAAAAAAAAAAAAATTAACCAATCTGATTCTACTTGGTCCAGCTGGTTAAACTGAAAATACTAACAGTTAAGATTTAACTGTTTCAGAGATTTAGGGCTAAATATATTTATACTAAAATGGTAATACCATTAATGATTGTGCTTTCATATTAATTAAAATACTATGCCTATGCCTCTTTTGACTGACTTGAAAGCATCAAAATGATTATTGTATAAATATCCTACTTTGTTTAAAGTATATTAGGTTTTAGAAATAGTTGCTATTTAAGTAAATAATAGTTACCACTCTTAATAATAAAAAGACAATCCAATTAAAAAATAGACAAAAGATCTGAATAGACATTTCCCCAAAGAATATACACAAAAAAGTCCATGAAAATATGTTCAGCATTATTAGAAAAGAAATGTAAATTAAAACTACAATGAGATACCTACTTCATACCCACTAAGGTGGCTATCATAAAAAAAAAAAAAAGAACACTAATAAGTGTTGGTGAGGATATAGAAATTGGAACCCTCATATATTGCTGGTGGGCATGTTAAATAGTGCAACTTCTTTGGAAAACAGTTCATCAAAATACTATCATCACTCAGCAACTTCACTTCAATGGATATACACAAGAGAAATAAAAACACATCTACACACAAAAAAACTTGTACACAAATGTTCACAGCAGCATTTATAAGAGCCAAAATTAGAAACAACCCAAATGTCTATCAACTGATAAATGGAGAAATAAAATGTGGTAAATCTATGTAGTAGAATATTATTCAGGCATAAAACAGAATAGTTTATGCGCTACAACACATATGAAAACACATATGAACCTTGAAAACAAGATTTCTTTTTCATTTCTAATTACTTTTCATCACTAAGTAACAAGTCAGACACAAAAGGCCATATATAGTATGATACCATTCATGTGAAATACACAAATCTGTGGAAACAGCAAGTAGATCTGTGGTTGCCTATGGCTCAAGAGTGACTGGGGGAGGGAGGAGATAGGAAGTGACTGTGGATGGATATGGGCTTAACAGGCAGCACTAGTGGGAAAGAACCTGCCTGCCAGTGTAGGAGACGTAGAGACACGGTTTGATCCCCAGGTTGGGAAGATCCCCTGGAGGAGGGCACGGCAACCCACTCCACTCTTCTTCCCTGGAGAATCCCCATGGACAGAGGAGCCTGGCTGGTTTACAGTCCATGGGGTCACAAAGAGTGAACACAACTGAAGCGACCTGTAAATGGATTCCAAACATGTGAATGGATATGGGGTTTATGGAGAGGAAACGAAGAAGGTCTAAAATTAGATTGTGGTGATGATTACACAACCATGTGAATACATTTACAAACACACTGAATTCACCCTTTAAATGGATGAATTGCATAGTATGCTAATCATAACTCAATAAATCTCAATTTCTTTAAAAGGGAGAGAGAGAGAAAAGAAGTCAGTACACGAAACTTGTTTATCAATAGTGTTGGTTAGAAATGCTTTTGACTGTCACATCAGTGTGATAGTCTAGAGGCAGGAAACGACTCTTGGCTCTCTGCTACTCTACAGCACCCTCATGAATCCAGGCTCTTGGATTCATGGGTCCTGCTCTTTGACACCTGATGGTTACAAGAAGAATGCTGTACCTCCAAATACCCAATCAAAACAGGAACAATAGGAACAGGGTAGTGATACTTACTTCTGTCCTATTGCCAAGAAAGCAAAGCTTTCAAAGACATAACTGGCTGACTCCCACTTATATCTCATTTGCTGAGAACTACGTCCCCTGGCCACCCCCAGCTTCACAAGAGCCTTAAGAAGTAAGTGATTTTCACATGACAGCTCCATTCAAAGAAAGAGTTTTGTAGGCAGTGAAGAAAAAAGGAAGGGTAGAAAAATAACCACCATAACACCTCTCTCCACACACAAACCCTGGAAGCACTCCTCACATAGAATTACACTAACAGTCTTAATTTAAAAAAAAAAAAAACAAAACACAAGATTTACATCTGCTGTCTATGGGGTCACACAGAGTCAGACATGACAAGTGACTTAGCAGCAGCAGCAGCCTGGTTGGTACAGAATATAAGCAAATCTCTCCCTCCTTCCACCTTTCTTCATCCCTCTTCTGGCCACTGGGATGGCTTTCTTGCTACTGAGGCCACCTTCTAGATGCTTTACTTTCTAGTCTCTGGAAATTCCCAGATAGTTTGAGCGTGTGTTGACCAAAGAAAACACACAAGCACGTGCACACATACACACACGCACGTGTACGTGCGCACACACACACACACACACAATATCCTGCTGCTGCTGCTGCTGCTGCTAATTTGCTTCAGTCGTGTCCGACTCTGTGCGACCCCAGAGACAGCAGCCCATTGGGCTCCGCCATCCCTGGGATTCTCCAGGCAAGAACACTGGAGTGGGTTGCCATTTCCTTCTTCAATGCATGAAAGTGAAAAGTGAAAGTGAAGTCACGCAGTCGTGTCCTACTCTTAGCGACCCCATGGACTGCAGCCTACCAGGCTCCTCTGTCCATGGGATTTTCCAGGCAAAAGAGTACTAGAGTGGGGTGTCACTGCCTTCTCCGACACAATATCCTGACCACATATGAAATGCTCTGGTTTTCTAAGAAGGAAGAAAACGTGACTTCTCTTCCCATAATCTGTTGGCTTCATACCCTCCAACCTCTTCTCCCAACACACAAAGACCACCCCCTCTACAAAGTCCCTTTTACTTTTCTCCCCAGAGAGTCACCTTCAGTCTCTCTTAAGGCTGCGCTCTTCACCTACTCCTTGGTAATTTTCTCAGGTACATTCCTCTATTTTAGCCATGTCATCATAGAAAAGCGAAATGTGGTGGGATTGTACGCTAGTATCTGTGACACAGGTTTCTCTCAGAAGCCATTCCATTTCAGATCTTTATGTGGACCCGACAGTTTGCACCATCATATTTAGAAGTTCACCATTTATTGAGGAAATACTACATGCCAGACAGTATGCCAGACACTACCATGTGCCAGACACTAAATGCTCAGGACACATCAACATTATTGCTGACATTACCCTTTAAGATTAGTGTGCTAGACCCAAAGCAGTTGAGTAACTTTCCAACTAGTTAGTTGCAGGACTGACATTTGAAGCCAGGTCTGTCCAACTTTAAAATCCATACTATAGTATGGATGAGAGGGAACATCTTATTGTACCTAAGCCTCCAAATTCAATCAGCAAATGTCATCAGACCTCCAAGAGATTTTTTTTTAAGTAATATTCTTTAATATTAAGATGGAAATAGTTTCCAAACCAGTAAATATCATTATGTCTGAAAATAGAATCTTTATTGATGTATAAGAATGAGTAAGGGTACAACTTATTTCAGGATCAATGTCATGGAGCCATCTTAATGCTCAGTCTATTCCCTATGAATTTCTTTTTGCTATATGGAACACAAAAGTCCAAAGGAAATTCACAGAAAATCTTCCCAGGACTTCCCTGGCAGTCCAGTGGTTAAGACTGCTTGCTTCCCTTGCTTCCACTGCAGAGGGCATGGGTTCAATCCCAAGTCAGGGAACTAAGATCCCATAAGCATCTGTGGTATAACCAAAAAAAAAGTGAAAAAAAAAATCTTTCCTAAAAATGAATTATCAAATGTATTTACAGCATAATGTAAATAAAAATCATCCACTCAGATTCATTGTATAACAATTTCCCCAATCGATTAATTTTTTAAATGTTCTCTATTCCAAATTATAAGTTCACTGAATATAACTTATTTCCATAACCTTTAAGTTATAAAGGGATTTCAAGCATAAGTTCTTGAAACAATTAAATAAATTGCCTTGGTAGAATTTCTTCAATTTTTCAGTGGCTAAGGGATTTACGTATGCAATATGTCCCATAAACTCATAAAGCATGATGCTACTGACTTCTTTATTTACCAAGAGAGTTAAGTGTGCAGTTCAGTTCAGTCGCTCAGTCGTGTCCGACTCTTTGCGACCCATGAACCGCAGCATGCCAGGCCTCCCTGTCCATCACCAACTCCCGGAGTTTACCCAAACTCATGTCCATTGAGTCAGTGATGCCATCTAGGCATCTCATTCTCTGTCGTCCCCTTCTCTTCCTGCCTTCAATCTTTCCCAACATCAGGGTCTTTTCAAATGAGTCAGCTCTTCGCATCAGGTGGCCAAAGTACTGGAGTTTCAGCTCCAACATCAGTCCCTCCAATGAACACCTAGGACTGATTTCCTTTAGGATGGACTGGTTGGATCTTCTTGCAGTCCAAGGTACTCTCAAGAGTCTTCTCCAACACCACAGTTCAAAAGCATTAATTCTTCTGCGTTCAGCTTTCTTTATAGTCCAACTCTCACATCCATACATGACTATTGGAAAAACTATAGCCTTGACTAGATGGACCTTTGTTGACAAAGTAATGTCTCTGCTTTTTAATATGCTGTCTAGGTTGGTCATAACTTTTCTCCCAAGGAGTAGGTGTCTTTTAATTTCATGGCAGCAGTCACCATCTGCAGTGATTTTGGAGCCCCAAAAGATAAAGTCTGATACTGTTCCACAGTTTCCCCATCTATTTGCCATGAAATGATGAGACTGGATGCCATGATCTTAGTTTTCTGAATGCTGAGCTTTAAGCCAACTTTTTCACTCTCCTCTTTCACTTTCATCAAGAGGCTCTTTAGTTCTTCTTCACTTTCTGCCATAAGGGTGGTGTCATCTGCATATCTGAGGTGATTGATATTTCTCCCAGCAATGTTGATTCCAGCTTGTGCTTCTTTCAGCCCAGCGTTTCTCATGATGTACTCTGCATATAAGTTAAATAAACAGTGACAATATACAGCCTTGACGTACTCCTTTTCCTATTTGGAACCAGTCTGTTGTTCCATGTCCAGTTCTAACTGTTGCTTCCTGACCTGCATACAGGTTTCTCAAGGGACAGGTCAGGTGGTCTGGTATTCCCATCTCTTGAAGAATGTTCCATAGTTTATTGTGGTCCACACAGTCAAAGGCTTTGGCATAGTCAATAAAGCAGAAATAGATGTTTTTCTGGAACTCTCTTGCTTTTTCCATGATCCAGCAAATGTTGGCAATTAGACCTCTGGTTCCTCTATCTTTCCTAAAACCAGCTTGGTGGTAGATTCATGTCAATGTATGGCAAAACCAATACAGTATTGTAAAGTAAAATAAAGTAAAAATTAAAATTAAAAAAATAAAAAATAAAACCAGCTTGAACATCTGGAAGTTCACAGTTCACGTATTGCTGAAGCCTGGCTTGGAGAATTTTGAGCATTACTTTACTAGTGTGTGAGATGAGTGCAGTTGTACGGTAGTTTGATCATTCTTTGGCATTGACTTTCTTTGGGATTGGAATGAAAACTGACCTTTTCCAGTCTTGTGGCTACTGCTGAGTTTTCTAAATTTGCTGACATATTGAGTGCAGCACTTTCATAGCGTCATCTTTTAGGATTTGAAATAGCTTAACTGGAATTTCATTACCTCCACTAGGTTTGTTCACAGTGATACTTCCTAAGACCCACTTGACTTCACATTCCAGGAGATAAGTGTATCGCTCATTTATTCTCAGAACAAAGTCTACCTTTGACACCTCGTATTATGTCAGATTTCATCATATTGTGGGAAACAATCACTAAGATAGAAAAATAAAACAATTTCTAGAGTTTCCAGTAGCCTTAAAAAAAAGAAGTCACAGCTAAGTCAGTATTTTGGAATCTGAAGTGCTCTTTTACATAAGAATGAGATCCATAACAGGACAAGTCAGTCCACAAATGATACCTGGGAAATATATAACATTCCTGAAGCCAAGGGCAAATGCTTCTAGTAAATCTAGTTGCTCTACTACAATATTTTTTCTTTTTTTCCCCCTTCCCCTATCAACATGGTATATAAGCCCAAATTTCTAACTACCCGTTTCAGTTATTCATTCTGAGCACTGCCATGAGTGAGTATGTCTTTTTGTTTTCTTTTGCTAATGTGTTGCTTGTCAGTTTGATTTGAACATCTTCAGAACTAAACAGGAGAGGGTAGAGGACAGAGGTCCAATTTGCTTTGGGGTGAACTGGGGGAAAATCCTACTCAACATGAACACACAGAATCAAAAGTTCATACCTCCTTTTGTATGTCCTCAATTCCCCTATTAGTGGTGGCACATGGCGAAAGTGTCTGGTGCCTCAGATGAGGAAAAATTTAAATTATGGCAACCGTCGCCTCATCCAAGATTGAGGCATAATTTATCTAGGAGCAGACTCTTGTTAAGTGGGTTATCATTTGAATGGTAGCTTTTTTTAATGTATGCAAGTAAAAGGCAGGCAGCCAGCCAAGTCCTGGGGGAAACTGGTGAAGCTTTATAAAGCCCCTTCCAGGTTAGACCCCTTTGTATGTAGCACTCAAGAGAAGCTGACCAGTTTATTCAAGAATCCCAAGATCCCTGGGAGGAAAAATCCTTAAGCCCCATATGACCCAGGTAGATCAGAGTGGCTAGAGTGTAGTCCACTGGTGTGAAAAGATACTGAAACTGGGACTTAAACCCAGCCAAAACCCAGATCAGAACTTGAACCCATAGTTTTTAAACTGAAATCACACACCTAGTTTAAGGACTTAATGAAGCTCTGGTTCTTGGTGTTTCATTGCAGAAAGAATTTGGTGACAGACAAAGTGACAGGTAGGAAGTGAATTTATTTACAGAGAAACATACTCCACAGACAGAGAAGGTGAAAGTGGCCTATTTCATGTAAAATACATTCTTAGCAATCATTTAGTATTTTGAGATCACGTGTTTCCCCACTGACCTCCAAAATAAGATGAGAGTCAGTCTTTCAGTGCACTTTATTTTAAGGAATATTTCTCAACCATCCATACACCTGCTCCTCCTTTCTTTACCTCCTACCTAATGAGCAAAGAGAGAAGGAAGTGCCTTAACACCAAACCACAGATTAATATTGAAAGCCCAAGAGTGCAGATTCTTCTGACTGTATTAGTCTAGTTTCTTTTCATTACGAATGTCAGACACCCAACTCAAATTAACTTAATTTAAAATTTAAGAATCTATTTGCTTATGTATCTGAAAAGTCTAAAAATAGAACTAGTTTTAGACATGATTTTCCCTGGGCATCTAAGTGATGCATTCAGGCTTCTTTCCATCTTTAACTTTGCTTCCTTCCATGAGCTGGTCCTCTCTTCTAACCACAGACACTCTTCCTCCCTGTGACTGGGGGAAATGGCCACTGGCAGCCCTAAACTCACAGTATCCTAGCACCTTTACAGTAAAGGAAAGAGTCTTTGCCTGCTTTCTCTAGCAGAACGGTCTCAATTTGCTATGTCAGTTTGGCTAACATACTGACAACCTCCAAGAAAGCAGAGGTCTCAAATACAGTGATTGACAGTTCTTCTATGACCCCATAGAATAAGAAAGGATGATTCCCCGAGAAAAGATAAATGCTGAGTAAACAAATAAGACCTATGTAGAAAAGAGAGTAAGAAGTTGAGGCAGAACTCTTGGAAAGAAATTAAATATGTAATTTAAAACTGTACCCTTCCCCCCGCCACACACACACAAAAACCACATACTCTAGATTCAGATGGCTTAACTCTCTTGAATTCTACCAAATATTCACGGAAAAACGATACCAATCTTGCATAAACTCTTTCATGGGAGGAAGAAAAACCTACCATCTTGTTTTATGAGGCCAGCATAACTCTGATACCAAAACCTGAAATCAAACTTAAAAAAAAAGAAAATTATAGGCCAATATTTTTCATGAACACAGATTCAAAAATCCTCACAAGGTACTGGCCAATGGAATCCAAAAACACAGAACAAGGACAACATAACCGTGACCAAGTGGGGGTTTGTCTTAGGAATGCAAGTTAGGTCAACATGAGAAAATCAATCGATGTAATTTACCACATTGACACTATAAGAAAGGAAAAAAGCATAATATTCTCAATAAAAAGCAGAGCAGCATTTGACAAAATTCAATACTCATCCCTGATAAAAATCGCAGAAACTAGGAATCAAAAATAATTGTCTCAGTCTGAAAAAAGACATTGGCTAAAATCCAATAAGGATATGTTAAATGTTTTCCTCATAAGCTCAGGAACAAGACAAAGACATCTCTCATCTCTTCTATTTAACACTGTATTGGAAGTCCTAGACAGTGCGATGAAATACCTTAGCTACATTTTTAAAAAGAAGTTGTGGGTTTTCCATTAATGTGCTATTTCCCCTGTTATTTTTTTTCCTTTTTATTAAACTTTATATTTTCTATTGAAGTATGGCCAATTAATGGGCTTCCCAGGTGGTGCTAGTGGTAAAGAACCCACCTGCCAATGCCACCCACCAATGCAGGAGACAGAGGGCAGGTAACTCACTCCAGAATTCTCGCCTGGAGAATCCCCACGGACAGAGGATTCTGGGGGACTACAGTCCATAGGGTTGCACAGAGTCAGACACAACTAAAGGGATGTAGCACGCATACATGGGCGATTAACAGTGTTGTGAGAGTTTCAGGTGTACAGCAAAGGGCATCAGCTACACATATATGTGTATGCATTCTCCCCTGTTATTTTAAAGGCATACAATCTTGAATCTATCAACTCATCCATCTTATCCATAAAATTGTGGGTTAAGGAAGCTATTTCACGAAAACAATTTTCAAAGAAGTGAGATGAGACTGGGTTATTTTGGAAGCACATGGGATTCTGTATGTTTATCCAGCAGGAGGAGGAAAAAATGCCTCCAAGAATAGATTGAGTTTACTGAATCAGTGCAATTTGCTTGCAATTGTCCCTTTGTCACTAAGTACACCCACATCCTCAGCTTCTGTGACCAGGGACAAATGATGACTATTTCAACTCTCCTTCCATTTCATCTTCTCACTTTTTACAAGCTTCAGATATCTACTTGAAATGTAACAGTTCATGATAAAAAACTTCCTTGTTTTTCACTATGTCTGCATTTTATAACCCGTTTATAGTTGTGTAGTATTTGTGTGACTATAAAGTTTATGGTAGAGCAGGTAAACAAAGCAATTGTTTTTTTTTAACACAACATTAGTTATTTGGTAATTGGGAAGATGTTCTAAGTATTTTACATCCCAATATAATTTGTTGCTTCCCACGTAACTCAGTGGTAAAGAATCCACCTGCCATGCAGGAGATATAGAAGACACAGGTTTGAGCCCTGGGTTGAGAAGATCCCCTAGAGAAGGGAATGGCAACCTATTCCAGTGTTCTTGCCTGGAAAATCCCATGGACAGAGAAGCCTGGCCAACCTACAGTCCATGGGGTCGCAAAGAGTCAGACACCCCTAAGCGCAAGCACCCACGATAGTTTGTTATGTGCGCATGAACAATGGCCCAAATTATGATAGACAGGCAGACAGATAGAGGATAGACAGGCAGACTGATAGATAGATAGATAAGAAAGACAAAAAGCATAGAGGCAGACGTGAACAGAGACAGAGACACGGATATCCTGGCCAGAAGGTGAGCACTGCTGCTAGACTGCCGAGACTTTGAACCTTGAGCAAGCCAGCAGATGCCTAGCATTCCCAGCACTAAGATGAATTTGCAGAGTCTCTCTGCACCACAGTCTTGCACATGCAAAAAAGGACTCTCCTTTTCGCTGAGATGATATTGTGACTGGCCATTCTCGTCTGCTTCAGTGCGATGGCACAGGCAGTACCCAGGGTACTTCTTCCTGTTGATGAAGGTTGAGAAGGTCCATGTTTCTTTCTAAGATGCAGTCCATCAACTAGCCCTGGGGTGCTCTCTTCTGAATCCTCACAGTGGTGAACTCTACCTGATCATTTCCACCCCTGGCCTGGATGAAAAAGGGAACCTGTCCAAAATCATTGCCTGGTTGCCCAACCCCACAGTAGGCTGTGATGGCTACTCCACTTTTCCTTTGGGACAGAAAAGACACAGAGTAAGCTCTACTGCCTCTGCAGATGGCGAGCAGGCTAATGCCCCTCATTTCTCTGAAACCTGCTAATAACTCCTCTATTTGCAATAACTCCCCCCAGCTCCAGTAATGCTCCCTGCCCACTCCTAACCTCCTACTGACGTAAAAGCATCTTGACAGAGATTATTTAGCTTCGCATCTGTGGATCGACCTGACCCTCCTAGATGTAGCCACCTTTGGGCTTCAAGGAGATATTAGTTCTAGCTGGTGCCTACCCTACCTAAAGCCACAAAATGAACAAAGAGTGTGCCTGGGATTTTCAACTCCAAACTCTAGGCAGTGACCTCACTCTAAATAATCTCCTCTGTGTAAATAATTCTAGGGTAGGATGAAAGTGAAAGTCACTCAGTCTTATCCCTGACTCTATGCAAGCCCATAGACTGTCTGTGAGATTTCCCAGGCAAGAATACTGGAATGGGCAGCCATTCCTTTCTCCAGGGGATCTCTCCAACCCAGGAATCAAACCCAGGTTCCCTGCATTGCAAGCAGATTCTTTACCATCTGAGCCACGTGGTGACTTGGAGAAGTCCACGCACCACAACTAGAAAGGAGCCCCCCACATGATTCACCACAACTAGAGAAAATCCTCTGCACAGCAGCAAAGACCCAGCAAAGCCATGAATAAATAAGTAAACTTTAATGAAAAGAATAATTTCTTATTCAGTTCAGTTCAGTCGCTCAGTCGTGTCCAACTCTTTCCGACCCCATGAATCACTGCACACCAGGCCTCCCTGTCCATCACCAACTCCTGAAGTTCACTCAAACTCATGTCCATCGAGTTGGTGATGCCATCCAGACATCTCATCCCCTGTCGTTCCCTTCTTCTCCTGCCCCCAATCCCTCCTAGCATCAGGGTCCTTTCCAATGAGTCAACTCTTCACAAGAGGTGGCCAAAGTATTGGAATTTCAGCTTCAGCATCAGTCCTTCAATGAATACCCAGGACTGATCTCCTTTGGGATGGACTGGTTGGATCTCCTTGCAGTCCAAGGGACTCTCAAGAGTCTTCTCCAACACCATAGTTCAACAGCATCAATTCTTCAGCGCTCAGCTTTCTTCACAGTCCAACTCTCGCATCCATACATGACCACTGGAAAAACCATAGCCTTGACTAGACGGACCTTTGTTGGCAAAGTAATATCTCTGCTTTTCAATGTTCTATCTAGGTTCATCATATTTCCTTCAAAGGAGTAAGAGGCTTTAATTTCATTGCTGCAATCACCATCTGCAATGATTTTTGAGCCCCCCAAAATGAAGTCTGACACTGTTTCCACTGTTTCCCCATCTATTTCCCATGAAGTGATGGGACCAGATGCCATGATCTTCGTTTTCTGAATGCTGAGCTTTAGGCCAACTTTTTCACTCTCCTCTTTCACTTTCATCAAGAGGCTTTTTAGTTCCTCTTCACTTTCTGCCATAAGGGTGGTGTCATCTGCATATCTGAAGTTATTGATATTTCTCCCAGCAATGTTGATTCCATCTTGTGCTTCTTCCAGTCCAGTGTTTCTCATGATGTATTCTGCATAGAAGTTAAATAAGCAGGGTGACGATATACAGCCTTGACGTACTTCTTTTCCTATTTGGAACCAGTCTGTTGTTCCATGTCCAGTTCTAACTGTTGCTTCCTGACCTACATACAGATTTCTCAAGAGGCAGGTCAGGTGGTCTGGTATTCCCATTTCTTTCAGAATTTTCCACAGTTTATTGTGGTCCACACAGTCAAAGGCTTTGGCATAGTCAATAAAGCAGAAATAGATGTTTTTCTGGAACTCTCTTCCTTTTCCGATGATCCTGCAGATGTTGGCAATTTGATCTCTGGTTCCTCTGCCTTTTCTAAAACCAGCTTGAACATCTGGAAGTTCACGGTTCACATACTGCTGAAACCTGGCTTGCTGAATTTTGAGCATTAATTTACTAGCATGTGAGATGAGTGCAACTGTGCAGTAGTTTTAGCATTCTTTGGCATTGCCTTTCTTTGGGATTGGAATGAAAATTGACCTTTTCCAGTCCTGTGGCCACTGCTGAGTTTTCCAAATGTGCTGGCATATTGAGTGCAGCAGGATTTGAAATAGCTGACCTGGAATTCCATCACCTCCTTTGTTCCATCACCTAGCTTTGTTCGTAGTGATGCTTTCTAAGGCCCACTTGACTTCACATTCCAAGATGTCTGGCTCTAGGTGAGTGATCACACCATCATGATTATCTGGGTCATGAAGCTTTTTTTTTGCACAGTTCTTCTATGTATTCTTGCCACCTCTTCTTAATATCTTCTGCTTCTGTTAGGTCCAGACCATTTCTGTCCTTTATTGAGCCCATCTTTGCATGAAATGTTCCCGTGGTATCTCTAATTTTCTTGAAGAGATCTCTAGACTTTCATGTTCTATTATTTTCCTCTATTTCTTTGCATTGATCACTGAGGAAGGCTTTCTTATCTCTCCTTGCTATTCTTTGGAACTCTATAGTCAGATGCTTATATCTTTCCTTTTCTCCTTTGCTTTTCACTTCTCTTCACAGCTATTTGTAAAGCCTCCTCAGACAGCCATTTTTCTTTTTTGTATTTCTTTTCCATGGGGATGGTCTTGATCCCTATCTCTTATGAAGTGTCACGAACCTCCATCCATAGTTCATGAGGCACTCTGTCTATCAGATCTAGTTCCTTAAATCTATTTCTCATTTCCACTGTATAATCATAAGGGATTTGATTTAGGTCATACCTGAATGGTCTAGTGGTTTTCCCCACTTTCTTCAATTTATGTCTGAATTTGGCAATAAGGAGTCCATGATCTGAGCCAAAGTCAGCTCCTGGTCTTGTTTTTGCTGACTTTATAGAGCTTCTCCATCTTTGGCTGCAAAGAATATAATCAATCTGATTTCAGTGTTGACCATCTGGTGATGTCCATGTGTGGGTTCTTCTCTTGTGTTGTTGGAAGAGGGTGTTTGCTATGACCAGTGCGTTCTTTTGGCAAAACTCTATTAGCCTTTGCTCTGCTTCATTCCGTACTCCAAGGCCAAATTTGCCAGTTACTCCAGGTGTTTCTTGACTTCCTACTTTTGCATTCCAGTCCCCTATAATGAAAAGGACATCTTTTTTGGGTGTTAGTTCTAAAAGGTCTTGTAGGTCTTCATAGAACCATTCAACTTCAGCTTCTTCAGCATTACTGGTTGGGGCATAGGCTTGGATCACTGTGATATTGAATGGTTTGCCTTGGAAACGAACAGAGATCATTCTGTTGTTTTTGAGATTGCATCCAAGTACTGCATTTCAGACTCTTTTGTTGACCATGATGGCTACTCCATTTCTTCTGAGGGATTCCTGCCCACAGTAGTAGATATAATGGTCATCTGAGTTAAATTCACCCATTCCAGTTCGCTGATTCCTAGAATGTCGACGTTCACTCTTGCCATCTCCTGTCTGACCACTTCCAATTTGCCTTGATTCATGGACCTGACATTCCAGGTTCCTATGCAATATTGCCCTTTACAGCATTAGACCTTGCTTCTATCGCCAGTCACATCCACAACTGGGTATTGTTTTTGCTTTGGCTCCATCCCTTCATTCTTTCTGGAGTTATTTCTCCACTAATCTCCAGTAGCTTATTGGGCACCTACTGTCCTGGGGAGTTCCTCTTTCAGTGTCCTATCCTTTTACCTTTTCATACTGTTCATGGGCTTCTCAAGGCAAGAATACTGAAGTGGTTTGCCATTCCCTTCTCCAGTGGACCACATTCTGTCAGACCTCTCCACCATGACCCTCCTGTCTTGGGTGACCCCACACGGCATGGCTTAGTTTCATTGAGTTAGACCAGGCTGTGGTCCGTGTGATTAGACTGACTAGTTTTCTGTGATTATGGTTTCAGTGCGTCTGCCCTCTGATGCCCTCTCGCAACACCTGCCATCTTACTTGGATTTCTCTTGCCTTGGATGTGGAATAATTTGTTATTACTCCTTGAAAAAAATAAAATAGCACACATGCAAGGGGAAATAACTTCAAACAGAACAAAAGGAAGCTCCTCTCTATTCCAGGGCCTTGGCCAGTTCTGCAACACAACATTTCTTCCATCTGAAGTTTCTTACTTACCTTTGCAGAGTTTCCATGTATTTATATGTGTTCAGTTGTGGCTCAGAGGTTAAAGCGTCTGCCTGCAATGTGGGAGACCTGGGTTCGATCCCTGAGTCGGGAAGATCCCCTGGAGAAGGAAATGGCAACCCACTCCAGTATTCTTGCCTGGAGAATCCCATGACAGAGGAGGCTGGTGGGCTACCGTCCACAGGGTTGCAAAGAGTCGGACACGACTGAGCGACTTCACTTTCACTTTCAGTCGCTCAGTCGTGTCCGACTCTTTGCGACCCCATGAATCGCAGCATGCCAGGCCTCCCTGTCCATCACCAACTCCCGGAGTTCACTCAGACTCATGTCCATCGAGTCAGTGATGCCATCCAGCCATCTCATCTTCTGTCGTCCCCTTCTCCTCCTGCCCCCAATCCCTCTCAGCATCAGAGTCTTTTCCAATGAGTCAACTCTTCACATGAGATGGCCAAAGAACTGGAGTTTCAGCTTTAGCATCATTCCTTCCAAAGAAATCCCAGGGCTGGTCTCCTTCAGAATGGACTGATTGGATCTCCTTGTAGTCCAAGGGACTCTCAAGAGTCTTCTCCAACACCACATTTCAAAAGCATCAATTCTTTGGCATTCAGCCTTCTTCACATTCCAACTCTCACATCCATACATAACTACTGGAAAAACCATAGCCTTGTATATGTGCTTTAATAGCAATATATCTAATTCTACTGTTGTACACAAATGGAGGAATATGATTTATCCTGTATTTGTTAATAATAGATCTATCTTTTTAAGAACTGTGTAATATTTCCCCATTACTATATGGTTAGGTTTTCCCCCACCCAATTTTTTTCTCCTTATAAATAATGCTGCAACAACATGTATGTGCATCTTTTCAGACCTGTATAAAACTGGATAAATTCCTAAAAGTGGAATACTTGGATGAGAAGCTTTGTGTATATTGAATTTTAATGGATATTGCTAAAATGTCCTCCACAGGGTAATTTGTACAAATTTGTGTATATTATATTATCCAATTTTAATCTTTTTAAATTATCTGACAGGTAGAAAATAACCTCTTTTGTGTTCTTTTCTTTGCTTGTTCCAATAAGCTTGGGGGAGGTGGTAGGGGGAGCCCCATGCCATGTGGCTGGCAAGATCTTAGTTTCCTGATCAGGGACTAAGCCCAGGCCATGGCTGTGAAAACATCAAGTCCTAGCCACTAGAATCCTAGGGAATTCATTCAATGTGCTTTTTTTTTTTTTTCATTTATAAATGAGGTAGACCATATTTTGATATGTTTATAATCTATCTGCACTTATTTTTCTGTAAAATACCTATTTATATTATTTGATAATTATTTTTTCTTTTTTATAAGCTTGCATTTTTCTTGTTAATTCTTGTTATAATAGTTGTGTACTAAGAAAATGAGTATTTTGCCTGACATGTTATATATATATATTTCATAGACAATCTTCCAATTGTCTTTTGAATTTGTTTAGAATATTTTTGTTGTACAGAAAGCTTCTTTCTCTTTGATCTATAGTCATTTATCAGTCTTTTTCTTTCTATGTTTGTTTTTGTATCTTAATTAGAAAATTCAGGTTAAGGATGTGGTGGGTGTGGGGAGGAAGTGTTGTTGTTTTTGAGTCGCTAAGTTATGTCCAACTTTTTGTGACTCCATGGACTGCAGTACATTAGGCTTCCCTGTCCTTCACTATCTCCCAGAGCTTTCTCAAACTCATGTCCATTGAGTTAGTGATGCCATCTAACTATCTCATTGTCTGCCACCCCCTTCTCCTGCCTTCAATCTTTCCCAGCATCAGGGTCTTTTCCAATGAGTTGGCTCTTCACATCATGTGGCTTCACACTGGAGCCTCAGCTTCAGCATCAGTCCTTCCAATGAATATTCAGGGTTGATTTCCTTTAGAATTGACTGGTTTGATCTCCTTGCTGTCCAGTGGACTCTCAAGAGTCTTCTCCAGCATCGCAGTTGAAAAGCATCAATTCTTTGGTACTCAGTCTTCTCTATGGTCCAACTCTAACATCTGTACATGACTATATTTTTCCCCAAATGGAAATTCAGTTGTTTCAATACATCAATAAGTGATTTATTTTTTATTATTTATAAAATATATTATATATTAAAATACATACTTTATAGTTATGTTAAACATATAATGTTATAAAATAAAATATTTTACTATCATATCATTGGTGGTGGTGATTTAGTCGCTAAGTCATGTTCGACTCTTGTGACCCCGTGGACTGTAGCCTGCCAGCCTCCTCTGTCCATGGGGATTCTCTAGGCAAGAATACTGAAGTGGGTTGCCAGTTCCTTCTCCAGGGAATCTTCCTGACCCAGGAATTGAACCCAGGTCTCCTGTATTGCAGGCAGATTCTTTACCAACTGAGCTATGAGGGAAGCTACTAAACAATATATTCTTCACTAATTTGAAATGTTACCTTTAGCACCCATCAAATTCCCATATTATTAGAAAATCTATATGCAGACTGTGCTCTTGTCTAGAGGAAATATTGGGTAGGCAGACCTCCACGACTTGCAGATGTACCAAAACATTAGTCTCCTCAGTCCCTAGGGCACCTTAGTCAAGTCTGATGCAGCCCAAAGTCTGCTGCCCTGCAAGCAGGTTTATTTCAATTTCCCATCATGCCATAAAAATACTTTTCAGTTTCTCTGTGAACCAGAACATGAGGAAGACTGGGAAGAACAGGCTGCAGTGATCTCTGCATAAAACACCTGTTGTTGCTTAGTCACTAAGTCATGTCTGACTTTTGTGACCCCCTAGGCTCTAGCCTACCAAGCTCCTCTGTCCATGGGATTCTCCAGGCAAGAATACTGGAGTGGGTTGCCATTTCTTCTCCAGAGGATATTCCTCACCCAGGAATCAAACCCACGTCTCCTACATTGACAGGTGAATTCTTTACTGCTGAGCCACCCTGTCTAGGTTCAAATCCAGGCTCTGTTCTTACTGGTTGTGTGACCTTGGGTGAATTATTAATTTACCTTGTCTAAAAGGTAATTAAAGCAATTTGTGATTATTAGTGTGTATGTGTGTTTACATGTGCTCAGTCACTCAGTCGTATCCGACTCCTTGCAACCCCATGGACTGTAGCAGGCTAGGTTCCTCTGTCCATGGGATTTTGCTGACAACTAGAGTTGCCTAAAGAAGAAAAAAAATGCATTAATTGTAAGCTATACATCTACTGACAGCAGGGCAAGGGGTCTGTCTTCCTTGGATCAGATACAAACCCCAAGAAGTGGAGTGACAAGGTCAAGTTGATTAGCTGGCCAGGAGTCCTACCAAAATCCACTGCTAGAATGAGGCAGCCTCAACAATGAGAGGATAAAGGTGCCTAGTGGATGTAGAAGTGGAGGAGAGATGAAACTAGCCACAGAGAAGCAGCATCACTTTGTTAAAAGTTAAGGACTTTTCTGCCCCTTTTCTTTCCCCTATTTTAATATTAAAGAGCCTCTAAATAGCAACTGTTAAATGGAGAATGCAATGAAGTAAGGAAAGGAAAAAGGTGAAAGCTGTTCCCTTTCCCATCCCTTCAGTCCTCTAAGCTTGGTGGTGGTGGTGGTGGTTTAGTCACTGTTCGTGTCCAACTCTTTGCAATCACATGAACTATACCCCACCAGGCTCCTTTGTCCACAAGATTTCCCAGGCAAGAATATCGGAGTGGGTTCTATTTCCTTCTCCAGGGGGTCTTCCCTGGAGATTGAACCCCCGTCTACCTGCATTGCAGGCGGATTCTTCACTGACAGAGCTTTCAGGGAAGCCCTCCTCTAAGCCTGATGTACACCTAAACTGGGGGAGAAAAGATTTTAAACTGAATGGGATTTTGAACTTTTGATATCTGGCTATACTGTGATGTGAATTATTTAGTGAGACAGAAAAAGCTTGGGACCTGACTGAAATTTTATTCCAGGGGCTAGATGCGTTATAACCCAAAGAACAAGGGAAAAAAATAAAGGTGCTTTCTGCTTCATTCTACTGAGTGCAGCTCATTTAATAAACCAATTAAATAAGTATAACTTGTCATATTAGGAAGAAATCCCAGTTAGGAAAACTTCTGAGTTAGACTTACTGGGAGGACAAAGTAACATAAATGTGAACTCTTTTGATATGAAAAGTGAAGCTAAGTAAAGCCTCCTTGGCCAATTTCCAAATACTCTACAGCAACAAAAGACTAGAGATTCATAGGAAAGTAATAATATGTACTCCACTATTGGGCATCTTCCTGAGTTTTTCCATATACCACTAATATTTTTCCTATCATTTAATCTCAGGACAGGGAGATTGTGACCTGTGAACTATTGAGTTCCCATGTGAATAATTGTTTTCATTTTTTTCTAAAGCTGACCTTGAGTAGGAAGCTTGTAAAAAGGTTCAACTGTGGTCAGATAAACAAGTTTCTACCACCTTTGCAATAGGATACAAAGTTCATCCACAATAGGAGATAAATGAGTCAGAGATTAAATATAGTGGATGTTTTCAGATCAGCATGCCCTGGTAGATAGATCCAGGAATATTTAAGGCATGTCCTGAATTTATCATATAAACAATCTTTCTGAACACATGGTGGACAGCTATGAAGCTTAAAAACACAGAAAGAACATGGGTAGGGCCTACTTCTAAAGTAGAAAATAAAGTGATAGCCCTAAAAATTATAACCTGGTCACCTTAACTTCGATACCTGAATAGACCAAATTAATCAATCATTCTATTTATAAAATACTAAAAGATCACAAGATACCAGAGAATCGTAAGCAGGACTTTGGGAAGGATAAATCAGTTTGACCTATGTAATATCATTCCATGACAGAATGCCAGGCATTATTGCTAGAAAGGGAAGAAAAAAAGACTTTAATCCTGGTGTTAAAGGACATACTCATAAATAAAGCAGGAAAAATATTTTCAAAGTATATCACTATGTGAGTTCTCAACTAATTAGAAAGCAGAACAGATGGATTTTTATTCTCCTCTTTTCTTTCCTGGAGAGAAGACAAGAGGTATGGTTAAGTTTTAATTAAATATATAAGAATTAAAAAAGAAAAAGAAACCTACACCAAATTTTTGTAAATTGGGAGGGTATTATTCGTTCTGGAAGGAGAGAAAATGCACTTTCTCCTCTTGCAGAATGAAGACTGTAAATTCACAGTTTTCAAAGTCTGTAATATCTATTTGTAATTGACTTTGAAGATGGATATATTTTATGCTATATTAATCTAAAAAGAATCAAAGGCTAGGGAAAGTTGCTCCCAAGAAAAAATGAGAGAATTTCAAGATAATTCAGAAAAAGAAAGCTAGCTGGGGAAAACCAAAAGCAGAGTGAACAAAAATAGAGGAATTCTTGGGATCTAAGATTTTTCATATCAAGGAAATGGAAAGAAATTTAATCTGTGTTGACAGAATCATGTGAGGACAGGAAATGAGTGCTGAATTCCATTGACACAGAGACAGCTTTAATCTGAAGCCAAGGGGGTACACTCCCACAAGGACCCAAGATACCACAAGAGAATACTCAAATTGTGAGATAAACTAGTCTATATCATCTCAGAATTTTCCATAGCTGTTGCCTCAACTGAAACATGGCTTTGCTGTGATAATACAACTACCTCATGAATCTTTTCCACCAATGGAAGTCCCTCTCATTAACTGGGCATGAGGAGTTATATAGTTCTTAATGCTCCTTGTTCCAATCTCCTCTATCAATTCAAGACAGCTTTTTACCACTCTTACTACAGGTCATTACACTTGCAGATCATGCCACCATTCTTGATGACTTCAGTCAATGAGCTAATCTTCCTATTCATCCAATCCCCTACCCAATCCCATTCCCATGCTTATTGACTTAACGCCTAGTACCCTGGCCATAGAATTCCTCAATTCCAATGACATCTACTAATGCTTCACTTGAGTTACAAGATGATAGAGGCATATTTTGGATTTTATCATACAGCAATGCTCCACCTCCAAGTTCATAAAATCTAGTTTCCTCTATATGGCTTCTATTCCCTCACTTTTACTGACCCCTTTCTTAAACTTCATTATGACTCTTGAACCTTACACACTAAAGTTAACAAATCTAAATTTAAATAAAATGTTCACATTTACACGCCCTGTGACTTTATGTGAGTTGCTCTACAAACCTCGGGATGCTTCTCTGCATAGCAACATAACAGCATTGCCTAATACAACTCAACACACCCAATTTACCATTAAAAATCTATGACAATACACAAAATGACAAAAACTAGTTACAACTTTGTCAAATGAGAAGGCCGTATGACAAATCCAAGGAAGATTTCCAACACCTGCATTGTCAATCAAAATGGATTAAGAAACATTTTTAGACTACAAATCACATTTCTACAACCAAAATAAAATGACATAGAAACCACCCCCTCCCACGTCAAAAGGGAGACAAACCTTCACCTCTCCCTTCTATTTTTCTCCAATTCTGAGACACAGTGAATATGATAAGTGGCAAAACAAATGATCGTTCCTCAGTGATATCAGCCAAAGCCAAAATCACAAATAGCCATGTTGTTTTATTTTTCTACTTTATTATTTCCTCTTTGCATCTATTCAAAAACTAAAATCTTTAGTGCTCAATTAGGTAAAAACAGGCACGATAACTTTGCCCTAGATGTCTTATCCAAAAAGTAACAATAATGTCAGTAATTAAACATTCATTATGTATCATGCATGACACTAAGCATTTCACCAGGATTGTTCCAAGCATTTCATCTGGATTATTGTAACAAGCTCACAAAGTAGGGACTATAATAATACTCTTCAGATGTAGAAACTGCAGCTTATAGTGGTTGTTAATTGCCCAAAGTTGTATGGCTAGTAAATGTCAGGTCTGTGTTAAAATACATTTTCTTTATACTTTTAATGCAGGTAAGATAAGTGAATAAAATCATTAATCTTTCCTGCATTACATTCCTTCCATTAGAGGGACAATATTTTATTTTTGGTTATTACACATTTTTTTTGGCAACTTGAAGGGAATTTTTCTAATGTATTTTCTAGACATAAAGGAAAACAATGCATTTTTAATTTAGAGATAACCATCTTACTGATGTCTCCAATAATTTTAAGCTGATGTTCTAGGGTTATAATGATAGATAAACACATCTAGAAACAGAGATGAGTGCATGCATTTTTTTCCTACACAGACAGTTCTAGAGAAACAACTAGAAAATGCATTAGAACTAGTATAACAAAAAGGGAATTTAAGTGAAATCTTCCATTGTTTAAGTGAAAATCTTCCATTGTTTTCTAAAGAAAATAAAAATATGTATGATTTCTCCCTTTCTTATGGAAAGGCAACATGCCATACAAAAGAACAAAGTGAAATATACAATTAACCCAGTTTTCTTCAAAGTCAATAATAAACAGTGAAAAAATAATAGTAGGAACATATGATATTTAGAGTAAGCATTAAAATATAATGTACCCAGAAATAATACGTGAAACCTGAAAAGCCTACTAAAGAAACTGTCCAATATTAAATCAGACATTAAAAATTCTGTAAATAAATGACTTTACAAAATAATGTCCTATATTTGAAGTTTGAATATTACAAAGCTGTCAATTTTCCCCAAATAACTGTATGAGTTTAATTCTAACCCAATAAAAGCCATAAAGTTGTTAATTTATTAGTTTCCTTGTTTGACTTTTTTAGAAGTGATACATTCACATATCAAAGATACTATATGAAGGATCAAAGAACCTAAATATAAAAGCTAAAACAATAACATTCTTAGAAAGAATCATAGGGGAAATCTTCATAATATTGAATTTGGCAATGATTTCTTAGATAGGATAGCAGAAACACAGACAACAAAAGTAAAAATAAATTGGACCGCATCAAAATTAAAAATTGCTGTGCAGTGAAAGATACAATCAACAGAGTAAAAAAGGCAACCTACAAAATGGCAGAGAATATTTGCAGATTATCTATCTCGTAAAGGATTAAGATCCAGAATATATCAAGAACTCATATAACTCAACAACAAAAAAACCAAACAATCTGATTTTAAAATTGTCAGAGGACTAGAATAAACATTTCTCCAAAGAAGATATATAAATAGCTAACAAGCACATGAAAAAAATGTGAACATCACTAATTATTCAGTTCCGTTCAGTTCAGTCGCTCAGTTGTGTCCGACTCTTTGCGACCCCATGAATTGCAGCACACCAGGCCTCCCTGTCACCAACACCTGGAGTTCACTCAAACTCACGTGCATTGAGTCTGTGATGCCATCCAGCCATCTCATCCTCTGTCATCCCCTTCTCCTCCTGCCCCCAATCCCTTCCAGCATCAGGGTCTTTTCCAATGAGTCAACACTTCCCACGAGGTGGCCAAAGTACTGGAGTTTCAGCCTCAGTATCAGTGCTTCCAATGAACACCCAGGACTGATCTCCTTTAGGATGGACTGGTTGGATCTCCTTGCAGTCCAAGGGACTCTCAAGAGTCTTCTCCAACACCACAGTTCAAAAGCATCAATTCTTTGGTGCTCAGCTTTCGTCACAGTCCAACTCTCACATCCATACATGACCACTGGAAAACCCATAGCCTTGACTAGATGGACCTTTGTAGGCAAAGTAATATCTCTGCTTTTTAATATGCTAATTATTAGGAAAATCTAATCCAAAACTACAGTGAGATACCATCTCATACCTATTAGAATGGCTAGTTTCAAAAAACAAAACAATAACAACAACAATGACAACAAACCCAGAAACTATCAAGTATTGATGAGGATGTGCAGAAACTGGAACTCTGTTCACAGTTATTGGGAATGATGCAGCCACTATGGTGTTTCCTCAAAAAATTAAAAGTAGAATTACCATATGACCTGACAATTCAACTTCTGCATGTATGTCCCCAAAGCCATGAAACCAGAGTCTCAAAGAGATTATTTGACGCCTATAGCTCAGATGGAAAAGCGTCTGCCTAGAGTGCGGGAAACCCAGGTTCAATCCCTGGGTCGGAAAGATCCCCTGGAGAAGGAAATGGCAACCCACTCCAGTATTCTTGCCTGGAAAATCCCAGGGACCGAGGAGCCTGGTAGGCTACTGTCCATGGGATTGCAAAGAGTCAGACACAACTGAGCGACTAACACACGTGTTCACAGCAGCATTATTCACAATAGCCAAGACATGGAGGAGCCCAATTTTCTGCTGACATACAGATAGACAAGCAAAATATGGTATATAGTACAGTATATTCAACTTTAAAAAGGAAAGAAATTCTGACATATATTGACACTACAATGTAGGTGAAATGAAAGGACATTATGCTAGAGAACTAAACTGATTACAAAATGGCAAATACGATACCATTTATATGAAATATTTATAGTCAAATTCACAGAAACAAGAATTACAGTGGCAGATACCAGGGGTTGGGAGAAGGGGGAAATGAAGAGTTGTTTAATAAGCATATAAATGTTGGTTTTACAAGATGAAGAGAATGCCAGGAATTGGTTGCACAACTATGCAAATATATTTAACACTATTGAACTTTACTCTTTAAAAAGATTAAGATGGGAAATTTTATGTTATCTGTATTTTAAGATAATGAAAAAAATTTTTGAACACACAAAAACTAGGTTCAAACATACCAAATGATAGACTAAAAATTTAAACATAAAAGTCAAATTTATAAAACTCTTAGAAGAAACCATGGAGATAAATCTTTATGACCTTGACTAGCAATGGTTTCTTAGATATGACACCAAAAAAATAAACAACAAAAGAAAAAAATAGATAAATGAACTTTGTCAGAATTTAAACTTATGGGGATTTCTCTTGCAGTTCAGTGGTTAAAACTTTGCCTGCAGTGCAGGGGGTGCAGGTTTGATCCCTGATCAGGGAACTAAAATCCTACATGCCTCACAGCCAAAAAACCAAAACATAATACAGAAACAACACTGTAACAAATTCAATAAAAACTTAAAGAAATGATCACATAAAAATTTTTTAATAAATTAAAATTTTAATATTTATGTGCATTAAAGGATACTATCAAGACAGTGAAAAAGCAATCCACAGGATGGGAGAAAATATTTGTAAATCATATGTTTGATAACACGTTAGGTATAAAAGAAATGAAGATTAAAAGTACAATGAGATATCTTGTATTATCTATCAGAAAAATGAAAATATTAAAGAGTCACAACACCAAATGATAGTAGGGATGTGAAAAACCTGGGTCACTCATACATAGCTGGTGAGACTGTATGATGGTAAAGCCGCTCTGGAAAAAATTTTATAGGTTTCTTATAAATCTAAATACATGATTATTGTACACTCCAGCGATTTCACTCTTAGGAATGGATCCTAAGTAAACATAAAATTATATTCACAGACACGTATTGTACATGGATGTTTATAGTAGTTTTACTTGTAAAAGTTCAAAGCTGAAAAAAACCCAACTGTTTTATAACACATGCAGTTAGACAAATTCTGATATATCTGTGCTAAGGAATATTATTGAGCAATAAAAAAGAGTTAACTATTGATATATACACAATGATTTGGATGGATCTCAAGGGAATTTTGCTGAGTGAAAGAAGTCAATCTCAAAAGGCTATCACTTACAAATCATTTTGAAATGACAAAATTACAGAGATGGAGAGCAGATAAGCAGTTGCCAGATTTTGAATGATCAAGTGAAGGAGAGAGGCGTTGGTGACTATAAAGGATATACAAGGGATTCATGGATGGAACTGTTTTGTATATTGACTACGTGTAGTAATCACACAAGTCTACACATGTAATAAGACTGCATAACTCATGACTCACACATATGCATACAAATGAATGCATAGTAAATTGGTGAAATCTGAATAAGAGAGATTATATTAACGTCAGCTTTCTGGTTGTGATATCATACTATAGGTAATACATGTGACCCTTGGACTAGTAGCATTATCAAGAACTTGTCAAAAACACAAATTTTGGGCTCAACTCCGAAGCGACTTAGCAGCAGCAGCTAAAGCTAAAGCTACTGAATCAAAAACACTGGTGTGGGAGCAACCAAGTTTTTTAAAAAGCTCTTAGCTGATTTAGATGAATGTGAAAGATTAATAGCCATTGCTTTTGTTTATATGTTGCTGAACCCCTGGAAACCATATTCCAGATAGAAAGAACTGTTTATCACTCAGAGATTAATGTTTTCAGGCTGGAAGTAATAATTGCATAAGACTTTGGGGTTGTTCAACTTGGAGAAAAGATGACTATGTTCCATGGAAAAAATAAAGGTGTGTACAAAAATTGTAAAACCAGAGGAGTGGACTCCATCTGTTGGCTCAGCAGACTTTTTCTCTCTTCCTGACTTCTAGTTGGGAGTGGCCATTTGACACTGTCCTAGCTAGTGGAAATCTGTTGTGGGATTCCAAGGAATTGTTATCTTAGTCCAAGCGCTGTCACTTTCCTTTCTTCAATCTAGTGAGTCCATATCTAGGGAGTCTATCCTAAGAAAATGATCATATGTATATATAAAGATTTAGCTCATGTTGTTCATCATTGTGTATTTTTTTGGAAATACCTTAATGTTTAATTACTGGAGAATAAATAAAAATAATAAACACTTTTGATGTTTTCTCAAGATGGAATTTTTCTGGTCATTAAGGATGATGAGTACTAAGAATTTTGATGGCATGGAAATAATTATAATATTAAGTGAAATAACCAAAATTAGAAACATATATTCACATATATATAACCTTTAAAATTTAACTTAAAAATAAGTGTATATTATTATCAATCTTTTGAGGCAGGGGTAAAGATCCTTCTTTAAGCACTGTTCAAATGACTGGAGCTTCAATTCCTCTTTCATAGAACAAACTGATAATTGTCTTAACTTTCATTATTATCATTACATATATAGTGGTATTGATGATAACGTTTAATGTGAAGCCAGGACTGAGAATTATCAGTATACTGTGTAGGGGTGTGTGTGTGTGTGTATGTATGTTTTAACATATAAGAACGCTAAAATGCTAAGAAAGCTATCATTAAATGTTAAGAAAGTTATACCCACTCCAATGCATTATATATTTTTATGTACTTTTGCAATTTTCTATGACGTTATTATTTTTAACACTCTACAAAATAATTTTTAATATTAAAGGAGGACGAGGAAATAATTCAAGCTCGTTAGACCAATAGAGCCAGAAAAGCAGCTCAGAGTGAAACAAGTTACCTGAGAGATTAAATCTTTGCCTTCAAATAGAAACATCTCTTCACCATGCTCTGGTTTATGGATTAACAGCTGCCTGCTTCTGTGTTTGCTCTTCCATTGGTCCAGACAATGGAATTAGATTAATTTACTGAGCCATTCCAAAAACTATAGATCAATAGATAAATAACATAGATGTAGGTATATAGATAGACAGAGAGAACAAGTATATGCTTCTTTTATGCATACATAACCTTTTTACTAATCTGAGATAAATCCTTTCACTAACCCATGATTTTTTGCCTTTGGGAAGCCCCTATTTTAGGATTCACAAAAGGCAGAAAATAAAAACTGCATTAAAGGAGCAGTTGTTGCTGCTGCTGCTAAGTCGCTTCAGTCATGTCCGACTCTTGGCGACCCCATGGACTGCAGCCCACCAGGCTCCTCCATCCATGGGATTGTCCAAGCAAGAGTACTGGAGTGGGGTGCCATTGCCCTCTCCGAAAGGAGCAGTATGATTAATGATTTTCCCATGCATCACCTCTTGGCTCCATTTCTACTTAGAAGATGTAATACACCAGGATAAACCAGACCTTTAATATTTTATCAAGTATTTCCAAAGCAATTTCTGATTCTAGAATTCAAATTAGATTTTTTTATCATCGAATAAGGATTTTAAACCATTAAAATTCTTCAGAGGTTTTCACTGCAGAGCTGGTGATAATGACTATCACTGAAGTAAAAGCCATTACTCCCAAGGCAACACTCCCGCCACATTCAATTCATTTAATGACCAGAGGAGTAAGTTTCTTGTTTCCCTTACTACCTTAGAGTCTTACCATTTATTCCAATAGAGTCAAACTTGAAAGGAATAAAATTCACAGTCTACTTTTTGCCACTGATAGAATATAGAATATATACAGAATTGAATATGTATGTTCTAAAATGAACCATGTTGATGAATTTATTAAAATACTGTATTATTAGATGACTTGTGGGAAGTCAGGGTAAGTCCATCATTACTGAACACAGAGCACAAACCATAATTTCAAGAGGAAGAACGGGATGATAAGATACTTACTACTCTGCAAACCTACTTTTAGGATTCTGTATTGATTTATATGGCTGTCCTGAGCCACATAATTCAGCTGGTTGGTTACTGAACTCTGCTGTTCTTTTTGAAAAGATGACCTTGAGTTTTTGAATTTACATGGCCCCAAAATATCTAGCTTTTGAGAAAGGGTAAACTCAATTTAACAGACATAGTTTTAGAAAATAGTTACAATTTTGCAAGCTTTCAAGGCAGATATTATTGAAGTCACCTGAACATCAAACAGTTGCTGTCCTTTACTCAGTGTGAGTCATGGGAACCAACTAGACTGTCTGAAGGTCATTTTTTCAAGATCAGGGATCTTTCAGAAACTCAATCACCCTACCTGTGGCTGATGCCTCTGACAGGCCTTAGATATGCCAGAAGATTTATGAGACTAATTAACTAGAAAATCTATGGGTCAGCTAAATTCAGCATGCCTTCTCCTATTGTTATGCTTATTCTTATCCTGTCTTGAAGCTGCTCTGGTTCATCTATGCCTTCCTACTATACTGCTCTCCGCTAATCCAATGCCTGTTGCTATCCTTTCAGTGGTGCCCTCTGAAATCTCCACACCATGGAAAACAACCTTTTTTACATTATCAACAGTGAATGTTCCTCGTGGACATTTCTTCTCTTGAATCTTCCCCAAATGGGTGCTTGTAACACCCCCACAGTCCCCTAAATCATGTGTAGAATTCATGTTCTCCCTACTTCTCAATGTCTTTGAAGACCTTTTTCCTTTGTGCTCATGTAACACACCCTTCCGTTGGTGTAAGCAAGGATTGTAGGTTTATGTGAATAATAAAAGTTTGTATCTAAGGATAATACAAACTTCAAAAGGTGTATCCTTCTTTTGAACATTATTCAGTATTTTTTATCATTTCATCCTCCCAATTAGTTTGGAAATTATATATTGCTTCTGTATTTATTAATATTTAATAGTTACACCAGAGGTTACCACCTGCCTCCTTAATTCATCATTTTAACCTCTTCCAGGACAAAGCAAAGGCCTGAGAACACTTTAACTAAATTTATCTTCATTTCAATGTATCAGCTTATTTCTGCATATATTTCATTTCTCTAGATAGCTCACTCAAACCAAAAAACAAGATAGCTTTATTATTATTTTATGCAATGTTCATTTAATGAACATGTTATTGCTCTTCATTTCAGGTGACGCTAGTGGTAAAGAACTCCCCTGCCAATGCAGCAGGTATAAGAGACGTGGGTTTGATCCCTGGATTGGGAAGATCCCCTAGAGGAGGAAATGGCAACCCACTCCAGTATTCTTGCCTGGAGAATTCCCTGGACAGAGGAGCCTGGCAGGCTACAGTCCATGGGGTCGCAAAGAGTTGGACATGACTGAGAGACTAACACATACTTTCTTTCTAAACCTCTGACCTTCCATCCATGGTCATTTTCCTTCAATCTGAAGAAAACCCATTAGAATTTCCTTTGTGCACAATTAACTCAGTTTCTGTTTATTCAAAATTTTCTATATTTTTTTCCTCAGATCCAAAGAATTCTTTCACTCTGTAGAGTCTTCTAGGTTGGGTGTCGTATTTTTCATCACCTTGAAGATATTCTCCCACTATTTTCTGGTCTCTATTTTTGCTTTTGAGAAATTAGCTACAATTCTGTTATGCCTTCAGTTAATCTCTCTTTTCTCTAGCTGCCTTAGAAGATTTTCTGTTTGACGCAAATATTTGAAAAGATAATGGCTGAGATTTTCTAGAACTGATGAAAGACGTGAATACACAGAAGTTCAATGAATCCCATGCTAGCTAATGAAGAAATACACATCTAGACTTTTCATAGAGAAGTTCCAAAATGTCACTTTTCATAGTTGCTAGTTTTATATTTTTAGATGATGCTTTTATTCATATATGCATATATCCTATATATATTTTAGTTGTCTTCAATGGGAGGGTTTATACAAATTATCTAGTCTAGCATTATTGGCCTTTCTTGTCTGTGATTAAATTCATCTTGATTTTGAGCCTCTGTCATACTAGGTAGTGAGGGGAAGTAATTTAAACTTTCCAGCTAAAGGCATCTTAGTTTCTGTCTTTAAAACAGTAAATTCAGTCTCTTTTAGAAAAAAACTTGCCTTGGGGGGTAAATATTGAATGCTTTAAGATTTCTCATCACCCTTTCTACCCAAGATGTAGTCAGGTATGTTTGGAAGATTATAAATCCTTATAAAAGAAATGAGGGAAGGGCCTTAAGTTGACACGTGTGACTTCTCGGTTAGATTCCAAAACGTACTGAAATCCCTGGGTAATGAATCAGTTGGTATCTTTTCTAGACATAGTTGGGGTCTGATGGGCCCCACCTTTGCTCTTTGGGGGGCTGGAGATGCTCTTGGTTCTCAGCCACATCCTCCATCTTGCCCTCAGATTCGATCACTAAACCAGGAGCCTCCGCTGTAACATTACCCTGTTCCTTGTCAAGATGGCCCCATGCCAGGGCCACCTGTTCCCTACTTGGCTATCTTCTGTATTTCCTACATGAAGTACACTGGGCTTTCTCACACTTCTGTACTACACACAAGTCATGGAGCCCCTGTCTTTTCCAGTATTGCTCTCTTGCTCCTGAATCGATTCAGGTGTGGCCCTATCTGACTGTGGGTCAAACTGAAGAGGTAGCCCTCATCTACTGCATATGACTAGAAAAGCTAGTCACTAGCTCTGATGTCTTCTGATTTCCCTATGCCCACCTAGATGTACCACCCTGTTTTCTGATTCCCAAGATTTGACCTGAAAGGATATATGATGATGCTGACTTCTGGCCTCACTCAGCCTTTTTTACCTCTCCAAATCTCTTAAGTGGAAACATTCCTCCTCTTCCTGACTGTTGTATGCTTCCAGCCTTAAATCCTTTTTTCCATCTTACCTTTTTGATAAGACTTCCTACCCAGTGCTCCAAGCTTTCCTTTTGATATAAAAAGAGAAGTATTTGCTTGTTTGTTTAGAAATCTCTTTTGACACAATAAATTCTTGCCATCAGATTAGTGTTTTGCCAGAGACTCAAAAAACACCCAGCTCTGGATCTTCAAGCTGATTGACTTCTTCATTTTAAATGGAACGTCCCTGTTTCTGAATAGAAACAGTTTCTGAGCAACAAGGTTTACAATCAGTAAGATTACATCTGAAAATACCTCAAATGTAGTAAGCTCAAAAAATGGAATAACTACCACTGAGATGTGCAAAACATGCAGGTTTCTTTTCTTTTCCGTAACTAATCCAATGTTGCTCTTGGGTACCCATTCTGCTGAGCAGTGCAGGAAAGCAGAGAGAAGATAAACTAGCCAGTTTAGAGTAGCTCATTCTCTTTAAAATTTTTTTTGGCTGCGCTTCATGACTGTGGGATCTCACTCAGTTCCCCAATAAGGGATTGAACCCAGGCCATGGCAAGGAAAGCCCAGAGTCCTGACCACTAAGCCACCAGAGAACTCCCTTAACACTTTTTCTTTCAGCTTAAACAGGTCATTTACCTTTTTCTGCTCCTCCTCCAAAAACATCAGCTCTGGATTCAGTGGAAAGCTGAATTGTCCTCAAGGAGTGCAGTAGCAGATGGGAAATGTTTCCAGATGTTTCCACATCAAAATGGGACAGCCAGTTCAGAGTGAAATCTGCAGAGTGAATTCACCGTATTGATAGAAAGCCAGAGATAGTGCTAATATCCTAAAGAATCCAGAGATGCCTCTGTGCCATGTAGAAAGTTTTAAAATGTAGCTGATAGTGAAGTTGACAAGGGATTGCTAACGGAAGAGACGAGCAACAAATGTGCTTTGAGAACCTGCAGGCAGATTCCAAGAGGGATCACATGAAAGTGAGGGCCAGCAGCACCAGTAAAGGCGGAAAAAAAGCCTGAAGAAATCCCCACAGATAATCCTCACACTGACAGAGTTTCACCAGAAGCAGAGCTCAACAGCAGAGTCCCTTGAAGAGCCAAGGCAGGGCCCTCCCTGCTCCATCATCACAAAGCATAGTTTCCCAGTCCACTATATCTAGACACTGCCTTTGGGAAGAAGAGAGGTAAGAAATGCAGGAAGACTCAGTCTTTTCCGAAATGGACAGTTTTAAAGAAAAGAGTCTCTTATCTTGAAGCTATTAAGATATTTCTAAATGCAAATACACATTTTATTTTTCCATCACTCACTGGTATATGAGTTCATGAAAATGCTCAGACCACTTACAGAAAATAAAGAAACTATAATTTCCAAGTTTTATAAAACTTGAAGCACAGTATATAAATTATAATATCATTCCACATTTTTCAAATTTATTAAGTTACAAAGTATTTGCCTATAATATCATTTTTTCCCCACAGCTATCATTTCTCCATCTTCATCTTGAGTTTTATCATTTGCATTTTCATCCTCATAACTTGAGAGGCTAAACTAGTGAGCTTTCCAGTTAATAAAGTTTGTTTTCAAGAAAATAGTTCTTGGACTATATATTTACTCTGTTGTTTCTAATTTAGCAATTAGTACTTTTATTTGTTCCTTCTGTTTTTGTTAGGTTTACTTAGTTATTTTTCCAACATCAGAGTTCAATATTAATTTGATTTATTTTAATTCCCTTGGTGTAAGCAGGCAGAAAGAGATATCTTTTGTCTTTTCCTCATTATAAGAACATTAATCCTATCATGAGGGCTCCATTCTCATAATCTAATATAACCTTATTATTTCTCAAAGCCCTTACCTCCAAATACCATTACATTGAGGATTAGGGTCTCAACATACAAATTTGGGAGTAGCACAAATATTCATTCCTTAGCAATATTATATTGGAGGTTCTAGCTACTACAATAAGACCAGAGAAAGAACAAAAGGCACAAGATTGGAAAGAAAGAAACAGAACGATTTTTGTTTGCAAATGACATGATTGCTTACATAGAAAATTTGAAAACAAACTGACAAAAAATATTTCTGGAATTAGAAAGCAATCATAGCAAAGTTGCAGTATATATAATAACCTGCTATAATATACAGAAGTCAATAGCTTTCTTATATATCAGCAATCAACAACTGGAATTTTTTTTTAAATTAAACCACATATAACACCCACCCCAAAATAAAATTCTTGGATATAAATCTAACAAAATATGCTCAAAATCTATACATAGAAACAACAAAATTCTAAAGAAAAAAATCACAGAGGCTTGGTCTTCCCTGGTGGTACAGTGTATAACAATCAGCCTGCCAATGCAGGCGACGTGGTTTAATTCCTGGTCTGGGAAGATCCCACATGCCGCAGAGCAGTTAAGCCCGTGTGCCACAACTACTAAGCCTGTGCTCTAGAGCCCCAGGGTCACAACTACTGAACCTGCATGCTGCAACTACTGAAGTCTGTGGACCTAGAGTCCATGCTCTGCAACAAGAGAAGCCACCACAATGAGAAGTCCATGCAGTACAACTAGAGGGTAGACCCTGCTTGCCACAACCAGAGAAAGCCCAGGCTTGGCAAAAAATTAATTAATTAAAAGTAGTCTCACTTTAAAAAAATTAAAAGAGGCTCTAAACAAACAGAGAGATAGTCCATGTCTATGCATTATAAGACTCAATATTATTAAGATGTCAGCTCTCCCCATCATGATCTATAGATTCAGTGTCATCCCAATTGAAATCCCTGTAAGCTATTTTGTGTGTGCATGCTAAGTTGGTTCAGTTGTATCTGACCCTGCGACCCTATGGACTGTAGCCCATCAGGCTCCTTTGTCGATGGGATTCTCCAGGCAAGAATACTGGAGTGGGTTGCCATGCTCTCCCCCAGGGGATTTTTCTGATCCAGGGAATCAAACTCACTCCTCATATATCTCCTGCATTAGCAGGCAGGTTCTTTACCATAGTACCACCTGGGAAGCCCCAAATTATTTTGTAGATGCTGACAAAATGATTATAAAATATACAAAGAAAGACAACGTACCTAGAAGAGCCAACATAATACTGTGAAACAAAGTTGGAAGACTCCCATTACCCAGTTTCAAAACTTAGTATAAAGCTGTAACAGTCAAGAGAGTATGTTATCTCTTCAGCAAGTAGTTTTGGGAAAGCTGGACAGCTACATATAAATCAGCTAGTTAGAATACTTCTTCACGTCTAAACAAAAATAAACTCAAAATGGTTTAAAGACTTAATATAAGACATGACATCATAAAAACCCCAGAAGAGATCATAGGCAAAACATTCTCTGACATAAATCCTAGTAATATTTTCTTAGATCGGTCTCCCAAGGTAAACGAAATAAAAGATCCCATGTGGGATCTAATCAAAATTATAAGCTTTTGCACAGCAAAGAGATCCATAAACAAAATGCAGACAGTCTGTGGACTGAGAGAAAAAAATTGCAAGCAGTGCAACTGACAAGGGCTTAATTTCTAAAATATACAAACTTCATCAGAAAAATCAAACAACGCAAACAAAAAATGGACAGAAGACCTGAATAGGCGTTTTTCCAAAGAAGATAGGCAGGTGGCTCATAGGCACATGAAAAGATGCTCAGTATCACTAATTATGAGATAAATGCAAATCAAAACTACATGGAAGTACCACCTCACACCAGTCAGAATGGCCATCACTAAAAAGTCCACAAGCAATAATGCTGGAGGGGGTGTGGGGAACAAGGAATCTTCCTTCCTGCCTACACTGTTGGTGAGAATGTAAACTGGTGCAGCAGCTATGGAAAACAGTAGGGAGGTTCCTTAAAAAACTAGAGTTACCATGTGACCCTACAATCCCACTCCTGGGCATATGTCCTAAGAAAACTCTAATTTAAAAAGATAGATGCACCCCAATGTTCACAGTAGCTCTATTTACAATGGCCGAGACATAGAAGCAACCTAAATGTCCATTCATATATATATATACATACACACACACACACACACACGTATATATATATACGTTCAGTTGTGTTCAACTCTTTGTGACCCCATGGACTGTAGCCTGCCAGGCTCCTCTGTCAATGGAATTCCACAGGCAAGAATACCAGAGGAGGTAGTCATTCCCCTTCCCCAGGGGAATCTTCCCGACAGAGGGATCAAACCTGGGTCTCTTTCATTGCAGGCAGATTCTTTGCTGTCTGAGCCATCAGGGAAGCCTACACATTCACACACACAATGGAATACCACAAAGCCATACGAAAGAATGAATAATGCTATTTACAGAAACATGGATGGACCTAGAGATTACTGTACTAAGGGAACTAAATCAGAGAAAATCTAGTATCATAGTTTATTTATAGTTTATTATCACCTAAACTATAGTACAGATAAACATTTACAAAACAGAAACACAGTGAGCGACACAGAAAGCAGACCTACAGTTACCAAAGGGGGAAGAGGGGAAGGGATGGATTAGGAGTTTGAGATTAGCAAATACAAACTACTGTATATAAAATAGATAAAGTTCTCTTGTATAGCACCAGCAGCTATATTCCACCAGCAGCTATATTCAATATCTTTTCATAACTTATAATGAAAAAGAATACATACAGGGACTTTGTGGGTGGTCCAACCCACCTGCCAATGCAGGGCACACAGGCTCAATTCCCGGTCCAGGATGATTCCACGTGCCTTGGGGCAACTAAATCCTTGTGCCACAGCTACTGAAGGCCGCATGCCCTCAAGCCTGTGCTCCACAAGAGAAGCCACTGCAGTGAGAAGCCCTTGCACCACAACACAACAAAGGCCCAGTGCAGCCAACAATAAATTTAAAAAGACTTTAAGGTAGTTGAAAAAAATCATTAAAAAATAATATATATACATATATGTACACATACATCGATCACTTTGCTATACACCACAGCTAACACAATATTGTGAATCTACTATACTCCAATATAAGAAAAGCAAGTAACAGAAAGGACAGAGCTAAATTCAACCGTATCACTAATTTCTGTAAATTTTAAAAAATTGGTTGATATGAAAAGAATGAAATACATACACCATGTAAATGTAAAAGAAAGCTGAAAAGAGTTTTATTAATATTAGACTTAATGAACCTCAAGACAAGAAGAATTATCATAGATAGAGAAAGACATTTATAATGATAAATGGGTCAATCCATGAAGAAGACATAGCAAACCTAAAATGTAGGTGGTTAATAACTGATCTTAAAAATAGATGAAGCAAAGGCTGGCTGAAATAAAGAGACAAATAGACAAATTTATAAGTAGAAATATCAATTTCCTCTTTAATAACTAGATAAAATTCTAGAAGGATGTGGAAGATCTAAAAATATTAACCACTTTAACCTAACCTGACCTTTATAGAACAATTTATCCAATAAAACTGCAGCATTCACACTCTCTCCATGTTCATACAGAGCATTAACAAAGACAGAGCTTATGCTGGGGCATAAAACAAATCTCTACTTAAAATCCTAAATTCTACAGAATATGTTTTCTAAACACAACAAAATTAAATCATAAATCAATAACAATTAGATATTTAGAAAAGCCTCAAACAATTAAACTTCCAAATAACCAAAGAAACCATTAAAAATTAATATATATTTAACACTAAATAAAAATACATCAAAATATTTTGGAGGGAGGTAATGTGTACTTACAGGAAGTTTATCAATCTGTCTTCAATCTGCTAATTCTTTGTACTCTGCCATCCAAATCTACTATCAAGTCCCTCCAGTGAATTTTTAAATTCTAGTTATTATACTTTTTATGGACATCACTTGCCACATCAGAGGGTAAGATGGTTGGATGGCATTACAGACTCAATGGACATGAGTTTGAGCACGCTCCGGGAGTTGGTGATGGACAGGGAAGCCTGGCGTGCTGCAGTCCATGGGGTTGCAAAGAGTCGGACACGACTGAGCAACTGAACCGAACTGAACGTGCCACATCAGTAAACAAAGGATGTTGTTGCTGTCAGCCAAGGCAGCTCCCTGCTCTGTGCACTCTTGAGGGGATTCAGGATGGAGAAAAACAGGATACTGGCCCTAATAATTAAGGTGCATATCAAAGGGATGATTTCAATGAGCCCAGACTTTTGCACCTTCCCATATACAAAAAAGTACAAAATTCATTCACTTCAGGTGTCTGCTTTTCTTTAATTAGCAGTAATCTTTTGATGTCGGACTACCAGGTTTGTTTGAACTCCTATGTATCCTGGCTCCTCCCTTATCTCTTTCGAATAGTCCCTCAGAGGAGTTAAGTCCTCAGCAAGTCAGCCAAATAAAACATAATTCTAAACTTTTAGATTTTGCTTATGTGTTTTTCTATCAACACTTTCAACTTCAACAGGATTTGCATATTGACTTTTCTTTGTATTTCTATCTCTTCATTGATATTCTATCTGATGCCACACTGTCATACTATTTCCTTTACATCTTTAATCAGGCTTTCCTTTAGTTCTGTGAGCATATTTATAATGGCTACTTTGAAGTCTTTTTTTCTTAAATCTGACATCTACTTACTTACTCTCACAGTTTCAGTCATATGTATAGGTCACAATTTCCTGTTTCTGTGCAAGCCTCAAAGTGTTTTGTTAGAAAATAGACATTTTCCCTATATATTGCAGCAACTGGTATACTTATCCTCCCACCCACTTTCCAAGGATGTTTTTGCTATTTGTTTTTTTTTGGGGGGGGGAGGGGGAGAGGGGTATCAAATTGCTTTATTTGAATGAATGGTACCAAGAAAAAACTTAAGTAGATGTTTTGGTACAACTTATAGAAAAGGCAGAGATAAACCAAACATGCACAGCCTGCCTTGGTCACCAAGGAAGTCATCCTCATGGTTACAGGAAGCCAGCCTAAGGCTAGCTTGTTGTCACTGCTCTCCAGGATGTGCTTGTCAAAGAGATATTTCGTCAGTCATGCTAGATTCATGGGACCCCTATCTTGGCACAAGTTGGTTACATAGTCACTCAAATCTTAGATGGATTTCATCTACTCATTCAGGTAAGTCACACAGAAACATTAGTCACTCAGTCATGTCCGACTCTTTGTGACCCCAGGGACTGAAGCTTGCCAGCTCCTTTGTCTCTGGAATTCTCCAGGCAAGAATACTGGGGTGGATTGCCATGCCCTTCTCCAGGGGATCTTCCCAATCCAAGGATTAAACTTGGTTCTCCTGCATTGCAGGCAGACTCTTTACCATTTGTGCCACCAGAGAAGTCACATGGTGGGAGGGGGGTGCTGTCATTATTGTCAGTGGGCATTTTGTACCCATTCCAGTTGAGACGGATCTACAATTTTTCTGAAGAGTATCGCACATTCCATTGCATTTAGCCCACTCTTCGTGACTGGGTTTCTTGATATCCTCAAGGATATCAAGCTTCTCTAGCTTCTCAGTAAATGCCCTCGCATCATGAAACTGGAGAAGAACATATTTGGTAAAGTTCTCCAAAGTTGCATCATCAAGGTCAAAGTCATATGACATTGACAGGTAGCCATAGAAGGTGAAGAGCTCCAGGCTGTGGTTGATGGCAGTCTCCGAGTCCCTGTGGTAGTTCTGGTGCACCAGCGAGATGGCCACTATCCTCACGATGAGTTGAGACCTGGGGCCGCACAGTGCTGGAGCAGATTTGAGGAGGTAGGTTCCCTCCAAGCACTGTTGAAGTAGGAAATTGAGGTGCCTGTCCAAGAAAGAATGTAATTTGTTTTTTCAATTTATGTAAAGAAAAGTCTTTTGGGGACTTCCAGTGGCTAAGACTTGGGGGTCCCAATGCAGGGGTCCTGGATTCAACCCCTGGTCAGGGAACTAGATCCCAATGCCAGGACTAAAGATCTGACACGAGACAAGGAAAATTGAAGGCCCAGATGCTGCAAATAAGACCCTGTGCAGTCAAGTGAATAAATAAGTGAAGACATAAAGAAAAGTCTTTCGTTTACTCACTACTCAGAATATGTGACACATGGATGGGTTCTTGTTCACCAACCTGCTTTTCAACCCTCTAATCACCCTAGTTGGTTCCCCTGGCAACCAGCCCCCATCCTTAGGTGATGCTCTGCTTATCTAGAGGAGTAGTCCCTAACCTTTTTGACCCAAGGGATCGATTTCATGGAAGACAGTTTTTCTACAGACCAGGGTTGGGTGAATGGTTTCAGGATGATTCAAGTTCATTACATTTATTGTGTGCACTTTACTTCTATTATTGGTGGCTCATAGGGTAAAGAGTCTGCCTGTTATGCACCCGAGTTCAATCCCTGGGTCTGGAAGATCCCCTGGAGAAGGAAATGGCACCCACTCCAGTATTCTTACCTGGAAAATCCCATGGATGGAGGAATCTGGTGGGCTATAGTCCATAGGGTTGCAAAGAGTCAGACAGGACTGAGAGACTACAAACACACACTCCAATAGGCATTAGATCCTGGAAGTTGGGGGCTCCTGATCTAGAGGTTTTCCAAAAATTTCCTCACTAATATGAACTCAGGTGTGATTGAAAGGGTTTGCTATAAATAACCAAATGCACCCATGTTACCTTTATCACTCTAAAACTACTGCTGGAATCAAAAACAAAAAAGCAAACATAAAAGATGCCCCCACCACTCTAATCACATAAGAAATGAAAAGATGCCCCCACCACTCTAATCACACAGGAAATGAAAAGAGGCCCCCACCACTCTAATCACACAGGAAGTGAAAAGATGCCCCTACCACTCTAATCACATAGGAAATGAAAAGAGGCCCCTACCACTCTAATCACACAGGAAACGAAAAGAGGCCCCCACCACTCTAATCACATAGGAAGTGAAAAGATGCCCCCACCACTCTAATCACATAGGAAATGAAAGGGTTTTGAGAGCCAAGAAGCAGGAACTGATAAATGAGACCAAATTTTGTATTCTATCACAGGCCACCCCCTGTTTTTTGAACACAGAACCCTTACAGCAAAATGATAATACCTATCAAAGTACATACATTTTGTGTAGCATTTAAGGAACAGATCTGGGGATAATACTGTTGCTGCTGCTGCTGCTGCTTCTGCGTCACTTCAGTCGTATCCCATTCTGTGTGACTCCACAGACGGCAGCCCATCAGGCTCCCCCGTCCCTGGGATTCTCCAGGCAAGAACACTGGAGTGGGTTGCCATTTCCTTCTCCAATGCGTGAAAGTGAAGTTGCTCAGCCGTGTCCGACTCTTAGCAACCTCATGGACTGCAGCCTACCAGGCTCCTCCGTCCATGGGATTTTCCAGGCAGGAGTCCTGGAGGGGGGTGCCATTGCCTTCTCCTAAATAATACCGTTAAATAACAAAAATTCAAATGAGGAAATGTGAAGATCTAGTTGGCTAATTAAGTGACTCATGAAATGAGCAGCGTCCAACCTAGTGAATAGAAAAGAGCTTTGTCTAGTACTTCCCTGGTGACACAGATGGTAAAGCATCTGCCTGTAAGGCGGGAGACCTGGGTTCAATCCCTGGGAAGATCCTCTGGAGAAAGAAATGGCAACCCACTCCAGTACTCTTGCCTGGAAAATTCCATGGATGGAGGAGCCTGGTAGGTTACAGTACATTGGGTTGCAAAGAGTCAGACACGACTGAGCAACTTCACTTTCTAGCTGCAAAAGAGGAAAAGGTTTTCATATTTTTAGAAAATCTTTTTATTTATTTAATGAATTTATTTGGCTGTGCCAGGTCTTAGTTGCAGCAAATGGGATCTTAGCTCCCTGACCAGGGATCGAACCCAGGCCCCCTGCATTGGGAGCATGGAGTCTTAGCCACCGGACCAGTAGGGACGTCTTGGATTTTAGTACTTTTAAAGCAGAGAGTAAGCAGGAGAAAGAAAATTATTAGTGAAGAATGGCATGGTTTTAGGTAAGGCCCCTTTCCTAATGGGAACAGAACCAGCCTACTGGCCAAGTATCTCAGTGCTAACCAGGTAATTCCTGGTTGACTCATGAAAGGTTACATTCCTGGGGGAGGCTGTAACTGCAATCAGGTTAGGTATTAAGTCTTGGTTTGCTGATGTGGGGCCTAACACAAGTGACTCCATTTTGGAACAGAACCAACACAAATATGCCTAACATTTGAAGAAGCCAGTGCGGGGTAGGGGCAGATTTAAAGAAACAACCAATTTGTCCTATGAAGCCATTACAGACATTTTCATATTCTGGCATTAGTTTGATTATTCTTTTTTTCCCCTTGATCTACTACTATTTATACCTTATGATAACTATGTAGCTCAGAAATCAAGTGATGGTTAGCTAGATCCAGTTCCTCCTCAGGCCAGTCATTTTCCTTAGATATTACATCCTGAGGAGGCTATAACTCAATCTCCCAATACACTGATCATCCGTGTAGTATAGTATTATAGGACTCCTTGACATGAGACAGTCGAATCTTTCCAACAATACCACATCGTCATTGTCAGTGCGAGTCAGTTTCATTACAATACAGGACAAATCAGTCACTTGCTGGTTAGAGGCAGGACTGAGGTTGAAACCTCCCAGATGTGCTCTCAAGATGGAATGACCTATTAGACGCCTTTCTCCATGGTATTTTTATTTTTTGAATGATGGATTCATATATACAGGCTTCCTAGGTGGCACAATGGTAAAGAATCTGCCTGCCGATGCAGGAGACACAAGAGACAATCTCTGGGTCAGGAAGAGCCCCTGGAATAGGAAATGGCAACCTATTCCACTGTTCTTGCCTGGAGAATTCCATGAACAGAGGCGCCTGGCAAGCTACAGTCCATGGGGTCTCAAAGAGTCAAACACAACTGAGCAACTACAAGCACACACACATGATCTGTGTTCTGCTGCCGCCGCTGCTAAGTCGCGTCAGTCGTGTCCGACCCTGTGCGACCCCATAGACGGCAGCCCATCAGGCTCCCCCGTCCCTCGGATTCTCCAGGCAAGAACACTGGAGTGGGTTGCCATTTCCTTCTCCAATGCATGAAAGTGAAAAGTGAAAGTGAAGTCGCTCAGTCGTGCCTGACTCTTAGCGACCCCATGGACTGCAGGCTCCCTTGTTTCCAGGCAAGAGTACTGGAGTGGGGTGCCATTGCCTTCTCTGGATCTGTGTTCTACCTTTGCTCCTGTAACAGGTATTAATTAAAAGACAGGTGTCATTACAACTGGCCTTGGCTTGGTTTTCTCTGGGTTAATTCAAGTTAATTAGAGGGAATAGTCATTCACCATTCCCACCTTGTAGGCTTGTACTGAGAATGCATTTTGTTGTGTAAAAATATAGCAGAGCCCATCTTCCTCCAAAGAGGATTTGAGCAGTATTTAGCACAGTTCCTATTCCTATGAACTATATTGCAGGATATGTTTTATTTCAGCTTTCAGTCATTGTACATTGGTGTAAGTTACAAGTACCCACAGAAAATTTCCATAAGCTTGGAGGCCTTAAGATTTTCATAGGTGTGCTCTCTTAAGCCTCAGGAATAGGGTAGAGGGTCATTGCTTCCCATCCAGTTTAGCCTCCATCTGCATTAAAATTTCCAGAGAACCTCTCAGGTCAGGGTGCAGACTTTTCCCAACTCTGGGTTCTAGCATTGCGGAGCAGTATTTGTTGAATTTGCCTGCTCCAGTTTGCTAGTGCTTCTTTATCTCTCCAAGCTGCCTCATCCTTCACCTTCATCTAAGAAGAGAACTCCCTCTTATCTGTCTGTTCTAGTGAATATGTCTTCCTCTGAATGCTGCTCCTCGTTAAAAGCAAACACCACTTGTCCCAGAATATCTACTGGCATCTATCTCCCCTAAGGCTCTTTTCTGTCTTGTGCGTCATTGTTGTTTAATCCACTATACATGTTGTTGCCATCATGGACTAATAGCCTGAGTGCAGTTAGGGTACATAGTTTGTACCCAAAAATGTTAGGCACCTTCTACTAGGGTTGGTTGGTCAAAGTCAGCTGTAATTTAGGTTAAGTATTTCATAAGACCTCTCACAGCCTTCCTCTCTAAGGATGGGGCTATTCCCCAGGAAATCTCAAATCCGTCACATGATGCCTACTGCTTTAACCCCAACAGGAAGCCGTTGTCTTTTCCCATTCTGCTTATAGCTTTCCATCCACAAAAACCAGGGTAATTGTGTTTGCACATAGCACACTGTGGCATGTTGGGCATTCTGCCATTGTATTCTGTCCACTATAACCAGCAACCTTTCTAAGCATTTGCTTGTAGCTACATGGTAATCGGTCTGCTGGGAGCCACCCATCGCTGGCCTAAATCCCAGTAGGAAGCAGTTCTCAGAAAACAACTCAAACTAGTTTAAGCAAAAAATGGATTATAAATATAAATGCTTGCTTTTCTCCCTGCATATCAACTCCCTGTTCTTCTCTGCTCCAAACGAGGGGAAACATGGCTGCTGAAACAACTTGCATGTTATGCCTCACAGTCCAAGTTCTCAAAGAAAGGCTGGTCCCTCTCAATTCAAATTCCCAAATGTCCAGGGAAGGACTGTAACTGGCCATGCTTGGGCCAACTGACCGTCCCTAGACCAATCGTTATGGCTGTGGGTGGAGAGTGAGGCAATTCTGTGTTTTTCTGAGAGCTTCACATATATTAACTCCTCATACACCTTCTGAAGGTACACATTGTTATTAACCTCATGTTACAGATAAGGAAATTGAGAGTCTTCAGAAGGAAGGCATAAACATTGTAGCAAATGCTGAAGTTCGCCCAAATAAACTGGTAGCACTTCAGGTAACAAAAGCAGGCGTGGTCTTGGCAAACCTAGTTTTGCCCCTTCTGGGCACCTAGTATAATCATACTAAGAGATAATATTATTCCCTTGCTCTAAACCTCTCCTAAGGTTGGATTTCTTTCATCGCATAACCCACCTATACACTCCTTTATACTCCTCTATTATTTCTCCTCTCATCTGTCATTTACTTTTACCCAAACTTTTCCACATTTGGAAGGGACGTTAAGTTCGGTCACTGTACCGGTCCAGATTGCTAGCAGCAACAGTAGTCTCCTAAGTGCCTCCCCCTCAACGTGTTCGTGATTGGTTGGATTATTTTAGTGAAGTCTAGTCTCCTTGCCCTGAGAAGGCAACGGCACCCTACTCCAGTACTCTTGCCTGGAAAATCCCATGGATGGAAGAGCCTGGTGGGCTGCAGTCCATGGGGTCGCTAGGAGTTGGACACGACTGAGCGACTTCACTTTCACTTTTCACTTTCATGCATTGGAGAAGGAAATGGCAACCCACTCCAGTGTTCTTGCCTGGAGAATCCCAGGGACGGGGGAGCCTGGTGGGCTGCTGTCGATGGGGTTGCACAGAGTCGGACACAACTGAAGCGACTTAGCAGCAGCAGCAGTCTCCTTGCCAGCTCACATGTGAACGGACATGCATGCGTGCACACGCACATACACACACACACAGACACACTCACACTCATATTGCTCAAGAAGTGACAGTTTGGGGTATGTCCACAGTCACCCTGAGATGACTGTGCTCTCCTCCTCTTTCCTTAACCATACCCAGATGAGATGCTCAACTTCACTAACTGCTGGTCAGTTGCTTTATTTTTTTTTCATCAGTGTCCTGGGGCCTAATTGCTCTATAAACTAATCCAGTCAAACTATACCTCCCTTAAAGACTAGTTTCTGAACTTAGTGTTCTGCGTATTTTTCTGATTCCATAAAGAATCCTCCCAGCTATGCCATTCCTCAGTCCTCTCTCACAAACTATCCAGCCTGCAGTCTAGTCCATATCTTTATTAAATCCACAAAACTCTTTCTCATTGCCTCTCACCACAGTCTCTACTGTTCAGGCCCTTTGGCTTGAACTTCTCCAAACTCTTACCCATGAGGTCAGTCCTTTGGGAAAAGATTAGAAATTATCTTTTGTATAGCCCACTTCTCTCTCCAAGAAAAGTTTCTGAGCCAAAGCTCTAGAGCAGGGGTTGGGAATGACCTTGGGTGGCCTCTGCCTGCAGTGGCTTGAAGCAGGGCTTTGGTTCTCAGCCAGAGATTGAGGTTGGGTCCCAGGGGTGAGAGTACCAATTCCTAACCACTAGGCCAGTGGTCGATGACAAACCCTGGCTCCTTGACTTTGCAGAAGAATTTTCACAAAGACAGAAAGTAGTAAAACAAGTAAAGTATTTATTAGGAGGAAAAAAGAGTATAAAACACAAGGGCAGACTCAGAGAGAGAGAGTGTTTCAGAATCGCAGTAGTTTGAATGACTTTTATGGAACATTTCTTCCAGGTTTCCTTTGGCCAATCATTTTTATTTACCTGGCTCCGAATCCATGTTTGGTATATCTCAGGATCCTCCCGTATGTGCACATGTATCTTAGCAAACACAGATTTTACCTAAGAGGCCTATGGATAGTTAGCATCACTTGCCTTTTGACCTCTAAGGATCCTTTCTACACTGTGCATATGTAGTTGAGGAGGTCTCCCGACTTTGAGAATGAGAACTAGGTAGTCTCTTATCTTCTGTCTTTGCAGGACTCAGCCTCCTCCCTCCATTGTCCTCCTATTTTTGTCTTGTCTACAGGTCCACAGAGAATGAGCTCCAACTATTTGCTCAGGGGGCCCATCTATCTTCAGCCTCAGGAACAATGGCAAGTTTCTCTCTGAGTGACACCGCAGCTGTAAAAGCTGAATACTAGTGAAGTGGGGGTGGGGGGCTGGAGAAGGCAGCAGCCTGTTCTCTCAGCTTGCCTCGCTTGGCATGGAACTATTGCTCCCAAGCTGTGGCAAGGACAATTGGTCCCCAGTCTTCTCAGCAAGCTGTGACCAAGGTCCTGGATTGCTCTTAACTTACACAATAGCCCCTACTTCCTAAGTCAGCAGTCATTTAAGTCATTAATACGTCATTGGCAAGCAGTACCATAGACACCTACACATGTTCCTTTGATATTAATAGAATGTCTCAGATCATTCTCTTTCTGCCTACTGCCATCAGGATGTCCACATTTATAAATTTTTTCCCTCCTAACAACCAAAAATTCTTCAGTTAAGTTAGTGTAAATTGTGGGAAGTTGTCTTTCCTGCTTCTTTCTGTTAGGTAGTTAGAATAGGAAAAAGGAGTCCAGAATGGCGGTGACTAAAAGACAAAGAAGGGGAAAGCTCATGAAAATAGAACAAAGGAAGGCCCAAGGACCCAAGTGAGGACCTCAGGTAAAACATAGAGCCCTCCTGGCTAGCCCAATTTACATAGGGCAGGCTCAGGGGGGAAGAGACAAATATATAAAAGGAGGAAGCCTAGAGGATTGAGGCTTCTCTTCTCTTTGCATCTTTTGGGTCAACCCACCCTCAAGCCTCAAGGATGTATTTTCCTTTGCTTTCTAATAAAACTGAGCTGTCACACAGAGCTGTAACACTGGTCCGTCCGTCACTTCAAATTTTTACTGCGGCGAGACAGAGTTGAGGCAATTACACACTGCCCCAACATTTCCATCAGAAAGTATGAAATAATCTTCCCTGACATGAAAGGCTTCTTACCAGAATGATGGATGACTTTCTCCCCAGACTCTATTATACTTTCCCGTTGTTAAAAGATGGTGAAACTGAGCAGGACCCTGCGGAGCCCTCCTGGATACAAAAGCTTTTCCATGTCCCCAGGTTTCCTGCTTATAGGCTTCAGCCTCCTAGACCTTCCCTGAGCTCTGAAGGGCAGATTCAAACAGTTACTCATTAGGTGAGTGAGAGAGTGCAGGAGCAAAGGAAAAGCAGTCAAGAAAAAATAGTGTGGCAGTGAAAGAGAATGCTAGTTCCGCCTCAAGGAATATACACGACAATGAATCTTTGAGTTCTATAAGAACTGAGGCCTCCACCCAAACGAAGGTTGTTAACTTCAGGCCAAGGACAAGATTTCTGGAACACCACCCTGTTACTTCATCATCAACCAATCAGAAGAAAGCCAGACATTCAGTAGCCCTCACCCCAAATTTTGCCTTTAAAAACGCTTCTATGAAATCTATTTGGGAGTTCAGGTCTTTGCACACATGCCATTCATTCTCCTTGTTTGGCTTTTACAATAATCCATACTCTGGTGTTTCCATTTGTTTGGCCTCACTGTGTGTTGGACTTATGAACTTGTGATTGACAATAATAGGACTTTCTGAGATTTATTACAATAAAAGCAAGTTAATATTTTGAAGGGTAGCAGAATATGCCATCCCAAAATATACCTCTTTGGCATAAGGATTATTTTGAACTGATTATTGTGGAGCCCTATACCAATGTCACAGGTATGGAGCTGTATACCAGGGTCACAGGATAAAAATCTCTGGAACTGATCAAGCCCCATAGTTGAAGCCCCAGATCCCTCCCTAAACCTTTCCTGAGCTCAGGATGGTATATAAACCTCCATCCTCTGGCTGACTTTTGAGTCTCATATTTCTGAGGGAGTCCCATAAGTATGTTATTAAAATCATTATTTTTCCTCCTGTTAATCTGTCGCCTAACTCCAGGCCCGCCCCCCTAAACTTTGGCTTACCCTCAGTATAAGCCAGCATAGATCCCCTTCTGAGAGTAAACAGGCCACAGTGTAAAATAAAATATTTTCTGGTCTACCATTTGAATGCGCCACCCATTCACACACACCCCCTCCCCACATCTAGTTCTTTCTAGCTTTGTTTACTCTTTTTGCCTAACTCTGGAGTTGCTGCTACAGACCTTGTGGTCAAAGCATTCTCCCTGTAGCAATAACCTTCCTCCCTAATTTGCAATAGCTCATTTCCCTCTCTTGCAATAATCCTTTTGAATACAGTCTCAACTTCACTAAATCCAGATCTGATTTTCATTCTAGTCTGATCAGTGATTTCTTTTGGTATTGCCTACCCTATGACATCCCAAACATATGGCTTTACGTTTTAGGGTTAACTTTGAGTTAATACTTGGTATAAAATAATGACATACCTCATGGGGTAGAGCAGGTTGTTGCTGTCCCAGCTAAGGGCATCATAGACCATCTAGCCTCCAGCCAATCCAGCAGCCGCAGAGAGTCTGAGTGAGATCCAAAGAGCTTCCCAGTGGAGCTCAGTAGAAATTGCCAACCTGAAGAGTCATGGACTCAAGCGACTATTAGTGGTATTGCTTTAAGCCTCTAGGTTTGTAGGCATTTGTTATGTAGTAGTAGATTGATGATAGGTTGGCTGAACACATGAATGAAAGAATGAACAAACAAATGAATAACATCATTCTGGAGATTGATTTTCTTCCCAAGTAGGCAGAAGGCAAACAAGGACTTCCCAAACAGATTGCAACTGGGGCTTCTGGTCTGAGATGATATACGGTATATGAACTGACAAGGATGAAAATATTACTTCTGAGCGTATTTTTGAAACTTCAGTTGCTATGGGGGTGTTTGGAAGTATATCAAATACATCACCCACCAGAAATATGGAGTGACGGTACTAAGAGGATATTAGTGAGTTCTCTGTGAGTCATTCACCCTAGACTAGAAAATATCTTCATGATTTTGTAAAAACTCAAAATTACAAAGGAAATTGGATTAATCTTTAAGGCATCTTTAAAATACAGGAGCATCTTAATTCAATATCTATTTAATAAAAATATATGAACCTCATACTCTGTATACCAAGCATTTTGCCAGATGCTGGGAACAGATCAGAGAAGATACAGTCATTGCAATCAATGTGACAGTCTAGTCAAAAGATACTGATGATTACAATGTTAAATGCAATAAGAGCAGTAAGAAATTTATTGCCTGTGTAACCAAATATTTTGGGTTAGTGCTGATATCAAAAATGGCAAGATTTAGGGCTGAAATGATGTGGTTAGAATTTCATTTCTCTCTATGTATTACTTTCCTCTAAGTTGGTCTCATTCTTGGATTCCACACGGCAGCAAGATGGTACCAACATGGTGGTAATAGCTATGACTTCTTTGCTTTCAGATCCAAAGGGGGGAAAACAAACAAGCTCTCCTTCCTAAATGTCCCAGGAAAAGCTCCTTTTTTTGGAGTAATCTATCCATTCCTGAACCAATAACTCTGGTGGGAAGGGTGGGGGGGGGCACTGAGAATATGATTCACTGATTTAAGTCTGGGTTATATGCTAAATTTGTTGAAGTTTCGAGGTTTGGTTCTCCCCAGTGGAGTCTCTTATGGACTGAAGAGGAGAAAGGGCACAGGTCCCCATAGGTCACCAGAGGTAGGGCAAAGGGATGTGTGTGCTTAAGTATCTCCATCATGTCGGACTCTGTGATCCTATGCACTGTAGCCCACCAGGCTCCTCTGTCCATGGGGATTCTCCAGGCAATTCTACTGCAGTGGGTTGCCATGCCTTCTTCCAGGGGATCTTCCAAACCCAGGGATCAAACCCAGTCTCTCACATTGAAGGCGGATTCTTTACTGACTGAGCCACCAAGGCAAATCAGTGGTGGTAATCAAAGCATAATCAACATAGACTACAGAGGATCTAGGACCTTCAGCCAGATTCTTCATAATTCTCACCACATCATAAGAACAGTAGTCAAACTGGATTGGGGTACACCCTCAAGGCCTCATTTTAACTCAATTACCTCTTTGAAGACCCTGTCTCTGAATGTCATATTTTGACAGATTAGGGCTTCAACATATGAATTGGACTGGGGAGGAATACAATGTAGCCTATAATATTTCCTTTCTGACCTCCTTTCTTCCCACTCTTTCTCTCACATACACTCTCTTTTTCCACCTAATATGCTGCTCCAGCATACTGACTTTTGAGCTTCAAATACTAAGCATTTTCCCTGATCAGAGCCTTTGCACATCCTCTGATACTCTGCCTAGAATGATCCTCCTGCTCTGGCCCACTTCTCCTTTCATTCAGGTCTCTGCTCTAACAATAGTCTCATAGATGGTTTGACCAACTCAATCAAAATAGCAACCTCTATTAGTCAACTTTGTTTCATAGAACTTACTGTTGTTGTTGTTTAGTTGCTAATTCGTGTCGGAGCATCTGACTCTTTTGCAATCCCAGGGACTGTAGCCTTCCAGGCTCCTCTGTCCATGGGATTTCCCAGGCAAGAATACTGGAGTGGGTTGCCATTTCCTTCTCCAGGGGATCTTCCTGAACCAGGGATCAAACCAGCATCTCCTGCTTGACAGGCAGATTCTTGAATGATCTGGGAAGTCTTAAGAACTTACCTACTGACTTGAACATTCTTTTCCTATTAGCACATAAAACAAATGAGGAAGGAAACTTATGTATGTACTGTATCTTCAGAACAGTTGTTGATACATGGCAAGTGTCCAGTGAATGTCTATTGAATGAACATATGTTAACGACTGAAGAATATCAATATCAAGAGACTGATCCACTGACTTCCTACAAATGAGTAGTTAATTTATGATCGGATGTTATCTTCTAATTATATCCATCTCAGGGAACAAAAGTTACAAAAAAAAAAAAGAGAACCAAGAAAATATTTGGTAGGAAAAGTATAATAATTGACAGGATAGTAGCAGATGGGTGAAGCCATAAGACGTATTAGTGAGATGAGTTAGAGAAACTCTACTAGAAGGTAAAAAAATGAAGAGACTATAAACATAAAATTATATATATATAAGATATAGATGTAGAAAGGATAGAAATTAAAGTATTTAATTGAAATTTCAACTAAGTGAAATCTCAGGAGAGAAAAGGAGGAAATACATGGTGAAATAATATGATGAAATACGCAATGATTAATTTCCCAGAATTAAGGAAAAACAAAATAACTCACACTGATAAGGTTCATGCTGCTGCTGCTGCTAAGTCACTTCAGTCGTGTCCGACTCTGTGTGACCCCATAGACGGCAGCCCACCAGGCTGCCCCGTCCCTGGGATTCTCCAGGCAAGAATACTGGAGTGGGTTGCCATTTCCTTCTCCAATGCATGAAAGTGAAAAGTGAAAGTGAAGTCGCTCAGTCGTGTCTGACTCTTAGTGACCCCATGGACTGCAGCCTACCAGGCTCCTCCATCCATGGGATTTGCCAGGCAAGAGTACTGGAGTGGGGTGCCATTGCCTTCTCCAGATAAGGTCCATAGAGTGGCAAACAAAGAGATAAGAAAAAAGGATGTGATCTCAGATTTAAATATTAAAATAGGGTGAGAGAAATTCCCTGGTGGCCCAGTATTTAGGACTTGGCACTTTTCATTGCCAGGGCCCAGGTTCAATCCCTAGTCAGGGAACTAAGATTCCCTGAGAGAGGAAGGTAAGAATGATGCAAATGCAGGCAGTTTTATTCTAAAAAGTCTAAATCCCATTCATTATGACCTAGATGTATACTAATACCATAAGGTTATGAAAAAAGCTATAGTACACTCAATGTGATATATCAAAAATATAATTGATATTTTTGATAATTATATTTAAACAAATTTATGTGGAAATTTTTTTGCATGGTGTCAGTAAGGATTTGATTTATAATCTTTCTAAATGGACAATTTCCCCAGCATGATTTATTGAATAATATTAGTACTGTTTCTAATATTTATATATCTTTTTTTCAGTCCTTGCTAAGAATTTGAAAAGGATGTTGAAATTCTTGAGAATTATTAGCTAGAGTAATGTGTACTAGCTGCTGCAACAAACACATTTTCACATATCAATAACTCTTCTAGTTTTGCATGAGCTTTGGGAGTCGTTACCCTCATCTCCCCACACCTGCAACTTTGGGTGGTTCTTTGCCTAACTATGTCGTGGTGGTTTCATCGCTAAGTTGTGTCTGACTCTTGCGACGTCATGGACTGTAACCTGCCAGGCTCCTCTGTCCATGGAATTCTCCAGGTAAGAATACTGGAGTGGGTTGCCATTTCCTTCTCCAGGGGATCTTCCTGACCCAGGAATCAAACCCAGTCTCTTGCACTGCAGGCAGACGATCCTCAGGCAGTTTCTTCACATTCATCATGCCTTATTCAGTATTGAGCTGACTTGAGGAAAAAGCTCTTGAGATCTATGGAGTTCTCTCTTTGTAGACCTCCTTCCTCTCTGCAACTCTACCCTGAAAACTCTAGCCACTGGATTCTCAGCCACTTCTCAGCCTCTCACATATGTTTCTGTATCTGAGACCTAGGTCCTCCTCCCAGTAGTGTGGCTTGCAGATGTTCTTCAGGCGTTAAGCTGGGGCAGGTGTAGGGCTTGCCTCATTTCTTTCCCCGTTCTCAGGGATCACTGTTCTGTGCTACCTGACGTCCAATATCTGAAAGTGTTGCTTCATGTAGTGTGCCCATTTTGTCAGCTGTTTCATGTGGAAGGACAAACTTGCTTCATGTTACTCCATATGAAAAGATGATTGCTCCTTGTAAGAAAAAGTACCACAAACCTAGGCGATGTATTAAAAGACAGAGACATCGCTTTGCTGACAATGTCTGTCTAGTCAAGGCTATGGTTTTCCCAGTAGTCATGTACAGGTGTGAGAGCTGGACTATAAAGAAAACTGAGCACTGAAGACTTGATGCTTTTGAACTGTGGTGTTGGTGAAGACCCTTGAGAGCCCCTTGGACAGTGAGGAGATCAAACCAGTCAATCCTAAAGGAAATCAAAACTGAATATTCACTGGAAGGACTGCTACTGAAGCTGAAGCTTCAATACTTTGACCACCTGATGCGAAGAACTGACTCATTGGCAAAGACCCTGATGCTGGGAAAGACTGCGGGCAGGAGAAGGGGGAGCCTGGCTTGCTGCAGTCCATGGGGTCACAAAGAAGCGGACACAACTGAGCAAATGAACAACAAATTATTAACACTGGTTCATCTTGGTATCAACCAAGAGTCTGAGAGTTAAGTATTAGTACACAGCAAAGGAAGAATGAAGAATAGCACGATACTTAATTTTACTTTATGACTTGGATTTAACTAACTCAAAACCATTATATGCTCTGGTATCTGGTGAACTGTTGTCAGATAAAGATAATCCAGATTTAGCAAACCTTAGCTGTTGAACATAAGGTGGAGTCCTGAGATTTTGGCCAGCAGCTTTATTGCTTTGACCTAATTTTTCTAAACAGAAGGTGAGATAGTATCAGTTTCTACTATTTTACAATAAATTGATAAGTGCAAATGCAGTTGATGAATTGGTTTTAATGGGAGATGCCCAGGGCTCTGTGTGGGAGGACTCAATGTGGGGTGAGAAAGGAAAAACCCGCTCTATCTGAGCACAGTATTCACATTTAGACTATAAAAATTACCATACAAACTCAGGAAAAAGAGGAAACATATTGGCAGATGGGATATTTGTTTTACTTGATATCCTCTTCAAATGTTAAGAATAGGCTCCCAAACTAACTTCTCTTCCAACCTGATGTAAGTCTAATTATAATGATTATATCCAAATGCTCTTCCTCCTTCATTCTAGGTTGTTACACAAATTCATAATTTAGTGCCACTTTAGCAGTCCCAGAATTCTGCAAGAATTTTAAATTCTTACAGAATTCAATGGATGACAGGAATAGGTATTGGAGACAATATGGTAGCATGATTTGCCAGCAATTACATCCTAGTACACTCAGGGTACCAGGCAGAGAGAAATATCACTCATGATCTAGGAAGAGACTTGATGCAAATTACAATGGACAATGTATGGTTTTAAACGTTTCTTGATTCTGTACACACTTTCCCAGATCACTTAGGTATGCAATGCCACATGCATGCTGGTCAAATTCCAAGGGGCAAATGACTTGCAGGGTTATCTGCTTCCCTTTCAGGGTGAAGTGTTTTTCGCTGGATCTTTAATATTACCTGGTCTCCACCTCTTGATGACCTCAATTGTTCTGTTTTTGTAGAATGCTTTATACCTCATCTTATTTTGGTTTATGGTCTTTAAGTAGATCTAAATCTACCCATATTTACATAAAATCTGTACACACTCACCACATATAAAACAAGTATATGTTTCTCTACTCAATGTCAGCCTTTCCTAATGTTTGGTTTCTTTTCATTTTTTTAAATATTTGTTTATTTGTCTGCATTGGATCTTTTAAAATTTATTTATTTATTTATTTTTGGCTGTGCTGGGTTTCCATTGCTGAGCCTGAGCTTTCTCTAGCTGCAGCGAGTCAGGGCTACTCTCTAGCTGTGGTGTGTGGGTTTCTCCCTGTGGTGGCTTTTCTTGTTGCAGAGCACAGGCTCTAGAGCGTGCTGGTTTCAGTAGGTGTGGCTTGTGGGCCCTAGAGCAGGGGCTCAGTAATTGTGACATATAGGCTTCGTTGCTCCAAGGCATGTGGGGTCTTCCGGAACCAGGGGTCAAGTCCCTGTTCCTTGTATTGCAAAGCAAATTCTTAACCACTGAACCACCAGGCAAGCACTTGGGTTTCTTTTCCTTAAGCTGACTAACCCTGTTCGGTAACTTGCATTCACATTCATACAGCCACACCTATAATTCTTCATTGTTAACAATGCTTCTGTTGGTTTGGGCATTATTTTACAAGGGCTTTGACTAAAATTGCTAGCAGTAGGCTGAAAAGGAAATTAACTCCTCTTAATAGGATGAGTGACTTACTAAGGTATTAATACTATAAGTTTACCTTCTCTAAAAAATTCTTGTAATTTCATATAGAAAGACTAGAAGGGAATAAAAGCTAATGATGCAATTCTAGCAATGAAAACAGCGTGGTAGACATTTTCAGAAAAGAGTTGCCCTCAAATTATAAATTACAGTGCTCCACAGATAACTACCTCTGGTTTTAATGTATAAATTGGAGCTTTTAATTTTACCAGTAGATTATGGATTATTTTCTGCTAGATGTATTACAATGCTATTGAGTTTCAAAAAATTTTTTCCTGTCCATTCACTTGGACAGAAAATATTTGACTCCTTTTCCCTCTCAATTTAGCTTTTCAGTAATGTGTTTATTTCACATTCCTTATGTTGTTATAACAGGGCAACCACATTAAAAAAAATTAACAGAAAAAGGCAATACACTCACAGGTTTGATTGAGACAGTAGACAGGGTTAAACCAAACCCACCAGATGAGTCAGGCAGAAAAGTTTTTCAGGGAGGATGTTTTGGGGAGATTGGTTACCAAAGGGCATGGTTAGTGGAAGATGGAAATCACTGGCCTTATTTCCCTAAAATGTCATATTTAGCTAGGACACCTTAGAAATATATTTTGGAAGTTCAGTCCTGTTGACAATTCCATTCCACTTTAACTACATGAGATTTTGGGCTTTCCTGGTGAGTCAGCAGTAAAGAATCCGCCTGCAACGCTACTGCTACTAAGTCACTTCAGTCACGTCTGACTCTGTGCAACCCCACAGATGGCAGCCCACCAGGCTCCACCATCCCTGGGATTCTCCAGGCAAGAACACTGGAGTGAGTTGCCATTTCCTTCTCCAATGCATGAAAGTGAAAAGTGAAATTGAAGTCGCTCAGTCGTGTCCGACTCTTTGTGACCCCATGGACTGCAGCCCACCAGGCTCCTCCATCCATGGGATTTTCCAGGCAAGAGTACTGGAGTGGGGTCCCATCGCCTTCTTGCAGGACCACAAAATACACAGGTTAGACCTCTGGGTCGGGAAGATTCCCTGGAGGAAGAGCCCCTAGAGGAGAGCATGGCAACCCATTCCACTTTTCTTGCCTGGAGAATCCCACGGACAGAGGAGCCTTGGAGGGCTATAGTTCATGGGGTTGCAAAGAGTCAGACATGTCTGACTTAGCCTGTGCACGCACATGAGATTTTACTTCAGAGTGTTTTTGCAGAAGACTTTGGATTTCGTTTTGTCACTTTTGTCATCCACTTTTGTCAGGACTAATATTTTCAAACACAATAAAATTATTTTTAATTACTAGGGCTTAATTTTTATTTCATGTTTACTTTTATCTTTCATTAATGTTCTCTTTTCCTATTAGCTACTTCTGAATTGGCTGACTTCCTGTTTGTGTGTGTTTGCCATTCTTCCTCTTTTCTCTTCTGCTTTCCCAGAAGATCTTGCCACCAGAAACTAGAAAGGACTGTGTACTCTCAGAATAGTCTTTATACATTTATCTGGTATTAAAGGGAAAGTCTATTGCATCACATCGCCTCAGCTTCCTTTTGTGAGTTCAGATTATCCTGAAGATAGGTTTCAAAGAGATAATACTAAGAGCTGAGGATTTTTTCCCCCCAGGAGATTTCTCAGCCAGGGTCATAGCACTTTCTGTCCTCTGAATAAGATACCTGAAAGGAAGAGGCTGTTTTACATATTTCTCCTGAACTGCCTATAATATTAATCACAGTATTTCTTAAAAGGTTACCCGTGTCAAGTTCAGCTGGGTGAGGATAAGAATGCATATTCATAGGTCCTAGCCTAGAACCATACGTTCAGAATCTCTAGAGAGAGAGCTCAGGAAATCAGCAGTTTTATTTTCGTTATGTGCTGAACCTTCTCCTGTTTCTTGCCTGAATTTTCAGTCACTGGCTAGATATGCTTACTTGACTGTATTTTCACCTCATGAACACTTAACATACCCACAATCAAATCATTCACTGTCTATCTAATTCTGTCACACTGGTATACCTGAAGTCATCATTAGAGTCCTTCATCCTTGTGTTTCCTAATTTTTACTTAATCATCTAATTGGCCTTTGTGCCAAGCACGTGGAAAGACAGTGATGACCTTAAGACAGACATGCCCTCTAGGATCTTGAAGATTCTATTCTTTGGTCGTGCTAAGTCTTTGTGGCTGTAAGCATGCTTTCTCTAGTTGTGGTGACGGGGGCTACTTTTCACTGCAGTACCCGGGTTTCTCGTCGTGGTGGTTTCTCTTGCTGTGGAGCATGGGCTCTAGGTGAGCTGGCTTCAGTAGTTGTAGGGCTCAGGCTCGTTAGTTGCGGCTCATGAGCTCTAGAGCTCTGGCTCCATAGTTGTGGTACACGGGCTTAGCTGCTCTGCAGCATGGGGAATCTTCCCAGTTCAGGAATCAAACTCATGGTCCTTGTTACAAGGCAGATTCTGATCCACTGTGCCACCAGGGAAGTCCAATGAAGATCCTTTTACAGAGAGTAACTTAATCCTGTAGATTCTTGTGTGTGTGTGTGTGTTTCAGAATATCCTTTTACTTTCCTTATCAGTTTACTAACCTAGAGGGCTACGCTGGTGGCTATGTGATAAAGAATCTGCCTGCCAATACAGGAGACACTGGCGTGATCCCTCATTCAGGAAGATCCCCTGGACTAGGAAATGGCAGCCCACTCCAGTATTCCTGCCTGGAGAATCCCATGGACAGAGGAGCCTGGTGACTGGTCTACAGGGTCTCAAAGAGTCAGATACGACTGTGCACACACACACACATCCTAACCTAGAATCTCATCACTTATGCTTGGATTGCTCTAATGTTTTTCTAATTAGTCTCTTTGCTCCTAATCTCCCACCTCTCCTCAAAGATTAATCTGCTGAAAACGCAATCTTCAAAACTCCACTTCAAATATATTTTACCACTACTTAATCTCTTCATTATTTCCAACTGCTTATAGCCTATTCCCCAAATGAATTTTTGTCAAATGAACTCCTTGAACTCTATCAAATAGATATCTGAACTTGATGTAAGCATTTTTACTTATTTATTTTCTGGGCCCATGACTTTAATTATACTTTAACTGATCAAGACATACTTTTCTCTTCTGGCCTAACAACTCCCTACCCCTGCCCCCACCCCCACCACCATCAACATGGTTGGCCCTAAGCACTTGCTCTTGCTTCAGTTCCTATGCTGATTCTCTGCTTTACTGATTAAGCATTTAGCACGTACATCAGTAGTCATATATGGATGTGAGAGTTGGACTATAAAGAAAGCTGAGCACTGAAGAACTGATGCTTTTGAACTGTGGTGTTGGAGAAGGCTCTTGAGAGTCCCTTGGACTGCAAGGAGATCAACCAGTCCATCCCAAAGGAAATCAGTCCTGAGTGTTCATTGGAAGGACTGATGCTGAAGCTCCAATACCTTGGCCACCTGATGCGAAGAACTGACTCATTGGAAAAGACCCTTATGCTGGGAAAGATTGAAGGCAGGAGGAGAAGGGGATGACAGAGGATGAGATGGTTGGATGGCATTACCGACTCAATGGACATGAGTTTGAGTAAGCTTCAGGAGTTGGTGATGAACAGGGAGGCCTGGCATGCTGCAGTCCATGGGGTCACAAAGAGCTGGACATGACTGAGTGACTGAACTGAACTGAACGTACACCTTGGTAACATTACTTATTTTTACGTATTTTTCTAACTCTTCAATGATTCCATGAACATATATTTATCTCTTCCTTGCCTAGTCCAGGGCCATGTGTAATAAATGTTCAATAAATATTCATCAGATTCCTTGGCTAATAAACACATGAAAAGATGCTCTACACCACTCATTATTAGAGAACTGCAACTCAAAACTACAATGAGATATCACTTCACATGAGTCAGAATGGCCATCATCAAAAAATCTATGAACAATAAATGCTAGAGAGGGTGTGGAGAAAAGTGAACCCTCTTGCACTGTTGGTGGGAATGTAAATTGATACAGCCACTATAGAAGACAGTATGGAGATGCCTTAAGAAAACTAGGAATAAAACTACCATATGACCCAACAATCCCACTACTGGGCATATACCCTGAGAAAACCATAATTCAAAAACACACATGTACTTCAATGTTCACTGCAGCACTATTCACTTTAGCTAGGAAATGGAAGTAGCCTAGATGTCCCCTGATGGTTGAATGGATAAAGCTGTGGTACATATATACAATGGAATATTACTTAGCCATAAAAGGAACACATTTGAGTCAGTGCTAACAAGGTGGATGAACCTAAAGCCTATTATACAGAATGAAGTAAGTCAGAAAGAGAAAAACAAATGTATATTAACGCATATATACGTTATATACGGAATCTAGAAAGGTGGTACTGATGATCCTATTTACAGGGCAGCATGGATTGCAATGGACATGAACTTGGGCAAACTCTGGCAGATGGTGAGGGGTAGGGAGGCACAGAATGCTTCAGTCCAACAGATCAAAGAGTCAGACACAACTGGGAGACTGAACAACAATGGAGATGCAGACACAGAGAACAGACATATGGACAAGATGGGTAGGGTGGGAAGGAGAGGGTGGGATGAGTAGCATGGAAACATATATACTACCATGTGTAAAATAGATAGCCAGTGGGAATTTGCTGTATGACTCAGGGAACTCAAACTGGGGCTCCGTGACAACCTAGAGAGGTGGGATGGGGAGGGGACATATACCTATGGCTGATTCACACTGATGTGTGGCAGAAACCAACATAATATTGTCAAGCAATTAAAAAAAAAGGAGGGGATATGCATCAAATTATTTACATTCATTTATTTATGGATTCCTTCATAAAAAATTATTTGAATGCCCACTGAGAACTCATATGCTCCTTTCTTTCATGGAGCTTAAATTTTAGATGGAAAGACAGACTTTAAGCAAATAATTAAAATAAAAATGAGATCAATTGCTTTGTTTGCCCAGAAATACTTAATAAGCACCGATCATAGGCCAGGTATTGGGTTACATGAATTGGCTGGGAATATAAAGCTGAAGCTGATAGGTTAATGGAGGAGAACTGTTAAGTATAAAATACTATGTTGTAAGTGCAAACAAAATATTCTAGGGCCGCAAATGAGGGTGCAACTCTTTCTGCTGAGAAGTCAGCAAGGCTTGATATTTTAATTGGGTCTGGAAAATAAATTTAAACAAAGGGTTGTATAACAGAATAATCAGGAAAAGAAGAGAGTTGTTAGAAATCTGATACATCCATCCCTGTATCATTATTCTGAGCAGAAACCTGAGCTGGGAATATGAGGGTAAGCAGCTAAGGCAGACTTCAGTCGGATGGCGGCCTTAAGATGGATGGGTGGTTCACAGCCAGGTGAATGGCTAGGTATTGCTGCTGGGCCTGCGTCGAGGCCCTCGCCTGGCCCTGTCCCCTCAGCATGGACAGGTATTCCTAGGGAAAGGCCCTCTAATTGCCCCTAAGAGAATTAACTGAGATCCTTCCCTGTAAGAATCATAGCATGAGTATTGGAAAGTATACTGACAATCAGAGTTAGTTGTTTCTAATTTACATCACCCAGAATCTGGGCGGGGCGGGGGGGGGGGTGGGTCTCAAAATAGCAAATGAAAATCTGTAAATAAATTTCAGTATTTCAAAAAGCCTACCAGAAACTGCAACTTCTGGTAGCATTAACTGCCAGATTTTCCTTGTTTTGTGCTAAAAATCTTATCACACACACACATCAGATGGAGATTTTAACTGAGCTATGTTCTGATTAAATATAACTTTTTTTTTCATTATTATGATGCTTAACTTGGTAAATAACTTTTGAAACGGGTGAGATCACGGTCGAGCACGTACAATTGGAAACACCTGCTAACACGCTTGCAAGGTATACAGCACTGTTCACTGACTTCAGTACTGCGGAATGGCTAACAGCAGCAGCGCCTGGAGTCCTGTCAGTCCAGAACTCTTCTCAGCGGCTCGGGGCTTCCAGGTTTTTTCCCTGTGTCCCAGCCTTCAGAGTCTTCAATACCCGAATCGAAGTACCGGTCGTACCCTCGCCACTAGGTCAAACTGCCTGCCTCCCAAGCCACCAGCCGCCGCTCCCAGTTCACGTTCAGGAATGCGGCTCTCCCCCACGCATGCGCCGTGCGGCAGCCCCCGCGCCGGCGCCGCTCCCCTCCGCCGGGAGCCGGGACCCTGGGTAAAGCAGGAGGGTCTGCGCCCCGGTTGCGCGTGCGCAGTTGCTTTCAGAGCACTTTTTCTTCCCCGTCCCCCTGCCCCAAACCCCTCCGCCACCCCGACCAGCCGTTTCTCTCTCCGCTGCCCTTTCGTTCCCTCAGACGGCCCTACCCTCGGGCACGGTACGAAGGAAAACCGGCTCTCCACTAGGGCGGCGGTCGTTGCTAGGCCGCCGCCGTCTCCCAGGGCGCGCTCGGCGCGTCCGAGCGCCGCCCGGGCCGCGTCTGAAGTTGTATGCCCCGCCGCTCCCGCCCCTTCCGCCGCTCGCGCGCGCGCACGGCCGACCCACGGCGCGCTCGGGTTGGCTGCGGCGGCGATCGCGGCGGCGGCGGTCCCGAGAGCGGCAGTGGTTCCTGCTCTGCTTTAATAGTTTCCCTCCGCCCCCTCCCGTCGGACGCTGCCGTGTGGTTTTGCCTTTACAAAAATCAACTTTATTGTTCCTCAGCCCCACCTCCCGACGCGCGTCCTCAGGATGCACTGAAGGCGGAGGGGAGGGTGGAGGCGGCGGCGGCGGCGGCGGCGCGGCGGGTCGCGGTCGCGGTCCCTCTCCTCCGAGCTCCCAGCCGGAGGGGAGGGAGTCACGATGTCTGGGAGCCGCCAGGCCGGATCGGGCTCCGCCGGCACCAGCCCAGGCTCCTCGGCGGCCTCCTCGGTGACTTCCGCCTCCTCGTCCTTATCCTCTTCCCCGTCGCCCCCTTCCGTAGCGGCTTCGGCGGCGGCGCTGGGGTCCGGCGGGGCGGCCCAGGCCGCGGGCTCCGGCGGTCTCGGGGGCCCGGCGAGGCCTGTGCTGGTGGCGGCCGCGGTGTCCGGCAGCGGCGGCGGGAGCGGCGGCGGGGCGGTGTCCGCGGGCCTGTCCCGGCTCAGCTGCGCGGCCAGGCCCAGCGCCGGCGTAGGAGGGAGCAGCTCCAGCCTAAGCAGCGGCAGCAGGAAGCGACCTCTGCTCGCCCCCCTGTGTAACGGGCTCATCAACTCCTACGAGGACAAAAGCAACGACTTCGTCTGGTGGGTTGGACGAGCAGCCTCCAGCAACTCCCCCCACCCCCCAATCTCTGCATTAGGTGTTTCTGCTGTTGGGGCTGCTGGGCTCCGGGGTGAGGGCGGTCTGTGGGGCGCTGTAGCGATGTCTGCAGAGGGATTCGAGCGTTTGCGGGGGTTGGTGGGGTGGGATGGGGAAATGTTGGCATCCCGATGCAGGGTGAGGGTACTAGAGAGGGCAGTGTTGGGGGGGAGACGTGAAGGGAGTTTAGGCAATAATAAGAGGGCGAGATGGAAGGTCAAATAAGTGGCTGTGCATAAAAGGGGAAAGGTGGGCACGGAGGTTGGGCCTTGAATTTTCTGGCCGTCTGGTGAATTAGGTACCCTGTCAGTCCGGATTGCTCGTGGAGGTGAATTAAACTTGTAAGGGAGAGAATTAAGTTTCCTGGTATGCTGAGGGAGGGAGTTGTTGGTCACAGTTTATTTAAAGTGTGGTAGATGGTACTCTAAACATGGGTATGGCTGTTTTAAGGAGAAGTAGTATTTGCTGTAAATATCCGTCGTGTGTGCTCTGATGTAAATATCCGTTGTGTGTACGTGTAAATATCGCCTCCTACTTCAAAGACTAGGTCATTTACTTTTAAATCTGCTATTGAGGCTCCTGTAGTCAAGAAAGTCTGTTCACAAAAAAATTGCACCTCTAAGTTGAATGTCTTGAAAGGGGGGGCCACATTTTAAAATACCGTCCGTGGGTCAGATGTAATCGCACTGCACTTGGCACTTGTGTTAACACGTCGGAGTTTTTTTGGAACTTCTGATTTGAGAAACGCTTGGAGTTAGACTTGTTGTCATCGTGGATAGTACACAGTAGTATTCAGTTATGACATTTGGCATAGGGGGCTTATTCATATTAAGTGAAAGATGGAGTTGATTGTCTTGCTTGAGAGTGTTTTGAGTTTCCACTGGGTTTTGTCCAATTCAGATGGTAAGATTAGAAGAAAGAATTGCTGTTAGCTGAGTGAGAACTGGTAGGATCTTGTGCTTTTCTTCTAGAGGAAATTGTTGATAGACTTAGTATATTAGTGATACGGGAAATTGGCTTACACTGTCATTAGAGGGTAAGTTGATTCACTTCAGGGTTGCAGATGGTAAGTTGTCAAATACAATAGGGCTAGAAGTTGGGAGTATAAGAAAGTTATTGATTAGACTTACAGTTTCTAGTTCTCGCACTGAAAATGGCTTTATATTTTTGCTTTTGTCATACATTATTCTGTATTGAGAATTGATTCATTTTTCACTGAACCTGGATTAGAATTCTAATTATTTTTTTATAAATAACTTAAGCAGCTTATGTTTAGGTCTAAGTGTTTGTACCTGGGAGAGAATGCCATGTGATAAAAGTAGAAACTAATGAAACAAAGTGAGGATTTTTAGAATTTGTCTTTTTGGCCACCATTTCCATTTCACTTTTAAGTAGATTAAAGGAAACAAACATGCTAGTATCCATGCAGGTGCACTAAAATACAAGGTGAAAGAAGGGAATTAATCATTCATCCAACAGATACTTATTTGACACTCACTGTCTGCCAGGCACCGTATGCACTTATACTTACTGTAAGCCATTTTGTAGAGAATTGGAGAGGGGTAGGGGAATATAAGCCACTGGCACTAATTTTTATTTTTTAGGGGTAAAATTACTAAAATTTTTGTTAGTTTGTCACCTAACTTAAAAAATATTTAAATCCAGTGTCTGAATCTTAACTATGTTGCTTAGATTTTTTTTGTTTGTTTTCTTTTATATTCTAAGTGGAAGTGTCCAGTGAGAGTCTTTAGTTTAAAAATTCTGAATATTTCACCTTCTAAGAATGTCATAGTCCTTGGTCTCTTGCTGGTGAGGTTGACTTTTCAAAAGAATTCAATAATGGGAATCAGTTTTCCTGATTCTCAAGCTAGATTTGATTTGGCCAAGTGTTTAGGTTAGGAAGATAAAGGACTAGGCAAAGCCCAAGGAATCCTTTTCATTTCTAATTGGCCCTGGGTGGTTGGTCTTGTCTGCTTCAAGGTTAAATTGTGAACCAGTCCACATTATTCTAAGCTTTTACATCTTAATGAGGCTTAAGTTTGAATAATGATAATAATTCCTCATTCACATTTTAAAGGTGTTTATGCTTCGTGTTTCATTTTATCCTAGAACAACTCTGTTAAGTTGTATAGAACTTCCAATTTTAATGGTAATATAATTGTATTCTCATAGAGGTAGAGAGAAGTTAAGTAACTTTGTTTCAGATTGGACTGTTCAGGAACAAAATTACAACTCACATCTCCCAATTCTCAGTTTAGTGCTTTCTTTTATGGAATTTAAAAATTTCAGATCTGTAAGATCACTTATATGCATTTAGCCTCAGGGTTCTTAAATGTGGTGGATTGGAGGAAAAGAGCTGTTTCATAATCACAGGAGATAACTTTTTTTTTTTTTTTTGACCACACCCTGTGGCATGTGGAATTTCTCTGACCAGGAATCCAACCTGAGGTCTGCAGTGGAAGCTCAGAGTCTTAACCACTGGACTACCAGGGAAGTCCAGGAGACACATGTTTTTATTCTTACTCCCTCCCCTTGCCTATCTGTCTGCCCACATCCTAAGAGGACTTAACAGAATCGGGTGCTGGAGTGGGCAGTGTAGTTTGCAAAAGCTCCCTTGGTGATAATGACTTGTCCTTTCACCCTGTTTGAGAACAGTTGATTTAAGTCAAATGCTGAATTGTCAGTAACACGTATTGGTCTCTCCTTACTTATATTTGAAAGTAAGTTTATATCTTATTGTAGAATTGATGGACATTTTAGGGATTTATAGTTTTGACTTTAGTATTTCTTTCAAAGGATTGAAAGTACCATCAAGTTGTAAATTCTGATTGTGTAGATGAAGAGTCTGTAGTACAGTAGAGAGTGGTATATATAGCTTGAAGTTGGATAAGTCTCTGACATTCAAAGGAAGTCTGTGTTGCCTTATTTTTCAAAATTTTCTTACATGGTCTGTTAAATTATGAGTCTGTCCCATGTTTGGAAGACAATATCTTTCTTTTACAGTGTTTCACATTATGACTGTCTCTGTGTTAGCCTTTCCAGCTCCCTGAAATGACCTTTTCTACCTCTTTAAGTCCCAGATATTCTCTAAGTTGTAGCAGAAATAAGTATTTTTAAGTTGATAGTAAGCCCTTATGGGAAAATTTACTCTGCCTGATCAAATGTAGGTAGAATCTATGTTAAGTCCATCTACCATTTAATAAATGTGACAGACAGCCTCTTGTGTCAAACTGTTAATAACAGACTGTCCTGAAGGAGTTCACGATTTATGTGAAGAAAAGCTTTTAATCACATAATTATAATATCACACCCTGGCATCACTGCTTCTCTTAGTGTCATGGCAGATGTTAAGTACTCTTTTGGAATTCAAATCTTGTCTCACAGTCCTCAACATAGCAGTCTAGGCAGCCAGTACCTATTAATCCTATTTCTGGTGGGCTGCTGTCTGTGGGGTCGCACAGAGTCGGACACGACTGAAGTGACTTAGCAGCGGCAGCAGCAGCAGCGCTAAAGATGAGACCTGTTGCCCATGTTTTACTGAGTATGAGACCTCAGGTTAGTTTAAGGATGGACTTTTGGCTCAGACAGAGATAATGAAGCAAAGTGAGTTTAGTGAAAATTTCAGATAACCGTGTTAGAGGATCATGTAAATGCTTGAAACTCAAAGTTCATAAATGCCAAGTTCACTAAAAAGTACTAATAGTTGGTTCGGTATACATAATAATAATGTGAAAGTCGCTCAATCGTGTCCCGCTCTTTGCGGTACTCTCCATGGAATTCTCCAGGCCAGAATACCGGAGTGGATAGCTGTTTCCTTCTCCAGGGGATCTTCCCAACCCAGGTCTCCCACATTGCAGGCTGATTCTTTACTAGCTGAGCCACAAGGGAAGCCCAGGAATACTGGTGTGGGTAGCCTATCCCTTCTCCAGAAGATCTTCCTGACCCAGGAATCGAACTGGAGTCTCCTGCATTGCAGGTGGATTCTTTACCAACTGAGCTATCAGGGATGCCCACATAATAATAATATGTGTTCCAGTATAAGTAAGTAAGTGTTAGTCGCTCAGTCCTGCCTGACTCTTTGCGACCCCATGGACTGCAGCCCACCAGGCTCCTCTGTCCATGCAATTTTCCAGGCAAGGATACTGGAGCGGGGTGTCATTGCCTTCTCCAGGGGACCTTCCCAACCCAGGGATTGAACCCAGGTCTCGTGCACTGCAGGCAGATTCTTTACCGACTGAGTTCCAGTATAAATTATTATTTGCCAGGCACTATTCTAAGGGTTTGAGATGACTTAATCTTTACAACAGCTGTTTGATGCAGATAATTCCCATTGAAAAAAATTAACTGCAGTTCGCTTGTTTTAGAGCATGGGCTCTGGGCGCACAAGCTTCAGTAATTGCAGCACACAGGTTCAGCAGTTGCAGTGCATGGGCTTTAGTTTCTCCACTGCATGTGGAATCTTCAGACCAGAAACTGAACCCATGTCCCCTGCATTGGCAGGCAGATTCTTATCCACTGTACCAGCAGAAAGTCCCTAATTCCTGTTTCATAGATGAGGAAGTGAAGGTCAGAGAGGTTATGTAACTTGTCTCAATTCATATAGTTAATAATGGTGGTATCAGTGTTTATATGCAGATGTTTTGGCTCAAAGCTCAAGTTCTTAACCACTGTATTACCTTGCCTTTCAGAGACTGGTGATTTTGTTTACAATCATCCTTATTAAGATATAATTTGCATGCAATAGAAGTCATCAGTTTTAAGTGTATAGTTCAGTGAGCCTGACAAATGAATGTATCTGTGTTACCACCCTGTAAGGTACAGAGCGTTTCCATCATGCTCATGAGTTTACCATGCCACAGCTTTGCACTCAGTCTTCTCTCACCTCTGGTAACCTGGCAATCTGTTTTCCTTCAATATAGTTTTGCCTTTTCTAGGCTTTTGTATAAATGGAAGTCATTCAGTATGTAGTCTTTTGTGCCTGACTTCTTTCCCTTGGAGCAGTGTTTTTGAGATTCGATAATGATGAGTGCTGTGCTGTGTGCTTAGTCACTCAGTCGTGTCCAACTCTGTGCGACCCCGTGGACTGTAACCCGCCAGGCTCCTCTGTCCATGGGGATTCTCCAGGTAAGAATACTGGCGTGGGTTGTTGCCATGCCCTTCTCCAGGGGATCTTACCCATGCATGGATCCAACTGGGGTCTCCTGCATTGCAGGCAGATTCTTTTACCAGCTGAGCTACCAGGGAAGCCCTTAATAATGGTGAATGTTTCACTAATTTTCTTCTTTTAACTTCTGAGTAGTATTCCATTACATGGATATAACATGAAAGTGAAAGTGAAGTTGCTCAGTCATGTCCGACTCTTTGGGACCCCATGGTCTATAGCCTACCAGGCTCCTCAGTCCATGGAATTTTCCAGGCAAGAGTACTGCAGTGGGTTGCCATTTCCTTCTCCAGGGGAATCTTCCCAGCCCAGGGATCGAACCTGGGTCTCCCGCACTACAGGCAGACACTTTACCATCTGAGCCACCAGGTATATAACATGACTTCTTTATATATTCATCAGTTGAAAGATACTGAGTTTCTTTGTTTCTGAAGTTTTCAGTGATTGTGAAGAAAGCTGTTGTAAACATTCACATTCAGGTTTCTGTGCAGACCCATCTTCATGTCTCTTGGGTAAATATATTGGAGTGTATTCTTGGGTTGTGTGGCCAACTGTATGTTTAACATGATAAGAAACTGCAGAATGGTTTTCTAAAGTGACTATCATTTAGCAATTCTACCAGCAATGTTTGAGTTTCAGTTCCACATTCTTGCCAACGCTTGCTTTCAGTCTTTCAAATTTCAGTCATTCTAGTGGTATGTTTAGTAGTATCTTATTGCCATAATTTGCATTTTCTTAATGACTGATGGTGTTGAGCATACTTCATGTGCTTATTTCCACTTGCATATCTGAAGAATCCCAGGGACGGGGGAGCCTGGTGGGCTGCCGTCTGTGGGGTCACACAGAGTCGGACACGACTGAAGTGACTTAGCAGCAGCAGTATCTTCCATAGTGTGTCTTCTAATCTTGAGCATATATTTCTCACGTTTGTGTTAAGTTGTAAGGCTTATGGCTGCAAGTCTTTTGTCAGTCTGTATATTGTGATGTTTTCTCCCAGTCTATTGTTTACTTTTTGGTTTTCTGAACAGTCTTTTGAAGTGCAAAAGTTTAAAATTTAAGTCCAGTTTATTGGACTTTTTTCTTTTATGGTCTGTGACTTACATGTTCTATCGAAATTGTCTAAATCTTCTTGTATATTCTAGAAACTTTATAGCTTTTTTGTACTTAGGTACAATCATTTCATGTTGGTTTTTATATACTGTTTTTGGTAAGATTCGAAGATTTTCCTCTTCCACTGTAGATGTCCAGTTATTGAAGCACCCATTTGTTGAAAAGACCATCTTTTTTCATTAAATTTTCTTGGAGTATTTCTCAAAAATTAATATGTTTAAGTTTATTTCTGAAATCTTTATTCTGTTCCATTGATCTAAGTGTTTATCCTTATGCTTGTACTGCAATCTTAATTTCTGTATCATTGTTGTAAATCTTGAAATCAGATAGTATAGTTTTGTTCCTCTGTTTTTAGTTATTTAGGAAGTTTGCATTTCCACATATATTTTAGCTTACCAATTCTTAAAAGAAAGATTTCTAGAATTTTAATTTGGGTTACTTTGAATTGATGACTCAATTTGGGGAGATTTGACATCTTAACAATATTGAATCTTTGAGCCATAAACATAATATGTTTCTCCAGTTATTTAGGTCTTGAACTTCTCTTAGCAGAGTTTTATAGTTCTCCATGTTTGGATCTTGCACATAGTTTGTTAAACTTACTCTTAAGTGGTTCATGTTTTTGATGCTCTTGTGTTAATTTCGGTTTCCTAATGTTGCTAATATGTAGAAATACAAATTATTTTTGTATATTGACTTTGTTCTTTAAATTGTTAAGTTCACTTATTACTTGTAACAGTTTTTGGTAGAACCATGTGATTTTCTAAGATAACAATCATGTCATCTGAAAATCAATATAGTTTTACTTCTTCCTTTTTGAATTTTATGTCTTATTTGGGATCTTCCCTGGTGGCTCAGAGGGTGAAGAATCCACCCACAATGCAGGAGACCCTGATTTGATTCCTGGTTTGGGAAGATTTGCTGGAGAAAGGTGAGGCTGCCCACTGCAGTATTCTTTGGCTTCCCTGGTAGATCAGACAGTAAAGATTCCACCTGCATTGTGGGAGACCTGAGTTTGATCCCTGGGTTGGGAAGATCCCCTGGAGAAGGGAACGTCTACCCACTCTAGTGTTCTAACCTGGAGAGTTCCATGGACAGAGGAACCTGGCAGTCCATGGCCTCACAAAGAGCTGGACATGACTGAGCAACTTTCATACACTAATTTTTTAAAGCTATATTTTTCATTTTTATTTATGAGTGACATTGATCTATTGTTTTCATATAATGCACACATATATTTACTTTATGTATTTATGTATAAGTTTTGGTGTCAGAGTTATTAGTTTCTAGGGCTGTTGAAACATAATCACAGACTGGGTAGCTTAAAAAGCAGAGTTATTTTCTCAAGTTCAAGATCAAGGTGTTGTCAGATTTGGGTTCTTCCCTCCTTGACTTGCTGATGGCCACCTCTTGTTGTGTCTTCACATAGTTGTGCTTTGGTCTGTGTGTTTTCTGTATCCTAATCTCATGTAAGAACACCATGGGTTTAAGTCCTGCATATATGACCTTTACCGTAATTACCTCTTTAATGTCCAGTCTCCAGATACGGTCTTCTGAGGTACTGAGGGTCAGGATTTCAATGTATGGATTTGGGAGAGGACACAGTCTAGCCCATCACATAGAGTAATACTGGATTTCTAAAAGGGGATGAGAAATGTTGTCTATTTTCTGAAAGAGTTTATGAAATTGGTATATTTCTTCTTAGGTGTCTGGTTGAATTCATCAGCGAAGCCATAGTTTTTGTGGAAAGGTTTTATTTACTACCAGTTTCTTTAACTGGTAAAGGACTGTTCAGGTTTTTTATTTAAGTGAGTTTTGGTAATTGGCCTGCTAAGGGATTTCTCCATTTCACCCAAGATATTGAGTTTGTTGACATAGGTTCATAAATATTAGCACTTCTTTATGCTTTAAATGTTTGTAGGATTTGGAAGGATGTCCCTTCTTTCTTTCATTCCTGATGCTGATAATTTGTGTTTTCTCTCTCTCTCTCTCTTTTTTTTTTTTTTTTTTTGCCTTGAACAGTTTAGCCAGAGGATTGTCAGTTTTATTAATCTTTTCAAATAACTCTATTTCACTGATATTTGGCTTTGTTTTTTTAATTCTACTTTGAGTTTTATCTTTTTCTAGCCTTGAATACAGAAGCTTACATTTTTTTCTGAGAAAAATTTAATTCTAGTAGTTTCCCTTGCTAATCCTGCACTAATTTTCATTCAGTTCCATAAACTTTTTTTATCCTTTCCATTGTGATTGGAAGAATGGGCTACTTAGACGTATTTTAATTTCTAAATGAGAATTCTCTGGATATCATTTTGTTATTGACTCCTGATACAATGTAGCTTTGTTCAGAGAATAGGATTTGTATGAATTCAGTCCTTTTAAATTTACTGACTTCTTTCATTTTCTACCATAGGCTATATCTTGGTTAATGTTCCATATGCATTTGAAAAAAATGAGTATTCTCCTGTGTGTAGACTGGTATATTCTATAAATGTCAAGTGTGTTGATGTGTTAAGCTCTGTACATCCATACTGATTTTCTGTATACTTGTTCTGTCAGTTACTGAAAGAGGTGTTAAAATCTTTAACCATGCCATGTGTAATTGTGGGTTTTACTATGTTTTCTTGCAATTCTGTCAATTTTTGTTTCATGTATTTTGAAACTTTAGTAGTAGGGCATACACATTTAGAATTGGTAGGTTCATCCCCTTATCATTTTGAAATGTCCTTATTACTGAAATCCATTTAATCTGTTAACATAGCTTCTCCAACTTTATTTTCTTAAATGTTTACAGGGTATGTGTTTTTGTCCTTTACTACTTCTATGTCTGTTTCAAAGTAGGATACTTATAGATAGCTTATGGTTGAGTCTTTTTTACTTACTATGACAATTTGCCTTTTAATTGGCTTGGTTAGACTTTTTGCATTTTAACATAATTATATGCTTGGTTTTATGTATACATCTTGCTTGCTCTTTGTTTTCTATTTGTCCTTTCTATTCTTCTGTTCCTTTTCTCTCTTTTTTCCCCTTCTTTCCCTGCCTTCTTTTGGATTAATTGTGTATTTTTAAGATTTGTCTTTTGTTTCTACTGTTGCCTTATTAGTAATACTTGTATAGGATGTGTGTGTGTGTGTGTTTGGGGGGAAGTGCTTGCCCTAGGGTTTATAATACTCATTTTTAATTTTTTATAGTCTACCTTCAAATAATGTTATGTCACTTCATAAACAGTGGAAGAATTTTGTAATAGTATGCCTCCATTCTGTAGGATCCATCCCAGTTACTCCCTCATGGCCAGAAGTGTAAGTTCTATGTGTGTGTGTGTGTGTGCACTCATGCATGCTCAGTTGTGTCTGACTCTTTGTGATTCCATGGACTGTAGCCCACTAAGCTCCTCTGTGGAATTTTTTCAAGCAAGAATACTGGAGTGGGTTGCCATTTCCTCCCCCAGGGCATCTTCCCAACCCAAGGATAGAACCGGCATCTCTTGTGTCTCCTGCACTGGCAGGCAGATTCTTTACCACTGCACCACCTGGGAAGTCATTAGTTCTGTTTTGTTTTTCTAAAAAAAAAAAAAAAGAAGTAAAAGGCATACCATATAAGATTCACCATTTAAAGTGTACAGTTCAGCACATTTGCAGTGTTGTGCAGCCATCACCACTGGTAGTTGCCCTGCGGCACGTGGGATTTTAGTTTACTGACCAGAGGTCAAACCTGTGTTCCCTGCATTGGAAGATTTTTCAACCACTGGACCACCATGGTAGTCCCCAAAGCAATATTTTTTCAAAAGTTACTTTAAAAACTCCAGGTGGAAATACAAGGAGCACATCTTCTGCGTGGCTATAAGGAATACATCTTCCACGCGGATGGGTGTTTCTTTCTCCCAATGATGGGATTGACAGTATCAGGGCTTCTCTGGTGGCTCAGCTGGTATAGAATCTGCCTGTGATGCAGGAGATGTGAGTTCAGTCCTTGGGTTGGGAAGATCTGCCGGAAAAGGGATAGGCTACTCACTTCAGTATTCTTGGGCTTCCCTTGTGGCTCAGCTGGTAAAGAATACACCTGCAATATGGGAGACGTGGGTTCGATCCCTGGGTTGGGCAGATCCTCTGGAGAAGGGAAAGGCTTACCCACTCCAGTATTCTGGCCTGGAGAATTCCATGGATTATATAGTCCATGGGGTTGCAAAGAGTGGGACAGGACTGAATCATTTTCACTTTCTTTCATTGTCTAATGAACATATTAGGTATGGTATCTCCCCTGTCCATACTTTTGTAGCCCCTCCTGCATATGCATCTGTGTTTTTCTAATGTGTGAACTTGCTATCTTTCCTAGCTCATTGGTCTGTGATGGTTGCTTTTCTGAATTAATGACTAAAATATAACAGTTGCATTTTGTTGGTATTGGCATGAAAGAGTATTTATTTTGTATCAATCATATTTTCTGTCTCAGGAATTTGAATTTAAAAAGGAAAACACTTGAATTGGCCTATTTTTAAAAAATATTGAAGTTCTTAAAGTAGTGCTGATGCTTGAAGGGCTATACAGTTGACCCTTGAACAGCACAGGAGTTGGGATGCCCACCCTCTGCCCAGTTGAAAATCCACTTTAACTTAAGTCAACCCTTCATATCCACAGTCCCTCCACATCTATGCGTTCAACCAAATGGAGATTGTGTTGTACTGTAGTATTTATTATTGAAAAAAATCTTTAAGTGGACCCCCATGATTTAAACCTGTGTTGTTCAAGGGTCAGTTGTATATTGTAAGCTGAGATATCCTTGAGACGCAGAAAAAGAAACATTAGTCACATTAATAGCAGAGCTCTGGTGAAGATCTGTATTCTATGTAAGTGCACTGAAGTCCCTAGATCCACTTTGAATCCAACACCAGATCCTGTGAGCCCTGGTGATGCTGTTTGCTATGAGACAATTCTCTTAATTGTTCCACTTAGAACTCACAAGCCTAATTGAAAATTTTCTCTAACTGTAAGCCTTTCGTGGTTAGAACTGCTACTCTGAGTAGTGGAATCTTGGGAATATGTGAATAAAATAAGATCCAGGAGGAAATTGAGAGTGTATTGGGGAGGTTTCATACTGGGAGGAATCAATAGTGACACTCTTTGGCCATATTTGCGTTCCTGATCCGTTTACTTTTTTTAGGGGATTGCGGTGGACAGAACACCAGAGCTTGGCTCCCTTGCTTCTCTTTTCATGCCTATCACTTGTGTTAATCACGGTGTCCTTTTACCCCCTAGCCTGTGTAGTCTCATTTTTAAAAAAAGAAAAGCAAAAAACGAAAACTCTACTCCTGAGACTCTACCAGAGCTATTTTGAATGCCCTACCCGCCTCTTTTTTTTTTTTTTAAATTTCATTGTTAAATTACAGAGTCTAAAAATTTTGCCTTGTCTTTCTTTTCTTCTTTACCTTTCCTGTCCTTATTCAGAGAATCCTGTGATATAAGACAAAGTTAAACGTGGAGATAGGAAAGGAATCTTTTTTATAAAATACAGGATAAATTTAATCTCTATTTAAAGGGACATTTGAGTTTTCTAGGGCTTTTATCATATCAAATGAAGTTAGGAAGGAGTGAGATGAATGCACAGAGGTTGGAACTTAACTGCTCTCTGTGAAGATTGCTGCTTGGTATCTAGCGTTATCTGTATAGGTGTTAAAAATGATTTGAAGCTATTATTATTTTCCTTTTCATTTATTTCCTTGTCTTTCAGTCCTGAATCCACTTAGGGCCAATTGAGAATGAAGGGTAGCTTGGGGATGGTCACAAAGCAGCTGGTTTAAGGGGAAGGAGGAAGCTAGGGAAGTGTCAAGTTTTGGACATTTTGAGGGGAAGGAAGAAACATTTCTGTGGCTGACTTTTGTTGGGTGTCTTTCACTCTTGAAGGATGTATATAAATTTCAACATATTCAAAATAATTTTTTCCAAGGTTTTCTCAGTGCTGATAGTGATTTGAAATTTCATGGTCACAGTGATACATGTATTTGTTTCCTTTATCTTCTGATGCAGAGGGCATTGGACTTGGAATTAAAAGCCCTGAGATTTAACTTTGGGCAAATGAATGTTTCAGTTTTTTTTTTTTTTTTCATTTATAAATTGAGATATAATGGTATCCCATTGTAGGATTGTGAGGTTTAGATTATATAATACATGTATGAAGACACTGTAACTTATAAAATCACTGAAAGGAATCAGGTGGTGTTTGCCAGGATTTCACATTTGGTACCAAAATATGAAAGTGGTTCTTTGATCCTGTTAGGTAAGATAAGATGTAACCACTCCTTATTTTCCTAAATGACTCTTAATTGTTCCTGGTTCTGATTATCTTGATAATGTTTTTTTGTATAATATTAACATTTGAAAAATCGAATGCTTGGTTAGTTAGAATCAGTGCTACTAGAATCAGTTGACACATTTTGTGGAAGCATAGTAGAATTAGTGTTGCTATCAAAATATGTATGGATTGAGCAATGGCCTTACTATTGTACCATTTATTATCATTTGGTAAGTTTGGATGCTGGTTTTGAAGCCGATAATACATATAAAAGGAAGAGTATAAATAAGACAATTGAAAATTTAACTTGAGTGTCAAGCCAGTTGCTATGAAACCCTTGCTTAACTGAGATGATGTGTATTATAAATACAAAATAGTGAACTAAAAGATAATTTTCTGTATCTATATCTGTTCTGCTCTGTTCTTAATGTAGTTAAATGACGCACATAACCTTTTGGCAAGCTTAAGGATTGTGCACTATAATATCTACCTTTAGTTTTGGCAGCTGCTATGAATTTATCTTCTTCACAAGATTCAACTGAAGATCATTATTTTAATAAACAATGGTAAGATGAAAATATCAGATAATCACTACTAGTGGGGTTCACTCCATGGTCTATCAGAAGTTTTGTGGTAAGGTTGCAAAATCAGATACCTAAAATGGCCATCCGTTTTCTCTTAAATCAGTATCCATTATGCTTATTTGCTCTTATGTCTTTTTCTTTATTTCTAAGTTTTCCTGAGTTCTTTCACTTCTTTTAAAATAAGTTTTTCTTCCTAATAATTGATTTCTGAGGTTGCCTAATTGAGAATTTTCTTTATCTTTCAATGCTTTGTTCAATTCAGTCACTCAGTCGTGTCCAACTCTTTGCGACCCCATGAATCGCAGCCCGCCAGGCCTCCCTGTCCATCACCATCTCCCAGAGTTCACTCAGACTCACATCCATCGAGTCGGTGATGCCATCCAGCCATCTCATCCTCTGTCATCCCCTTCTCCTCCTGCCCCGAATCCCTCCCAGCATCAGAGTCTTTTCCAATGAGTCAACTCTTCGCATGAGGTGGCCAAAGTACTGGAGTTTCAGCTTTAGCATCATTCCTTCCAAAGAAATCCCAGGGCTGATCTCCTTCAGAATGGACTAGTTGGATCTCCTTGCAGTCCAAGGGACTCTCAAGAGTCTTCTCCAAAACCACAGTTCAAAAGCATCAATTCTTCGGCGCTCAGCCTTCTTTACAATCCAACTCTCACATCCATACATGACTACTCGAAAAACCATAGCCTTGACTAGACGAACCTTAGTCGGCAAAGTAATGCTTTGTAATTTTCTTTATTTCTTTTAGTCCATCTTAAAATATTAGGTTATAATTTCCATTTGTCTTACTGCTTTCCTCTTTTGCTTGCATGGTTTCTAGGGATGGTATTATGCTCTATATTCAGTTGTGAACTCTTCCTGCTGCTTATATTTTAGAGTGATTAAACATAAAATATGTTTCATATTTATATTCATTGTTACCACTTTTAGAGCTCTTTCTGTCTTTGTGTATATTTGCTGTCTTTGTATTCCTTATTCCAGTTCAGTTCAGTTGCTTAGTTGTGTCAGACTCTTTGCGATCCCATGGACTGCAGCAAGCCAGGCTTCCCTGTCCATCACCAACTCCTGAAGCTTGCTCAAACTCATGTCCATTGATTGGGTGATGCCATCCAATCTTTGGCCCTCTGTCGTCCCCATCTCCTCCTGCCTTCAATCTTTCCCAGCATCAGGCTATTTTCCAGTGAGTCAGTTCTTCACATCAGGAGGCCAAAGTATTGGAGCTTCATCTTCAGCATCAGTCCTTCCAATGAGTATTCAGGACTGATTTCCTTTAGTATTGATTTATTTGATCTCCTTGCAGACTCTCAAGAGTCTTCTCCAACACCACAGTTCAAAAGCATCAATTCTTCAGTGCTCAGCTTTCTTTATGGTCCCACTCTCACATCCATACATGACTACTGGAAAAGCCACAGCTTTGACTATATAGACCTTTGTCAACAAAGTAATGTCTCTGCTTTTTAATATGCTGTCTAGGTTTGTCATAGCTTTTCTTCCAAGGAGCAAGCATTGTTTACTTTCATGGCTACAGTCACCATCTGCAGTGATTTTGGAGCCCAAGAAAAAAAAGTCTGTCACTGTTTCCATTGTTTCCCCATCTATTTGCCATGAAGCAGTGGGACCGGATGCCATGATTTTAGTTTTTTGAGTGTTGAGTTTTAAGCCAGCTTTTTCACTCTCTGCTTTCACTTTCATTAAGAAGCTCTTTAGTTCCTCTTCACTTTCAGCCTAAGTGTGATGTCATCTGCATATCTGAGGTTATTGATATTTCTCCCAGCAATCTAGATTCCAGCTTGTGCCTCATAGAACTTACATGAATATATCAGGTAGTGAAGTCTGTATGCAATGAATTCTCTAAGTTATTTATTTGTTTATTTTGGAAATTACTGTTTTGTCTTTATATTTGATTTTTTTTTTTTTTTGCTGGGTATAAAATTCTAAGTTTTTTTTTCTTTTTAGTATTTTTAAGATATCAGTCCATTGTCTTTTGCTATATAGTTTTTTTTAAACCATTAAAAAGTTGAAGTATAGTTAATTTATAATGTTTTAGTATCAGTATAATGTACAGCAAAGTGATTTGCTTATACATATATGTATCCTTTTTCAGGATATTTCCCATATTAGCTTATTATAAGGTATGGATTCTAGTTCCCTGTGCTATACTGAGTGTTCTTGTTGTTTACCTATTTTATATATAGTAGTTTGTATCTGCTAATTCCAGACTCCTAGTTTATCTCACCCTGGTTTGCCCCGGCCCCTTCCCTGCTATCCCCTTTAATAATTGTAAGTTTGTTTTCTATGTCTGTGAGTCTGTTTTATGCTTTGTAAATAAGTTTATTTGTAGCTTTTTTTTTTTTTTTAGATTCCACATGTAAGTGTTATCATAGGATATTTGGGTATGTCCATGTTGCTGCAAATGGCATTATTTCATTCTTTTTTATGGCTGAGTAATATTCCATTGTATATATATACCACGTGTTTATCCATTCATCTGTTGATGGACATTTGGGTTGTTTTCATGACTTGGCTATTGTAAATAGTACTACTTCAAAAATTGGGGTGTATATATCTTTTTGAATTAGAGTTTTATCTGAATATATGCCCAGGAGTGGGATTGCAGGATCATGTGGTAACTATTTTTAGTTTTTAAGGAACTTTCAGACTGTTTACCATCAAAAAACAGGCTGCAAAATTTACATTCCCACCTACAGTGTAGGAGGGTTCCTTTTTCTCTGCAGCATTTATTTTTGTGGACTGTTTAATGATGGCCATTCTGTTGTGATACCTCATAGTAGTTCTGATTTGCATTTCTCTTAATAATTAGCGGTATTGAGCATCTTTTCATCTTTTCATGTGCCTCTTGGCCACCTGTATGTCTTCTTTGGAGAAATGTCTGTTTAGGTCTTCTGCCCATTTTTAAATTTTTTAAAAAATATTGAATTGCATGAGTTGTCTGTTTTAGATATTAATCCCCTGTTGATAGCATCCTTTGCAAATATTTTCTTCCAGTCTGTAGGTTGTCTTTTCATTTTGGATGGTTTTCTTTGCTGTGCAAAACCATATAAGTTTGACTTAAGTCCCATTTCTTTATTCTTGTTTTGACTTTCAGTTTTCCTCAGAGACAGATCCAAAAAAAATCTTGCTACAGTTTATGTCAAAGAGTGTTTTCCTTTAAGAGATTTTTAGTATTCTGTCTCACATTTAGGTCTTTAATCCATTTTGAGTTTATTTTTGTTTGTAGTGTTAGAGAATGTTCTGCTTTCATTCTTTCACATGTACAATTTCCCTAGCAACAGTTATTGAAGAGACTGTATTTTTTCCATTGTATGTTCTTACCTCCTTTGTCATGGATTGAATGATCATAAGGTCGTGGGTTTATTTCTGGGCCTTCTGTCCTGTTTCATTGATCTGTATGTCTGTTTTAGTGCCCGTACCATACTGTTTTGATTACTGTCACTATATAGTGTACCCTGAAGTCAGAGAGCATGAGTCCTCCTACTCTGTTCTTCTTTCTCAAGATTGTTTTGGCTATTTAGGGTCTTTTGTGTTTCCATACAAATGTAAATTTTTCTCTATGAAAAATGTCATTGATAATTTAATAGGGGTCTGCATTGAATCCAGATTATCTTGAGTAGTATGGTCATTTAAACCATATTCTCCATCTTGGAGAAGTGGCTCTTTGTAGGAAATGTCTTGTGCCCTCCCTTCTTGTCACTGGGTCCCAGGTAGTGTCTGACCTACCTTTGCAGACTTGGTCTATGGAAATATAGTTTTCTTGTTTATGGTGTCTGCCCCCTGAAGGGTGAGGCTGGTCTAAAGGCTTGTGCCCCATTATGGCGGGAGGGTCCAATGCCTCACCTCTCATGGGTAGAACTGGGACTTGGCCCTCTGTTTGCAGTGCAGTGTCTAGGGGTATGTCGAGGCAGGAGTCTTAGGCAGCTTGTCTGCTGATTGGTGGGCCTGTGTCCCTACCCAGTTTCCTGTTTGGCTTGAGGAATACAGGAGCCTGGAGCCTACAGTTGATAAGCGGGGCAAGGTCTTGGTGCCAGAATGTCTCCAAAGCCCCCAGGGTGGGCTGCCGTGGCCCCCTGCTTCTCCCGAAGACCATCTGAGATCAGCAGGTTGGTCTGGCCCAGGCTCCTGTCAGATTATTGCTTTTACCCTTGGTCCTGTTGGGTGTATGATTTTGTGTGCACCCTTTAAGAGTTTCCCCTGGAGAAGGAAATGGCAACCCACTCCAGTATTCTTGCCTGGAAAATCCCATGGACAGAGGAGCCTTGCAGGCTACAGTCCATGGGATCGCAGAGTCAGACCCGACTGAGCGACTTCACTACACTTCACTTTAAGAGTGATGTCTCCATTTTCCCCAGTCTAGTGGAGCTCCTGCAGTCAAGCCCTGCTGGCCTTCAAAGCCAAAGCCTGTGGGGGCTCTTTTTCCTGGTGTTGGACCCCTGAGCTGCAGGGGCTGACCTGGGGCTCAGAACTCTCACTCCTCCTGTGGCAGAACCTCTGTTATATAATTAGTCTCCAGTTTGTGGGTCACCCACCTGGGAGGTATAGGATTTGATTATATTGCAGGTCTGTCCCTCCTAATGGTCTCGATGTGGTTACTTCTTTATGTCTTTAGTTGTAGATTTTTTTTTTTCTGGTAGATTTCAGTCATTTGCAGTGATAATTGTTTTGCATATTGTTATGATTTTGGTGTGCACATGCAGTAAGGTGAGCTCAGTATCTTTCTACTCCACCATCTTGGCTGTTTTCCCCAACCAGTTTTTTAAATGGGCAAAAGACTTGAACAGATGCTTCCTGTATGGAGTACTGCAGCAACCAACCAGTTCCCACTACGTAGATGATCCATCACCTCTGAAAGTTGGAATAATGACCATATTATTGGTTTAATATTAAAGGATATAACTCAGAAACAGCCAGATGGGAAAGATGCATAGAACAAGGTACAGGGAAAGGGCGCAGAGCTTCCGTGCCCTCTCCAAGTGTGCCATTCTCCCCAGGCCACCACCAGTCCAGAAGCTCTCCAGACTCTGTTGGCTGGTATAGTTTCTGATGAGAACTCTGCTGTACTCTTAGTTTTGTTCCTCTATATGTGGTGTGTCTTTTTTCTGTGACTGCCTTCAAGATTTTCTCTTCATTTTGCTTTTATTGGTTTAAATGCAGTGTATGTATCAGGGTGTTTTTTTTGTTGTTATTGTTTTAAATTCTACTTGGAGTTTTCTGAACTTCTTGGATATGTGGTGTGGTGTCTTTTTTGTTGTTGTTGTTATTTTAAAATGAACTTCAGTCAGTGTCATCTTATGTTTATTTTGATTGATTTGATACTGATCCACAGCCCATAGATGCTGTGTTTTCTGTTTCTCTTCGTGTTTTAACTTGGCTTTTCCAGTGATCATGTATGGATATAAGAGTTGGACTGGGAAGAAAGCTGAGCGCTGAAGAATTGATGCTTTTGAACTGTGGTATTGGAGAAGACTCTTGAGAGTCCCTTGGACTGCAAGGAGATCCAACTAGTCCATTCTGAAGGAGATCAGCCCTGGGATTTCTTTGGAAGGAATGATGCTAAAGCTGAAACTCCAGTACTTTGGCCACCTCATGCGAAGAGTTGACTCATTGGAAAAGACTCTGATGCTGGGAGGGATTCGGGGCAGGAGGAGAAGGGGATGACAGAGGATGAGATGGCTGGATGGCATCACCGACTCAATGGATGTGAGTCTGAGTGAACTCCGGGAGTTGGTGATGGACAGGGAGGCCTGGCATGCTGCAATTCATGGGGTCGCAAAAAGTCAGACACGACTGAGTGACTGAACTGAACTGAACTGAATGTCTGTTGACATCTGATTTTGCTGCTGCTTTTCTCAACTTGTATTTCATGTGTTAATCAGCCCATGGAAATTATCCTTTGTCTCTAGGATTGTGGTCTTGTGGCATTTTCACCTTGGGCACATGTGACTAGTATTCAACAGTGGATCTGATGAGAATGCTATATAGATTTTTTTCGGATTTTTCTTGTAGCTCCTTCCTGGGTGTCCTGTCTTGTAAACTCTTTCCTCTTTCTCGTTCCAGCGAGATAGTGGTGCTCTGCTTGTGGTCTCCCTTCTTGGGCCTGGGAAGCTTTCTCTTTAAGGCAACGAGCTGAATCTATGGTAGCGTTCGTTTCTTCTGTCCGCTTTCCTCAGAGATCTCAGTACTGTGTTGCTTAGTGTCCAGTGCCTAAAAGCAGTTGGTTTACTTATTCTCCCTGCTGCCCATCCCACCCCCGACCCCCCGCAACCTCCCCGACCACCAGCCAGTTTCTAAGTGTGTATAGTAAGAGGGTAAGCCTGCTTCATTTAAATTTTGACCTCAAGTCCAGAGTAACCTAATCGTGTTTCACCTTGTTCATTAACCAGCCCAAGGCTCCTCTTTTACTTTGTTTCACTTTGTCATATGCTTTGATTCTAGTTTTTCCTTCATTTATTCTTTGGCATATTTGAAAATTGGGTTATGTGTTGTAGATGATGGAATTAAAAAAAAATAATTCTTGGAGGTAGCTGTCATTTCACACGGATATGTCAACAGAGAAAATGCCTGCCTCAACAGATTAGAATTTGGTGAATTAGACATGTTTAGCAACATTCCTAAAGCTGGAGTCAGATGTAGGTGATCTGACTGAATGTAAACTTGGCTTACAGTCGCAGGAACAACAGCTTTTAGTTCCATTATGAATTCTCCTAGTAAATGATACTTCACTACAGAAATGGAAAGTATTATGTGGAAAAATCTGGATATCAGTGACTTAGTAAAAAAGTGATTCAGAAAAGTTAAACCCTGAAGAATGATAATTTGTTGGAAAACCTAATTATAAGTGTGTGTGTGTGTTTTCCACAAGACTGATGTATGATAAAACTTAAATCTAAAAGAGCTTTTTAGAAAAGGGTAAAATTCCTAACTGATAAAGAAGTCTTTAATTAGCAGTTGTTTCTTTTTTAGTTGCATATAATGGTACATCTTACCATTGATGTCATTTTTAGATACTGTCGAATAAGGTTTTATATTCCTCTCCCTACTTAATTTCTTATTTTCCTAACCTCTTCTCTTGGTTTTCTAATGTGGTTTATATGTGTTTTTGAATTTATGTGTACCTGTGAAACATATTTTTGTGTTTTAATTTTATGTGAATCATATTGTGTCACAGATCTTATTTTCATTTCTGTTTTCACTTGACGAAATATCCAGTCATGATGCTCCCTGTATCTTTGATTCATTGCTTTTGACGGTTTCATGTTGTTTTCTAGTATGTATCTAAGCACATTTTTATTTCTCCATTCTAGTAATTTTGATCGTAAAGGCTGCCTCTAATTCCCTACTGTAAAAAGTATCCAGTTTGTTGCAAGTATCCTCAGGTTCAATTCAGTCGCTTAGTTGTGTCCGAATCTTTGTGACCCCATGAATCACAGCACGCCAGGCCTCCCTGTCCATCACCAACTCCCGGAGTTCACTCAGACTCACGTCTGTAGAATCGGTGATGCCATCCAGCCATCTCATCCTCTGTCATCCCCTTTTCCTCCTGCCCCGAATCCCTCCCAGCATCAGAGTCTTTTCCAATGAGTCAACTCTTCGCATGAGGTGGCCAAAGTACTGGAGTTTCAGCTTTAGCATCATTCCTTCCAAAGAAATCCCAGGGCTGATCTTCAGAATGGACTGGTTGGATCTCCTTGCAGTCCAAGGGACTCTAAAGAGTCTTCTCCAACACCATAGTTCAAAAGCATCAATTCTTCGGAGCTCAGCCTCCTTCACAATCCAACTCTCGCATCCATACATGACCCCAGGAAAAACTATAGCCTTGACTAGATGGACCTTAGTCGGCAAAGTAACGTCTCTGCTTTTCAATATGCTATCTAGGTTGGTCATAACTTTTCTTCCAAGGAGTAAGCGTCTTTTAATTTCATGGCGGCAGTCACCATCTGCGGTGATTTTGGAGCCCAAAAAGATAAAGTCTGTCACTGTTTCCACTGTTTCCCCATCTATTTCCCATGAAGTGATGGGACCAAATGCCATGATCTTAATTTTCTGAATGTTGAGCTTTAAGCCAACTTTTTCACTCTCCTCTTTCCCTTTCATCAAGAGGCTTTTTAGTTCCTCTTCACTTTCTGCCATAAGGGTAGTGTCATCTGCATATCTGAGGTTATTGATATTTCTCCTGGCAATCTTGATTCCAGCTTGTGCTTCTTCCAGCCCAGCGTTTCTCATGATGTACTCTGCATATAAGTTAAATAAGCAGGGTGACTATATACAGCCTTGACGTACTCCTTTTCCTGTTTGGAACCAGTCTGTTATTCCATGTCCAGTTCTAACTGTTGCTTCCTGACCTGCATACAGGTTTCTCAAGAGGCAGATCAGGTGGTCTGGTGTTCCCATCTCTTGAAGAATTTTCCAGTTTATTGTGATCCACACAGTCATCAAAGGGTTTGGCATAGTCAGTAAAGCAGAAATAGATGTTTTTTCTGGAACTCTCTTGCTTTTTCAATGATCCAGCAGATGTTGGCAATTTGATCTCTGGTTCCTCTGCCTTTTCTAAACCCAGCTTGAACATCTGGAAGTTCACGGTTCACATATTGCTGAAGCTTGGCTTGGAGAATTTTGAGCATTACTTTACTAGTGTGTGAGATGAGTGCAACTGTGCGGTAGTTTGAGCATTCTTTGGCATTGCCTTTCTTTGGGATTGGAAAAGTATCCTCAAAGGTATTCCCCATTGACGGATGGGGGTATTTTTCTCTTAGCTTCATAAACACACATACACACACAAATGTAAACACATGTATATGTGTATTTACCTATATGTACACACATGCTGAATGTGTATATTTTTATGTTGTGTTCAGTTTAGTTCAGTCACTCAGTCGTGTCCGACTCTTTGTGACCCCATGAAGGGCAGCACGCCAGGCCTCCCTGTCCATCACCAACTCCCGGAGTTCACTCAAACTCACTTCCATCGAGTCGGTGATGCCATGCAGCCATCTCATCCTCTGTCATCCCCTTCTCCTTCTGCTCCCAATCCCTCCCAACATCAGAGTCTTTTCCAATGAGTCAACTTTTCGCATGAGGTGGCCAAAGTAGTTTCAGCTTTAGCATCATCCCTTCCAAAGAACACCCAGGACTGATCTCCTTTAGAATGGGCTGGTTGGATCTCCTTGCAGTCCAAAGGACTCTCACGAGTCTTCCTCAACACCACAGTTCAAAAGCATCAATTCTTCGGCGCTCAGCTTTCTTTTATGTTGTGTCAAAGTGTCAAAGTGAAGTCACTCAGTCGTGTCCGACCCTTCGCATACCTACGTACAAATCACAGGAGTGGGATTACTGGCTAATAAGGATATGAAAATTCAGTGTAGGTTGCTTTGCCAGATGTCTCTTCATGAAAATTCTTGTTTTTCCATATCCTCCCTAATATACTTGGTATTCTAATTTTCTAATGATTTAATGGAGGTAACATGTTTTCTTATCATCTGAATTTACATATTTTGATTACTACTGAATCAGAACATCTTTCTATATACTTGAAAAATAGTGAGTCTTCCCTTCCTGTGAATTAGGAATTGATATCCTTTCCCATTTTTTCTGTTGGAATTTCTTTCCATGTTGATTTACAAGAATTGCTGTTTTATGGTGGTACAGGAGGCATGAATGGTAACAGCAGGGGCTTTAATCCATTTGTGATTTCTTCCTTGTTTTTGATGTTGCCACTGTGTCAGATGTCCGTAAAAAGTTTGAGAGGGTCCCTAAACATTTTGGGGGGTCTGTATAAGGATTTGGGGGCTGCATAAAATTTCAGATATCGTTATAATGTTTAGCTTGTCTGCCAGTTCATATACTTGCTATGTTTGTACTTATGCTTGGGTCTTCTAGCTCACTGTCTTTGGATGCTGTTGATAGGCAGAGTAGAAGGAGTTCTAAGCTGTTCGTTTACAGTTTTCCCCAAAACCTACCCTGAGGATGTTTTTGCCTATTGAAATTGGGCAGAGCTGAGAGTTGGGAATTCCCTGGCAGTCCAGTCATTAGGACTCTATGATTCCATTGCAGGAGCCACAGTTTTGCTCTCTGGTCAGGGAACTAAGATCCCGCTTGCTGCGTAGCATGACCAAGAGAAAAGAAAAAAAAATTGGGGAAAAGAAACAAAAAGAAAAAGAGAGAAAAAAGGAGGAAAGAAAAGGTATGCCTTAGTGACCAGAGAAATCAAGGAGTCAGTGGTAATTGTGAGAAACGGTAGAACACAAGTGATTTGAAGATTCCAGGCTCAGGGGCTGAAGTAGACCTCAAGAGATCTTTATAAACAAAAGGAAGATCTGTTCTTCAAAGTCATTCTATAATTCTTTGACTCAGCCTTTTCTAAGATTAAGAGAATTACTCACAACTCTTCCTTTTTCTTACTAATAAAACTATATATAGTCCACTCAAGAAAGATAATTTTCACTCTTTTTGGAGTTTGAATGCTAAGAGATGGGCTTAGAAAACTGGAAGATTAAAAAGTAGAATATGATTCATAATAGGTTATCTTAATAATTGTGAGGTTTGAAGTATTCAAAATGTTAAAATTTTAGGACTTTCCTGGTGGTACAGTGGATAAGAGTCAGCCTACCTATGCGGGAGACATGGGTTTGATCCCTAGTCCAGGAAGATTCCGCATACTGTGGTGCTAGTGGGCCTGTCTGCCACAACTACCGAGCCCGGACTCCAGAGCCTGTGCTCTGCAAGAAGAGAAGCCACCGCAAGGAGAAGTCTGTGTGCAGCCATGAAGACCCAAATTAATTAATTAAAAAAATGTTAAAATTTGAAAGCTATATACTGTTCATATGTAATGAGTAAATATTTCTACCTGTAAAAAAAAAAATGGCCTTAAGATACCTGCTTGAGCATCCAGTGACCAGCTTTACCAGTGTAAAATAAAATTTGTCTATCCCAGATCTGCTCTTCCGCATCCTTCAGTCACAGACTGGGATCACAGAGCACCCTGGGCAGCTCATCCATGTGTCCTCAGGAGGGACTCCTACCCCTCTTCCTTCTTCATCAGACGGAGCAAGATGGACTTTGTTCCAAAAGAACTGCCGAATCCCCACATTTAAGAGATTTCTCCTTCTTCTGAGTCTGGAACAGTAAAGACTTGACAAATCCAGTGCAGTCTTTGCCAGGATACAATAGGTGATGAAGCGCCGAGCTTGTGCGACACTGAGACTTTCTTTATAACTTACTTAAAATCTCACATTTTAAGATGGTACTTATGCCCAGGAAACTTTTCTTGAAGGGACTGGATAAATTTTCATTTGCAGTTTAATTGTCATGTATCATCAGTAAGGACTGGATTTGTATACCAGTGACAGAAAACTCAATAAATATTGGCTTAAGCAAGTGAGGATTTGCTTTTCTCGTGTAATGTGAAGTCCAGAGAGAGACAATTCATGGCTGATGCAGCTGCTGAAGAATGTTACCAAGGAACTCATATCCTGTGTTCTTAGCCTATAGTTGTTGTCTTTATGATCACAAGATGGCTGTTGTATCTCTGGAGACTTCATGGAGCTTTTGGAAGGAAGAACTGGGAAGGATAAAGGGAAATTGCTTTTTGTAAGGCTTTGCATATTTTTGGTAGACTATCCTCTCAAGAGATCGATAACCACCTTTCCTTGGCCAGAACATGTGGCATAGTTGGTGTGACTTGATATTTAACTTATCGTATATGAAAGTAGAATAGAATAGTGGTTGAGAACATGCACTTCAGTTTGAAAATTTGGGTGTTTTACTTCCTAGCTCTGTGACTTTTAACATCACTTGTGTTGATTTCCTTATCTATAAAGGATTGAGTTAATATATGTCATTATTTAAGTGGACATGCATAGCTTGTGTTAAGTATTAGTTATCATTAGCATCTTCACTGCCTGGAAGAGATATTGAAATTGTAACTGTAAATTTATCACTCAGGAAATTAGTTTTCTTTGAGATAGAAAATAAAAGCACATTTAGATGAGTAGGTCTTCTGTCTGGTACCAGGGATGATCGAAAAGATGGTAGAACTTATTTACTTTTGTGATTGCACCACACTGTAAAAAGTTATGGGCAAGTTAAAATATTGGGGTCAGTTAAATTATTCATTTCATTCATCTTAGAACTTGATGGCCCACAAATTATTATTATCAGCAATCCACTGAAGTTCATTCAGCCCAGTAGAAATTTCATCTCTCATCAGTAAAAAGTTTGAAGATTTACCTGTGTACTGAAATATAATTTTGTTGATACTGTTATGACTTTTTCCAATTTGTAATTACTTAAATGTATTAATTATTTTTCTATTTGTTTTTAGCCCCATCTGCTTTGATATGATCGAGGAAGCATATATGACGAAGTGTGGTCACAGCTTTTGGTAAGATGATTTATTTAGTGAAATTGTCTTCTGGGAGTTTTTAACTTGTGTGTAAATATAGCCAGTGAGAAGTTGCATTTTTATAGTTACTGTTGGTTATTTTGAATCATATTTCCTAGACTGATATGTCTTTATAGATTTGATGTCTCAAGGCAAACATGGTTAATGGTATAGTTTCTGAGAAATAAATACTTTGAGTTACCATGAAATCAAATATGAAATTATAATTAATAAACTTCTGGGTTTATTAATTGTTTAAAGAGCTTTGACTGCTGTTTTAGGAAACTGGAGGCTGCTGGGTATCAGGATGAAGCATGAAACACTTTTAACTCACTCCTGAGGGTCAGATGTGAGGGTCATTAAAGCAGGCTAGCAGGTCATTGAAAAAGGATATTAGAGGATTAAAATTTTCTGGTCCTTTAACACTGTGCTCAGTGCTTCTTTAGGTTATATGTCACATAAATTTGTGTATTTTGAAAGAATTTCAGTTGTGATGAAATACACATATCATAAAATTTACGTTTTTAAGTGAGTAATGTTGAATATTGTTCACATTGTTGTGCAGTCAGTCTCCAGAATGTTTTCATCTTGCAAAACAGAAACTATCCTTATTGAACAAGTCCCCATGTCCCTCTCCCCGCAACCTCTGCCAGTCACCATTCTACTTCTGTGCGTTTTGACTACCCTGGATACCTCATGTAAGTGGAGTCAACCAGCATCTGTTTTGTGACTGGCTCATGGCACTCAGCACAGTTGCTCCGGCCTCATCCATCCTGTGGCCTGTGTCACAGTCTCCTTCCTTTCTGAGGCCCAATGACATTTAACTGCATGTACAGTTGGCCCTACATATCTGCAGGTTCAGCATCTGTGGGTTCAACCAACTAGGGTTCAGAAGTATTTGGGAAAAAAATTCCAGAAAATTCTAAAAAAAGAAACTTGAATTTGCAGCTCACTGGCAACTATTTCCATAGTATTTACATCATATTAGATATTATAAGTGATCTAGAGATGATTTAAAGTACACAGGAGGATGTACAGTAAGCTATATGCTAATACTGTTCTATTTTGTGTAAGGGACTTGAGCATCCTTGGATTTTGGATCCTTGGAGGTCCTGGAAGCAATTTCCTGTGGATACCGAGGGATGACTGCACGTATCATACTTCGTGCGTTCATCTCTCTGTGGACACTGGCGTTGCTTTCATCTGTGGAAACCGTGGTTAATAATGCTGCTTTGAACACTGATGTATAACTAGCTTTTTGAAATCCTGCTTTCAGTTCTTTCAGGTGTTTACCTGGAAGCAGAGTTACTGGATCATGTGGTGAATCTGTATTTAATCTTCTGTGGAACCGCCGCACTGTTTTTCCTGCCTGCAGGACAATTTTACATTCTCCTCAACAGTGCACAAGGGTTCCAGTTTGTCTGCATCCTCTCCGTACTTGTTATTTTCTGGTTTGGTTCTTTTTCTTTTTTTTAAATAGCTGTCATCCTAATGAGTATGTAATTTCTGTACGTTTAACTCCTTTAGTTTATTTATTTACCTGTTTGACTCGAGATGATATATTCTACTTGCAATCATCTCCCTAAATTATTTACACCGTTTATTTAATATTTCTGTTGTGTTCTAATATACCCAACAGGTATACCTGCTTCGTTAACAACCCAGTAGCAACCATTTTGCTCCCAGTTGTAGCAAGCGAAAATGTCTTCAGACATTGCCAGATATCCCTTAGGAGACAAAATAGCCCTTAGTTGAGCATCCTGATGTAAAGCTGAAAGAGCAACGTCTTGAAGTTGATGGGCCAGGAATCTAGTTCTGGGTTCTGGGTCTAAAATTTACCTTTTTCAAGTCATTCAGCCTATCTTCTGCTGCTGCTCTCCAACCCTCAACCCCATTGTCTTCGTGTCTCGTCACCTCTTCTTCTTTCACAGATTTGAAAGGGAAGTGTGAAAACAGATTGTAAGGTGAGGTTTTCATTTTTCCTAACTGCCCTTCTCTAACTTATAATTTACTGTGGCATTAAAAAAAAGCTTAAGAGTCTGCTAAATCAGTTCAGAGATCTTGTTTCACTAAGTTGTGAAATATAATAAATTACTGATTGACTTTGTAACTAGACAGTCCTACTGTTTTCAGTGAGTCCTGTAATCTTCATGATATGTCTTTAGGTCATTTTTGGGAAGCCCCATTGGTTTCTTAAATACCCTTTTTGTCTTTCAAATAAAAATAAAGTTTAGATCCTTGTTACAGTTCAAGTTACTGTGTTACACTCTGATGTGATTATGTTTTAAAATACCTATCAGAGAGCAGTTTTTGGTAGGGCAGAGATAATACCATTGGCAGGAGCCAATAAACCTGGAGTCTGACAATCCCAGTCCCAGGCTTGATAAACTATGAAATATTTTGTGGTGATGGTGGTTTAGTTGCTAAGTCATGTCCACCTCTTGCAATGCCATGGACAGAGGAGCCTAGCAGGCTATAGTCCATGGGATTCTCCAGGCAAGAATACTAAAGTGGGTTGCCATTTTCTTCTCCAAGGGATCTTCCCAACCCAGAAATTGAACCTGGGTATCCTGCATTGTAAGCAGATTCTTTACCAACTGAGCCACAAGGGAAGCCCCTAAATATTTTGCACTTTTGTTTAAAGCAAAAGCTCATAATTATTTACCTTATCTATTATGTGAGGCCTATGGAACTTTAGTCATGAACAGTAGCCTATTGTATCAACTCTTTGCTAACTTGAACCCTTGGGCTGGTAACCTGGAGTCAAGCTGTATTCCACTTGAAGGCTCAATCCAGATTATTAACACTAAATCAAATTGAGTCACATTAACTGTTTATCCCTGGTCCAACTTATAAATGATAAGTCTTTCCTAGTAACATGTTGGAGACCATAAAGCAGGAAGTTCTTTCTCTTTATTCATTCCCACTTCACAGTGAATCTGCTATTAATGTTAGCTATAGTCTAACTTAAACTTAGTGACATCATTTTAAAAAACTGGCTTCTGTATGGTATAGAGATAAGGCTTGTTCCTTCTCTTTCCCCCTTGCGTTCTCCAGGTTGTCCACTGTCCCCTGCTTCTCTGACCTCATGTATACCAATGGCTGATTTACTATTTTGCTTTATTAAAAATTAGTTATAATTAATAGGGTCCCTCTGTTGTCATCACAGCATACCTGTGATCAAGCCTGAGGGTCAGTTTGTCTGTTGGGACTTTTGACTAATCGACCATCTTGTACTTTACTAGTACCAGGTTGTTACATACAACCACTGGTACTAATTGTTCTTTCTGTACCCCCTTCTTTTTTGAGAATTTTCTAATTACTCACTTTTCTTTATCTATTCATCCCTGTTGACTCAGACAGAAAAATCTATTATATTTTGTAGGTAGGTAAGCACTTAATAGGAGAAACAGAACAATTATATACATCTGTGAAGAAATAGTCATTCTTTGTGATCAGATCTATGCTTATTAGGGAACACAGGTAACCATTTCTGTCAGCACACTGTGGTACTAAGTTTTTTTAAGAGTTGCAGTGTGCGTAGCTATTGAAAACTTCTCAGGTGGACCCCAAATATATATATCCTTCTTATCTCTTTATGCTCACCTATTTTGATTGCTAGTTTAGATAGATGAATGAGAATGAATGAGAGTTACTGTGATAGGGCTTCTCAGGCAATGCTAGTTACCGGTAAAGAACTTGCCTGAGAAGCCCTATCACAGTAACTCTAATTCATTCTCATTCATCTGTCTACCTGACCAACACAAGTCCAAATGCAATGTTGTGGATTCCAAAAGAAGAGAAAGTACCTAAACTTTCTTGGAGTATTATATATGACCCGGAAGGCAACAGAAGTATGTCTTTTTTTTGTTTATATCTGGTTTTTCATGTATTCAGCATTTATTGAGTTCCAACTCTTCAGTGGGATATTAGGCTAGATATTGAGGGTAGAGAGATAAATGAAACAAATCTCTGCTTTTAATTAGCAAATATAGCTGCTCTGAGACATAAACACAGGTTAAGTACAGAATAAGACAGTTACTGTTTCTCAAACTAGAGAGGATCTACCTGAGGTGGTAGTGAGGTAGTAGATGTTATAAAATAAATCAGATGCATCTTCTTATCACTGCACTTTTGTATAGTGGGATGTAATTTGAAACATTTAAATTTTACAGTTTAGATGGGTATTATGAAGTACAGTGCAGAAAAGTCATTTGAGCTTCTGTTTCTGGTTGTGTCCTAGACTTCTTTTTTTCCTTCTGGGAGAGGATGGAATGGTAATAAGCTTAATGACAAGAGATATGATCTGGGGGTTGAAGAAAGGAGAGGGGAATATTCTACTGGATTCAGAAACAATTTTTATATTTATAAACTCTCTGTCTTAACAATTTAGTTTATTCTAATCATTTTATTTGCTCATTTTCTAACTGGCATTTCTTTTCAAAAGCTATTTGCTGTAACCCCAAATGTCCTTCTTATCTTTCAGCCCCTGTCTCCCACCTTTAATAACCTTCTCAGATTGTCTCCTTCTTGACTTGCTTTATTTGAACATGTAGGTGTCTTTTATTTCCTGACGGTCACACAGAGTGGCCTGTGGGATCTTAGTTCCCCAACCGGGGATGTAACCTGGGACACAGCAGTAAAGTGCAGAGTTCTTATCACTGGACCTCCAGGGAATTCCCTGCAGTTTTGTTATTTTTTTGTAAGGATTAAGTCTTGTCATGTGGGCAAGTATTCTGGTAATATTAATTCATTTCCTTTTCCCCTAAGCAGACTATAAATGTTTCCATGTTAGAACTTTTAATCTGTTGTATTTGCATATCTTCTTTATGCTTTGCCCTTGCAATAAAAATAAAAGCAATTTAACATTAAAATGAAAAAAAATACTATTTCTTTCATTAAAATTTCCATGTAGGAAGTTTTTTCTCCTATATGGAATCTATCTTGTGGTAATATGGTATTCCTAGCCTGGTCATAGTTGCAGGGGGCGGGGTGATGATATTGTTTCTGGAACACTGTGTGAGTCATTTGTTCACTGTGTGAGTACCTTTTATATGCCAGATGTTTAATCTCTAGGTCCCTGTGCTGTGCCAAAGACCACCATTATAGTGATTCTCTGTCACATCCTCCTCTTTTGCTTGGCTTCCATTAACAAATGTGAGATGAGAAAGTAGATAATAATGAGAACAGAGCAACCTGATAGTTGTAGGTTTTTGTTTTGATAAGGTGGAAGAAAGTAGGCAGATACAAAAATCTCCTTTGGTTTATGAAGGTGAAGTAAATTTATAGCAATTTGGACCCAGAATAAAACAGGTACTCTCAGTGGATAACCAACAGGGACCTATCATATAGCAGAGGGAACTCTGTTCAATATTATATAACACGCTAAATGAGAAAATAATTTGAAAAAAGAGTAGATACACATATATGTGTAATTGAATTTGTTGTTCACCCGAAACTAACACAACAGTGTTAATCAACTATACTCCAATGTAAAATAAAATGTTAAAAAAAGATATTGTCTTTTTTTAGGCATCATCTTCATATACATAAATCACTCTAATAAAATTTTAGAAGTAACTTTTTTTCCTGATTATTAGGAGCAGTACATATTTACTGTAGAAACTTGTAGACACTGCCAAAGAAAAAGTTTCCCATAATTAAATGACCCAGAGGCACATACTGTTAACATTATGGTTAACATCTTTTTTGATTTATTTTAAATGTACACATTTAAATGCACACAGTTTTGGTGTGGAGTCTTTAGGATTTTTTTTTTTTTTACAGAGTATCGTGTCATCTGCATTCAATGACAGTTTTGCCTCTTCTTTTACTTTTGCCTTTTATTTCTTTTTCTTGTCTGATTGCTATGACTAAAACCACTAGAACTAATGAATGAAGTCAGCAAAGTAGTAGGGTAGAAGATAAGTATTCAGGAGTCTGTTGTGTTTCTTTACACTGACAATGAAATGTCAGAAAGAGAAAGTAAAAACAAGAAAATCCCATTTAAAATTGCATTAAAGAAATTAAAATACCTAGGAATAAACTTAACCAAACTGTAGTGCATGGGGTCATAAAGAGTCAGACATGACTGAACAGCAACAACAAAGGATAATGAAAGAGCTGTATGCTGAGAATGATAAAGCATTGATAAAGGAAAGATGATACAAAGATGTGGAAAGATATTTTGGATTGGAAGAATTAATACTGTTAAAATGGCCACACTGTCCAAAGCAATCTACATATTTAATGTGATCCCTATCAAATTATCCATGGCATTTTTCACAGAGCTAGGACAGATAAACCTAAAATTTATATGGAACCATAAAAGGCCTAGACTTGCCACAGCAATTCTGAGGAAAAATAGCAAAGCTAGAAGCATAACCCTCCCAGGCTTTGGACAGTACTGCAAAGTTACAGTAATCAAAACAGCATGGTGGCACAGAAACAGGTGTATGGATCAATGGAACAGCATAGAGAGCCCAGAAATAAACATGCATATGGTCAATTAATCCCAACAAAGATAGCAAGACTATACAATGGAAAAAAGACAGTCTCTTCAGCAGGTGGTGTTGGGAAAGCTGGACAGCTGCATATGAATCTATGAAATTAGAACACTCCCTTATACCATACACAAAAGTAAACTCAAAATGACTTACAGACTTAAATATAAGAGATGGTACCATAAAAGTTATAGAGGAAAGCGTAGACAAACATTCTTTGACCTAAGTTACACTAATGTTATCTTAGTTCAGTCTACCAAGGCAAAAGATAAAAAAATAAAAGCAAGCATAAATAGATGGGACCTAATCAAACATATGCTTTTGCACAGCAAAGGAAACCATAAACAAAATGAAAAAACAACATACAGACTGGGAGAAGATATTTGCAAATGATGTGACCAACAAGGGCTTAACTTCCAAAATAAACAGGCAGATCATGAATCTCAGTGTCAAAAAAAAAAAAAAAAAATACAGCCCAATTAAAAAATGGGCAGAATACCTGAATAAACATTTTTCCAAAAAGACATATAGAGGGCCATCAATTGGGTGGTAAAATGCTCCACATTGCTTATTAGTAGAGAAATGAAAATCAGAACTACAGTAAGTATCATCTCACATTGGTCAGAATGGCCATCATCAAAAAGTCTACAAATAAGTAATTGCTGGAGAGGGTGTGGAGAAAAAGGAACCCTTCTCCACTATTGGTAGAAAGGTAAATGGGTGCAGGCCTTGTGGAAAACAGTCTGGAGATTCCTGAAAACACTAAGAACAGAGTTACCATATGATCCTACAGTCGTACTCCTAGGCACATATCCTGAGAAAATGCTACTTCAAAAAGATACATGCACTCAAATGTCCATAGCAGCACTATTTACAGTAGCTGAGACAGGGAAGCACCCGAAATATCCATCAACCAATGATAAGTTGATAAAGAAGATGTGGTATATATTCAGTGGAATATTACTCAGCCATTAAAATAAAACATTGGCATTTTAGCAACATGGGTGGACTTAGAGATCAAGTGAAGTAAGTCAGGCAGAGAAAGACAAATACCACTTATAAGTTGAATCTAGAAAAATAACACAACTTATTTATAAGACAGAAACAGACTGACAGGCCTAGAAAACAACTTATTGTTACCAAAAGGGAAAAGGGATGGGAGGGATAAATTGAGTGTGGGATTAATAGATACACAGCATTGTATATAAAATAGACAACAACGATTTACCATTGTTTAGTTCACAGAACTATATTCAGTACCTTGTAATAACCTGTAATGGAAAAGAATCTGAAGCTGCTCATGTGAAACTAACAAAATATTGTAAATCAACTACAATTTAATGAAATTAAAAAATTTAAAGAAATATACACATACACAATTTTTTAAAACAGAAATGGAATTGTATCCACTGTGTTAAAGATTATTTTTATTCAGTGACATAGTGAAAGTCGCTCAGTTGTGTTCGACTCTTTGCAACCCCACGGACTATATAGTCCATGGAATTCTCCAGGCCAGAATACTAGAGTGGGTAGTGATCCCTTCTCCAGGGGTTCTTTCCAACCCAGGAATCGAACCCAGGTCTCCTGCATTGCAGGCGGATTCTTTACCAGCTGAGCCACAAGGGAAGCCCAAGAATACTGAAGTGAGTAGCCTACCCTTTTCCAGTGGATTTTCCTGACCCAGGAGTCGATCTGGGGTCTCCTGCATTGCAGGTGGATTCTTTACCAACTAAGCTATCAGGGAAACCCTAGTAATGTAATGATTATTTTCATAATGTCAATTTGATATTTCTTTTCTATTTAGTTGAATGACATTTTCAAAGTTTTTATTATAAGGCAGTATACAATTGTCAAAAGCCAAGCATTACAGAAATAAATAATCTGAGAAGGGAAAATTTTATCATAATCTTATTTCTCTAGTCAGGCCTGTAATAGTTATTTTTCATGGTTTATAGTTACATATTATGATTTTTATTGGCTCTATACATTGGATTGATGTTTACAAATTTATGTAGTCAATTTCCTAATGTTTTGGTTGCTTCTAATTTATTTTGCTGTTTACAAATAACTTTGAATTGAAAATTTTTCTACTTATATATATTTGCTTATTTCCTAAAGATAAACTCCAGGAAGTAATATCACTGCATCAAAGAGGTTTCACAGCCTTAAGAATTTTCCATACAATTTGTCTTCTAGAAAGTTATGGTAGTTAAATTTCCTGCAACAGCATATGAAATTAGTCATTTGTACATGTACTCCTAACTCTGATAGCCTTTTGTTTATTTTTCTATTCTGATTGGTAAAAGGAGGTATATAATTTTAAGTCACTTTATCATCCTAGTGAAGGTGGTGTTTCCCATGTTTATTGACTAATTTTTGGTTTGTTGATTTTTCTGTTCTTCTCTGATTTTCTTTTTATTTGAATGAGCTCTTCTTATATTAAGGATATCAGCACTCCAAGAACACAGTTTGTTTGCTTAACTAAATTGTAGGCTTTTGTTTTTTTTCCTATTGTTATGTACCATTTAAATTGCATAAACTTACATTTAAAATATTATATCCTGTAGGCTTGTTACTTGAGTTTATTTTTAAATAACTTTCACATACTATTATCTAATAAATGTCCTGTGTACCTTTTTATGATATAGAAGTATAAGCTGAAATAAACTTGATAACTGCTAGATTACTTATGTTGAAAATGAGGAATAGAAAACTAATAGGCATTATTTTGTGACCAGTTTGCTAATTAGTCACTGATTTAATGAAGCCTATTTTATTTTTTCTTTGTTAATAGCTACAAGTGTATTCATCAGAGTTTGGAGGATAATAATAGATGTCCCAAGTGTAACTATGTTGTGGATAATATTGACCATCTGTATCCTAATTTCTTGGGTGAGTCTTTGGAATGATTTTTAATATTTAAAAATATTCAGTCCCCAAAAGGTTGTGCTAGCACTCATTTATTTAGAGAACCTAATGCAGAGGTAAGCATATCTCTCTGTCCTAGTCACCAGAGTGCTTTCCCCTGTCTTCCTTGGGTTGTGACATTGATTACATTGATAGCTAGGTAGAATGTGAGGCTGTAGGAGAATACCAGAGTTCCAGACCCCTGTCTCTGTATCTTGTTCTGCATTCTTGATTCTGTTTTGGGGCAGAAGCAGTGGAGGGAAAAGTTAATGGAGAATGGGAAGCGGGGGGAAAGTTGAGTATGAGGACTCGTGGATGAGGGAACAAGAGTCTAGGGAGACAATTGAAAAGAAAACTGGGGAAAGGAAGACATGAATATGGAGCATTTGAGGGAGGAATGGTGACTGGAGAAGACAGATACAAATAGGGAACCCTTAAGGTAGATGGTAAGTAGTTGGGAATAATACCTAGTCAGAGACCAGTTAGGAAAATCTAGAAATTTTACATGTTGAAAAGCCTTAGGTAGTGTGGAAAGTCTTCAGTTTGAGTTTTTGTGAAGGAAGATTAATTTTCAGATGTGGATAGGCAGGAAGTAGGGCACTATTGGTTTTGTATATCAGAAAGGATAATTCTTCTTTCTAAAGTGTATCATACTTAGAGGTAAGGATATATAGATTCTGACCTCCCTGTGCTTCAGTTGCAGTTTGATTTGTTTGGTGTTCTATATTAAATCATGACATGGAACCTGTTTAGCCATGGCTTTACATTTTTTATTTCTGTTCTAAAATTCCATTGACTTCAACCCTTTCTTCTCTTTGATTCTTTACTGCACTCCAATATCTTTTCATAAAGGAAAATAAATCATTGGATGATTGCATAGCAGAAAGGAACCCTGAAGAAAATATTTTGATGATTTTCTGGTGAAATACCAAGCTCTTCTAGATAAAGAAAGTCTTGTGACAAACTAGGAGAATGAACTTAGGAAAAGAAGAAATACTGACTGATGATGCTCTGTGGGACTGGACTTCATGAGCTGAGTTAGGGAAACCGAAGTCCTGCAAAGCAGAAGTCTTTGTCCTTGAACGGACAAACATGGATTGATGCTAGTTTATGAGTTTTAGAATCACGTTTCTTTGAGTTCTTATAACTCTAGAAAACTACTCCTTCTTTTGGAATGGTTAAATACAGCAAGGAAATCAGTGGTCTTAAGATTTCGGTATTTACCAAAAATTTCAGGCAGTATTCCTTAATGAGACCATAAGTTAGAAATTCGCTTATGTAAATTTCTAAATAGAGTGAGAATACCATACGGAAGGAATGTGAAAATATTAACACTAAGATTTAATTTCATAGTTTATATATTCTCAAATATATACATTCAGTGAATAGTAAAGTCATAATTACTGATTTCCTTAGCTAGACATTATCTTCATTATGATCTAGTTTTTAATCTTCTCTTTATATGGGTAAAGAATTTTGGTTTTAGGTAATTTAAGCATTAAGTATTTTATGCCCAGATTTGAAGTCTAAGTTATAATGCAGCTTCCAGTATGAGTATTTATGTCAGCCATAGAAATAACATTTCATCCTGATATATTTCTGTCTCACTGCCTGTCACCCTTTCCAGTCTTTACCTTTGTACAGTGACAGTCAGATCCTTAGGTTCCTGTGCACTCAGGAAGCTACTGAGATCTGTTTCTGAAAATGGTATATCACTTGTTTTTTTCTGTACTGGAAAAAAAAAAAAACAATTTATTCCCATTGATTTAGTTTGAGATCACATGGTATATATAATGCCTGTAGTTCTTCGCTGGACTTGAAAAATGTTGAGCCTTCTAAAAGTAATACCAGATTTCCTCTTGAGCATCATAAAGTAAGTGTAAGTTATATGATTCTGAGGTATTCTAATATTTTTATTGATAGATTAGGATCCTTCACTTTTAATGCTTTACATTTACTTGAGTCATGGCTAGAGGCTGGGCTACACATTTTCAAAAAGATCTTCAAACCTTTTTGCTTGGATGACACATTAAAATTCTGAAAAATGATGTACTTCTCACATTGATGCCATATTTAAATTGGCATCCAGATTTTTCTTTGTAAGTTTTAGCGCTTGTAAAGAATATAGTTTAAAAAGTATTATAAATATGGTCATTTAAAAATAAACGTTTATCTTTTTTTTTTAATGTATCTAGTGGAAACTGAATAGTTTAGTGATTTGATACTTATCATTGTTTCAAAAATAAAGACTTTGCATTAACAATGAGAAATTTTGTATTTTGTCCCTTTGAATTTCTGCTTAAATTGCAAATTGCCCACATAATTTTGTCATTATGTATTTTTGGGACTTCCCTGGGAGTTCCCTGGTTAAGCCTCCACCCTTCCAATGCAAGGGGGCACAGATTCAATCATTGGTTGGGAAATTAGGATCCCACATGCTGCACAGTGTGGCCAAAAAATACACACACACACACACACATGCTTGAAATTCTTACTGATTAATCTGTCATACTTTTTTGTAACAGAAAATAGAAATTACAGACTTTGAAGTTTCTTTTGAACGTTTGAATGTATTTTTTCTGATTTGTAATTATTCTACATGCATTTGATCAAATAAATATGTACAAATTTTATAAAGTATTAGACATAAAAATTTATTGAAAGTGGCTGCTTAATGTGTGGCGATGTTCTTCTCAATTAGTTCCATTGCCACTGGTAGTTATTACTAGGACAGGGATTCAGTTTCATTTATATTTTTTTTATTTATTTAGGATCATCACAGTTTTTTAAAATTTTTAACCTGCCATCAGTACAGTTCAGTTCAGTTCAGTCACTCAGTCGTGTCCGACTCTTTGTGACCCCGTGAATTGCAGCACGCCAGGCCTCCCTGTCCATCACCAACTCCCAGAGTTCACTCAGACTCACGTCCATCGAGTCTGTGATGCCATCCAGCCACCTCATCCTCGGTCGTCCCCTTCTCCTCCTGCCCCCAATCCTTCCCAGCATCAGTCTTTTCCAATGAGTCAGCTCTTCGCATGAGGTGGCCAAAGTACTGGAGTTTCAGCTTTAGCATCATTCCTTCCAAAGAAATCCCAGGGCTGATCTCCTTCAGAATGGACTGGTTGGATCTCCTTGCAGTCCAAGGGACTCACAAGAGTCTTCTCCAACACCACAGTTCAAAAGCATCAGTTCTTTGGCGCTCAGCCTTCTTCACAGTCCAACTCACATCCATACATGACCACTGGAAAACCCATAGCCTTGACTAGACGGACCTTTGTTGGCAAAGTAATGTCTCTGCTTTTGAATATGCTATCTAGGTTGGTCATAACTTTTCTTCCAAGGAGTAAGCGTCTTTCAATTTCACGGCTGCAGTCACCATCTGCGGTGATTTTGGAGCCCCCCAAAATAAAGTCTGACATTGTTTCCACTGTTTCCCCATCTATTTCCCATGAAGTGATGGGACCAGATGCCATGATCAATATTGAGCTTTAAGCCAACTTTTTCACTTTACTCTTTCACTTTCATCAAGAGGTTTTTTAGTTCCTCTACACTTTCTGCCATAAGGGTGGTGTCATCTGCATATCTAAGGTTATTGATATTTCTCCCGAAATCTTGATTCCAGCTTGTATTTCTTCCAGTCCAGCGTTTCTCATGATGTACTCTGCGTAGAAGTTAAATAAGCAGGGTGACAATATACTGCCTTGACACACTCCTTTTCCTATTTGGAACCAGTCTGTTCCATGTCCAGTTCTAACTGTTGCTTCCTGACCTGCATACAGATTTCTCAAGAGGCAAGTCAGGTGGTCTGGTATTCCCATCTCTCTCAGAATTTTCCACAGTTTATTGTGATCCACACAGTCAAAGGCTTTGGCATAGTCAATAAAGCAGAAATAGATGTTTTTCTGGAACTCTCTTGCTTTTTCCGTGATCCAGCGGATGTTGGCAATTTGATCTCTGGTTCCTCTGCCTCTTCTAAAACCACCTTGAACATCAGGAAGTTCATGGTTCACATATTGTTGAAGCCTGGCTTGGAGAATTTTGAGCATTACTAGTGTGTGAGATGAGTACAATTGTTCAGTAGTTTGAGCATTCTTTGGCATTGCCTTTCTTTGGGATTGAAATGAAAACTGACCTTTTCCAGTCCTGTGGCCACTGCTGAGTTTTCCAAAGTTGCTGGCATATTGAGTGCAGCACTTTCACAGCATCATCTTTCAGGATTTGAAAGAGCTCCACTGGAATTCCATCACCTCCACTAGCTTTGTTCGTCATGATGCTTTCTAAGGCCCACTTGACTTCACATTCCAGGATGTCTGGCTCTAGGTGAGTGATCACACCATTGTGATTATCTGGGTCGTGAAGATCTTTTTTGTACAGTTCTTCTGTGTATTCTTGCCACCTCTTCTTAATATCTTCTGCTTCTGTTAGGTCCATACCATTTCTGTCCTTTATCAAGCCCATCTTTGCATGAAATGTTCCCTTGGTATCTCTAATTTTCTTAAAGAGATCTCTAGTCTTTCCCATTCTGTTGTTTTCCTCTATTTCTTTGCATAGATCGCTGAAGAAGACTTTCTTATCTCTTCTTGCTATTCTTTGGAACTCTGCATTCAGATGCTTATATCTTTTCTTTTCTCCTTTGCTTTTCGCTTCTCTTCTTTTCACAGCTATCTGTAAGGCCTCCTCAGACAGCCATTTTGCTTTTTTGCATTTCTCTTCCATGGGGATGGTCTTGATCCCTGTCTCCTGTACAATGTCACGAACCTCATTCCATAGTTCATCAGGCACTCTATGTATCAGATATAGGCCCTTAAATCTATTTCTCACTTCCACTGTATAAGGGATTTGATTTAGGTCATACCTAAATGGTCTAGCGGTTTTCCCTACTTTCTTCAATTTAAGTCTGAATTTGGCAATTAGGAGTTCATGATCTGAGCCACAGTCAGCTCCCGGTCTTGTTTTTGCTGACTGTATAGAGCTTCTCCATCTTTGGCTGCAAAGAATATAATCAGTCTGATTTCAGTGTTGACCATCTGGTGATGTCCATGTGTAGAGTCTTCTCCTGTTGTTGGAAGAGGGTGTTTGCTATGACCAGTGCATTTTCTTGGCAAAACTCTTATTAGTCTTTGCCTTGCTTCATTCCGCATTCCAAGGCCAAATTTGCCTGTTACTCCAGCTGTTTCTTGACTTTCTACTTTTGCATTCCAGTCCCCTATAATGAAAAGGACATATTTTTTGGGTGTTAGTTCTAAAAGGTCTTGTAGGTCTTCATAGAACCGTTCAACTTCAGCTTCTTCAGCATTACTGGTTGGGGCATAGACTTGGATTACGGTGATATTGAATGGTTTGCCTTGGAAATGAACAGAGATCATTCTGTCGTTTTTGAGATTGCATCCAAGTACTGCATTTCAGACTCTTTTGTTGACCATGATGGCTACTCCATTTCTTCTGAGAGATTCCTGCCCGCAGTAGTAGATATAATGGTCATCTGAGTTAAATTCACCCATTCCAGTCCATTTTAGTTCGTTGATTCCTAGAATGTTGACATTCACTCTTGCCATCTCTTGTTTGACCACTTCCAATTTGCCTTGATTCATGGACCTGACATTCCAGGTTCCTATGCAGTATTGCTCTTTACTGCATCAGACTTTGTTTCTATCAGCAGTCACAACCTTCCATAATCATTAACAAATCCATTTCTTTCGTCAGTTTTAATGAAAGAAAAGAATTGGAAGTCATACACTCCAAACACAAGCGGATTTGGTTTTCTGGTCTTTAGACTCATGCATTTTTTTGTCAAGATAGGTATTTTGATTTTTTCCTTGCATGCCCTAAGCCCTACACTACAGTTCCTCCTTTTTCTTCTTCCTCTGTCTTTCTTCTTTCCTTCCCACTTCCCCTAAAAGGGGCACAAATGTCACTTTTTGCCTTGCTATCCTCTTTGTTCTTCAGTTCAGTTCAGCCACTCAGTCGTGTCCTGGCTCTTTGTGACCCCATGGACTGTAGCATGCCAGGTTTCCCTGTTCATCACCAGCTCCTGGGGTTTGCTCAAACTCATGTGTATTGAGTCGGTGATGGCATCTAACCATCTCATCCTCTGTCATCCCCTTCTCCTCCTGTCTTCAGTCTTTCCCTGCATCAGGGGCTTTTTCAGTGAGTCAGTTCTTCTCATAAGGTGGCCAAAGTATTGGAGCTTCAGCTTCAGCATTAGTCCTTCCAATGAATATTCAGGATCGGTTTTCTTTAGGATGGACTGGTTTGATCTCCTTGCTATCCAAGGGACTCTTAAGAGTCTTCTCCAGCACGACAGTTTAAAACTATCAATTCTTTGGCGTTCAGCCTTCTTTATGGTCCAACTCTCACATCCATCCATGACTACTGGAAAAATTGTAGCTTTGACTAGACGGACCTTTGTTGGCAAAGTAATGTCTCTGCTTTTTAATATTCTGTCTAGGTTGGTCATAACTTTTCTTCCAAGGAGCAAGTGTCTTTTAATTTCATGGCTGCAGTCACCATCTGCAGTGATTTTGGAGCCCAGGAAAATAAAGTCTGTCACTGTTTCCATTGTTTCCCCATCTGTTTGCCATGAAGTGATGGGACCGGATGCCATGGTCTTTGTTTTTGAATGTTGAGTTTTAAGCCAGCTTTTTCACTCTCCTGTTTCACTTTCATCAAGAGGCTTCTTCCTCTCACATGTAGGGAGTTCTGGGGACCCTTCCCCTTATCAGGCTGCTCTTTGTCCCAGTGTGTTCAGTAATGGGGACCTGTTAGGTGCCTTGTTGAGCCTGAAGCTGTTCCAGGCCACCAGCGAGGACTGGGAAGCAGTGTTGAAGCCTGTGACCGAGAACGTGAAATTACAGAGTGGGGCTGCGGGCAAGTGAGACTGGGGTTGCGGAAACCGGGCTCTCTTTCTCCGCTGTTGCTGGGAGGCTCGTGCAGGGTGAGGGGTGCGTCTCCTGCAGCCTCTTCAGTTGCCCTCCTGCACTCCTCCGAGGGCTTGCTCTAGCTCTCCCTGTCCTTCTGTGATGCACGGTCAACCTCCAGCTACCCCCCTACCCCTACCACCCCACCTCCAGCAATCTGTTTTCTAGTGTTCTCTGTGGATAAAATTTGTAAATTGAATGATCTTAGCTCCCTAATGAATGGCCTTCTTACTCTTTAATGTAAAATACAACATACATGCAAAATTTAAAATCTCTGCTTTAAAAAAAGTCACCAACACATATAATGTCTTTACTACTGCCAAGTACTTTTCCAGGCACTTTTCACGTTCTCAGTCCTATGACATAGGTAGTTGTTGTCATCTGCATTCTTCCCGTGGGGGAACTAAGGCACAGAGAAGGCAAGTAACTTACGTAAAGTTCAACAGCCCCAGTAAATGATGGAATTGGGATTTGGTCCTAAGTATGAGATTTGGTCCTGACTTGAGTATGTGCTTTTACTTTGCTATCTTACCTCTGAAATGACAGTTGCTAGAATGAAATCTTTAGCAGTAGAAAGATATTTTGTTTGTTTGGGTTTTTTTTGGCTGTGCTGTCCTTGTGATGGAGTGTGGGCTTTCCATTGCAACATGTAATCTTCCCTGGTTGTGGCATGCGGGCTCAATTGCCCCATGGCATGTGGGAACTTAGCTCCCCGACCAAGGATCAAACCTGTGTCCCCTGCATTGCATGGTGGACTCTTGACTACTGGACCACCAGGGACGTCTGAGAAAGGCATTATTTGTTCTTAGTACTATCGTTATTATAAGGATTCAGTGAATTACAAATAAGGGTTTGGAACATTCATGGCCAATGTTAAATGAGATTTCTTAAATGAGATTTTTACCCTACTACTCCCTCCCACCCCTACCCCACCCTGTTTTGGGGGCACACCATGTGGCTTGTTGGACCTTGGTTTCCTGACTAGAGATTGAGTGCAGACCCATGGCAGTGGGTCCTAACCACTGGATCACCAGGGAGTTTCTCACATACCCTTATTTGAATTCTTTTCCACTTCTTTTCCTGTTCAGTGAGTCTCTGTGTGCTTATTATGGCCCAGTTCCAATGTCACCTTATGTGTGAAGTCTACTCGTTAACATTTTAATAGCTCCCTGTCCTGTGTTCTTTTTAAATCCATATCAGTGATGGTCCTGACTATCCTATTATAACTGATGCATTGTGTTTGTCTGCTTACTCCTAGTTGCTTGTGTCTTTAAGTCTTACTTAGGTTGAGTCTTATCTTTAAACCTTGGTTTCTAGCGTGGCCCTGGTATCTCTCTGATTTTTTAGAAAATATTTGTAATAAATTGTGGTATGGTGGGAAGTCTTAGATAGGTTTATATCCTAGCTTTGTCATATATTATATGTCACCATGAGTACCTTTCTTGTGCTCTTTCTAGTATTTCCTCATCTCTAAAATGCAAGGAATAACCCATAGGATAACGTCTGTAAATTAAAGACTAGTACGTTAAACTAGCTTAGTGCTAGTTGCTCTTTTCTTTTTCAGTTTTTTTTTTTTCTTTAATCAATTGGGTGTTAAAGATGAAAAATGTATTAAAAGTGGCTGGAACATTAAGGGAAATGTATTGATTTACACAGAATTTCTAGATTGAGTTAATTGGATATCTCAGTGATATGATCAATTTCTTTCCGTCTTTCTGGCCTTCCTTCCCCAGCAGATGTGTTGGTCCTTTGGCTAGCTCCCCTCAAGAGAGATGCAGGGTGGCTCAAAGTGATTCCAGGTACCATCCCTAGATGAAGGCAGACAAAGAACTCATTCAAGTCTTCCTTCTGAAAGACAGCATGCCCTTTATTGGGCAAAATGAGGTCTTAGTAGTTAACCATTTTGTCAGTCATTGTCAAGAGGATATGACTAGATGGATTTAGGTTAAGCTTAGCTTCATTCCGTAGGGCCAGGGAGGGATCTAGCCTCTTTGAAAGTATATGACAGTTGGCATTCTGACATTTGGGAAAAAATAATATTCTTATTTTTCTTTATTTATTATTTTTATTTATTTGTTTTAATTTTTTGACCACACTGCTCTATGTGGATTCTTAGTTCCCCGACCGGGATCAGGCTGGTGCCCCCTGCAGTGGAAGGGTGGAGTTTTAACCACTGGAGGGCCAGGGAAGCCCCTCGTGTTCTTATTTTTTTAAAAAAGGGTTAGCATGGCTTTTGGATAGGTAACTGACTGTGTTTGCCATGATATTTATAGAAAAGTCACAAGCAAAAACAACAACAAATGAAAACCTTTAGTGCCTCCCTCATAGAATCTGCCAGTTACCGTGTAGAGTGTGGAATGGTCTCCTGCAGTCAAGAACTGTTTCCAAATGCTGATAGTGTTATCACTGACACATGTAAGAGAAAGTACATATTCTGAAGAATTTCCCTTCTGCAGTAATAGTAATGGTAATAATAGTGGTAGTTGTAGTAGTAGCTGTGGCAAAACTGTTTCTAATATGAAAAAAAAAGCATGTCTGCTTAGCATTTTTTTTTCTGAGATTTTAGACTTTTTAAAGTTAAATAGAATCCATTTAAATAGAACAGTTAGATCATTTAATAAAAATACAGATTATATGTGCTTTTTGTTTTGTTTTTGTTTTCAGTGAATGAGCTCATTCTCAAACAGAAGCAAAGATTTGAGGAAAAGAGGTTCAAATTGGACCACTCAGTGAGTAGCACCGTATGTTTCAACTTTTTTATTACTATTTTTAATAAATTTCATTTTGCTTTGTTCATTGGTTTAATATTAATTGGGTATTCAAGCTTAGTATATTACTCATTTTTCTTAAAGGAGATCTAGGATTATCCTATTCAATAAACAGCTTTTGAATTGTCTAGAATTTACTCTTTTGAAAGGTCTGGTGGGCTAATACTGAGTCAGTTGGCTTGTAACACATTGCATTTAAAGAATTATATGGCAGGATGAAACTGTGGGTGGTCATTTGAGGGAAAAAAAAAACCTTAAAAGACTCTCAATTTAAGAGGATTAACCCCAAATTACTGAAGCAAATGAGCTTAAATTATTACCTTATCAAATACAAAGTGGAAAATATGGTTAGACAGGTAATTAAAATCTGGGCACTTGTTTTGAAGGGAATTACACCTTTAGAGAAGATGACTTGACATATCTTGAATGTGCCTTTCATATCATTTAAATTTATTTAAGGGAGAAGTAGTGATTAAATTATAATTAGAAGGCATTGGGGAGCCACTAGCTGGGAAGGAATAGGTTGGAACATTATAGTTTATTTTTGATATGTAATAAACATTAGAAAATAGCAAACATTTGTTTTTGACTCTAAAACAGTTTTGTTAAGTTGGGTTTCTTTGTTTTTAGAATGGCCACAGGTGGCAAATATTTCAGGATTTGTTGGGAACTGACCAAGATAACCTTGATTTGGCCAATGTCAACCTCATGCTGGAGTTACTAGTGCAGAAGAAGAAACAACTGGAAGCAGTAAGTGGCCCCTGAACTTTAAAATTTTTTATTTTAATAAGATAATAGAAATATTTATAATAATAGGGTAGTGTTACTCAGTTAGTCCAGTTTTATTCAGCAGGAGTCATCTGCAAGCTACCACTTATAAGATTTCCCTTTTTCAATTCAAAGAAAGAACAAATTCCTTATAATACAACTTACTTGCAGTGTCCAGTTTTTATTAACAAAAGCTGAGCGTTCAGATCATGAGAAAGTACAGCTTCATTTTAATAGGGAACAATTATTATTGATCTTTTTTCTTCCAATGAATCTTCACCTCTTCACATGTGGGATTTGGAGGGGAAAATAGGGATTATTTTAATTTACATAAAATCCTTCCAGCAGGTGTCGGTTAGCAGTAGCAGTAGTCGATGGCTTAACTAAGGGCATTTAGAAAGATGGGAACTGAAACAAAATTATGTCCTGTTTTCATGTAATGGAATCTAAGTAAGTGAAAAGTTACATTTATTTCAGATAAATAAATGTAAAACATATAAAATGAGAATTTGCGTGTATTAGTTAGGAATTGAGTATGCTCCATTTGAATAAAGACTGTATATGTTAATATAAGCAGATACCCACCCTTAACTACCTTGAACAAAAAGGGGATATAAATTGACAGAATAAGGGAGTGAGAAGCTCACACACAGAAAAAGAAGAGCTTAACAAGCAAGTGTTAGGAACCATCACTTCTTTGGTGACTATAAGGAAATGAAATCAGGCATTTGAATGTTGTCAGCAGAGTTTCTGTTTTACTTTTCATGACTGTTTCTTTGGGACAGGTTTGATTTTGTTTTATTGGATTTTTATCCCATGGCAGATAATGTGGTCACCTGTACTTGTGAATTTGTTTTTTGATAAAAGAAGAAAGAGCCTCTCAACTTGATTTTTAAGAAATTCTGTGGATTGATTCTGATTAACATAGCTTAGATCTGGATGAGACTGAGTAGAATGGGAATCTCTTAGTGGAAGAAAGGAGTAGTTGAGGTTGAGCTGACTAAAACGAGGCTCCCTATTGTGTCTTTTTTCATGGTGGGAATTTCTCCTGTGGTTTTTTTTGGGGGGCGGGGGGAGTGGGGTGGCTTTATCTTTTATTTGCTTTTCTTTCTTTCAGATTTGTTGAGATGTAACTGATATATCATTGCTTAATTGTTCAGTCGTGTCTGATTCTTTTTTTTTTTTTCGTGTCTGATTCTTTGGGACCCCATGGACTGTAGCCTATCAGGCTCCTTTGTCCATGGGATTTTATAGGCGAGAAATATGAGAGTAGGTTGCCATTCTCATCTTCAGGGGATCTTCCCTACCCAGGGGTCAAACCTGTGTTTCTTGTGTCTCCTGCACTGGCAGGAGGATTCTTTACCACTGGTGCCACCTGGGAAGCCAAAACTGATGTATAGCACTGCATAAGTTTAAGGTGTATAGCATAATGACTTGATATACATATACTGTAAAATGATTATTACAATAAATTTAGTTAACATCATCTCATATAGATAAAAGAAAAAAGAAAAGGTTTTTTTTTCATGATGAGAGCTTTTTTAGGATTTACTTGCTTAGCAACTTTCAGATATACCATCCAGTAGTGTTAACTATAATTATCTTGTTATACATTGTATCCTCGTTACTTTTCTTAAAATTGTAAGTTTGTACTTTTTTGTTTGTTTTTTCCCTTTTTATTTTTTTAAAACTATTTTTATTGGAGTATAGTTGCTTTATAATGTTGTATTTGTTTCTGCTGTACAGCAAAATGAATCAGCTATGCATATTCATGTAACCCCTCCCTTTTGGACTTCATTCCCATTCTGGTCACCATGGCGCATTAAGCAGAGTTGCCTGCGCTATACAGTGCGTTCTCACAGTTATCTGTTTTGTCTATTTATTTAAACATTTTTAATATAATTTCATTTATATCTGCTTTTGGCTGTGCTGGGTCTTCATTGCTGCCCAGACTTTTCTCTAGTTGTGGTGAGTGGGGGCTGCTCTCCAGTTGCAGTGCTAGGGCTTCTCATTGTGGTGGCTGCTCTCGTGGAGCATGGACTGTATGGACTTCTTTAGAAGTCATGGTTCCTGGACCCCAGAACACAGGCTCAATAGTTGTGGCCTAGTTGCTCTGCAGCCGGTGGGATCCTCCTGGATCAGGGATGAAACCCATGTCTCCTGCATTGGTAGGTGGATTCTTTATCTCTAAGCCATCGGGGAAGTTCTAGTTATCTATTTTAGACATAGTATCAGTAGTGTATATGTGTCAGTTCCATTCTCCCAATTTCTCCCCCTCTCCCTTCACCCTTGGTGTCCATATATTTGTTCCCTACATCTGTGTCTTTATTTCTGCTTTGCAAATAAGATCATCTATACCATTTTTCCAGATTCCATGTATATGTTTTAATATTCGATATTTGCTTTTCTCTTTCTGACTTAAACTTTACTTTGTGGGACGTCCTAGGTCCATCCATGTCTCTACAAATGATTCCATTTTGTTCCTTTTTATGGCTGTGTAATATTCCATTGTGTGTATTTATCAACTCTTCTTTATCCTTTGCTCTGTTAGTGGACATTTAGGTTGTAGAAGTTGTACTTTTTGACTTTTATTCAATTTCACCTGTTCCCTGCTTTTGGTAACCACACGTTTGATCTTTTTCTATAAGCTTGGTGTTTTTTGTGTGTTCTTTTAAGATTCATATGTATGTGAGATCACATGGTGCTTCTCTCTCTTTCTGACTTATTTCATTATACTGCTCATGAGGTCCATCCATGTTGTCACAAATGGCAGAATTTCTTTCCTTTTTGTGGCTGAATAGCATTTCATTATATGTATATATTCCACCCTTGTGGCTCAGCTGATAAAGAATCTGCCTGCAACACAGGAGATCTGGTTTTGATCCCTGGGTTGGGAAGATCCCCTGAAAAAGGGAAAGGCTACCCACTCCAGTATTCTGGCCTGGAGAATTCCATGGACTGTATAGTTCATGGGGTCTCAGAGTCCTGCACGACTGAATGACTGTCACTTTCACACCACATCTTTATCCAGTCATGTGCTGATGGACACTTAGGCTGTCAACATATCTGGGCAGTTATAAGTAATGCTGCATTGGATGTGACGGTGCAGATGTTTCTCTGACGTAGTGGTTTAGTTTCCTTTGGGTATATACCCAGAAGTGGGATTGTTGGATCACATGATAGTTTCATTCTTAATTTTTTTGAGGACCCTCCATTCTGTTTTCCATAGTGGCTATACCAGTTTGCTTTCCTACCAGCAGGGCACAAGGGTTCCTTTTTCTCCACATCCTCACCAGCATGTGTTCTTTCGTGTCCTTTTGACTGTGACCGTTCTGACTAGTGTGAAGTGATGTCTTCTTGTGGTTTTGACCTGTATTTCCCTAATGATTTGTGATGTTGAACACCTTTTCATATACCTGTTGATTATTTGAATATCTTTTTTGGAAAATCCCTTGCCCATTTTAAAATTTCATTTTTTAAAAATTGCTATTGAATTACACTAATTTTTTATGTACAGTATTTTATACATTAACCTGTTATCAGATATATGATCTGTAAATATTTTCACCCATTCTGTTGGTTGCCTTTTCATTTTGTTGATCATGTCTTTGGTTTGCAGAAGCTTGTACATTTGATATAGTTGCACTTGTTTTTTATTTTGTTGCTTTTGTTTTAGGTGTCATATCCCAGAAATTGTTGCCAAAACTCTTCTGTGCTTTTTAACATAGTTTTCTATTAGCATCTACTGTGTGCTAGATGCTGTGTTAAAGGTAGTGGAAAAGACAGAATTCTGCTCTGTGTGTTGTGTTGAGGGGAACAGGGCACAATAGCTGAGGCGATAAACTAAATAAACTAATAAATATTTTCACACAGTGGTAAATGATATAAAAATACTTTTTAATGATAGACTGAATATACATAGTTATCTTGCTCCCTTAATGTCATGAAAATGACAGTAAAGTGATTTTTAAAAGGCAAAAGAATGGGAGAAGAGACAATATATACTTTTTTAAGCTATAAAGTAGATGGATGAAAGGTGATAGATTAGATCTGAGAAAATTGAGCCGGCAGTAGGAAATTGGTGGGAACCAACCTGCCTGGAGAAGCCCAGGGACGGGGGAGCCTGGTGGGCTGCTGTCTATGGGGTTGCACAGAGTTGGACGTGACTGAAGAGACTTAGCAGCAGTAGCAGCAGCAACCCTATGTAGATTATGGAAAAAAGGCCTTTCTTGGATTTGGGAGCATGATCCCTTCGTGTACAACTATAGCTGTTGACCTTAAGAGAACACTAGAAGTTTTCCCCTGGTGGTGGTGAAAGAGAGACTTTCTGGACGATCATGTTACAGGCACATTTAAGGGTGTGTGGGGGCTTCTGTACTGAAGATAGACAAGTTTACATACTGAATGTGAGAGCTGTTAACCTTATTCCCCATTTGACTTGTCAGTATTAATCTTTGTGTGCTCTTAGAATTGAAGAAATACAAGTATCTTAGTTTTAGAACTCAAATCTTTTTGAAGAGGGTGGCAGTTCAGAAACGAAGGTATCATAGGTATTACAGCATTTTTACAGTATTGTTTTCTTGTTTTACTTTGCATTCTGACAGTCACAGAAAACTAACCAAATGATCACATGGATCACAGCCTTGTCTAACTCAGTGAAACTGTGAGCCCTGCCATGTAGGCCACCCAGGATGGACAGGTCATGGTGCAGAGTTCTGACAAAATGTGGTCCCCTGGAGAAGGGAATAACAAACCACTTCAGTATTCTTGCCTTGAGAACCCCATGAAGAGTAGGAAAAGGCGAAAAGATATGATACTGAAAGATGAACTTCCCAGGTCAGTAGGTGCTCAGTATGCTACTGGAGAAGAGTGGAGAAATAGTTCCAGAAGGAATGAAGAGACGAAGCCAAAGCAAAAACAACTCCCACCTGTAGATGTGACTGCTCATAGAAGTAAAGTCCAGTGCTATAAAGAACAATATTGCATAGGAACCTGGAATGTTAGGTCCATATATCAAGGTAAAACAAAAGTGGTGAAACAGGAGATGGCAAGAGTGAACATCGACATTTTAGGAATCTGTGAACTAAAATGGACTGGAATGGGGGAATTTAATTCAGATGACCTTTATATCTACTACTGTGGGCAAGAATTCCTGAGAAGAAATGGAGTAGCCCTCATAGTCAACAAAAGAGTCCAAAATGTGGTACTTGGGTACAATCTCAAAAATGACAGAATGATCTCTATTTGTTTCCAAGGCAAACTATTCAATAGCACAGTAACCAAGTCTTTGCCCCAACCACTAATGCTGAAGAATTCGAAGTTGAATGGTTCTATGAAGACCTACATATCCTTCTAGAACTAAAAAAACATGAAAGAAAAACATGTCCTTTTCATTATAGGGGGAATGCAAAAGTAGGAAGTCAAGAGATACCACGAGTAATAGGCAAGTTTGGCCTCAGTGTACAAGATGAACCAGGGCAAAGGCTAATACAGTTTTGCCAAGAGAATGCACTGGTCATAGCAAACACCCTCTTCCAGTAACACAAGAGATGACTCTACACACGGACATCACCAGATGGTCAATACCCAAATCAGATTGATTATATTCTTTGCAGCCAGAATTGGAGAAGCTCTGTACAGTCAGTGAAAACAAGACTACGAGCTGACTGTGGCCCAGATCATGAACTCCTTGCTGCCAATTCAGACTTAAATTGAAGAAAGTGGGAAAACCAGTAGGCCGTTCAAGTATGACCTAAATCAGATCCCTTATGATTATACAGTGGAAGTGGTGAATAGATTCAAGGGATTAGATCTGATGGAGTGCCTGAAGAACTATGGATGGAGTTTCATGACATTGTACAGGAGATGGTGATCAAAACCATCCCCAAGAAAAATAAACACAGAAAGGCAGACTTGTCTGAGGAGGCCTTACAAATAGCTGGGAAAAGAAGAGAAGCAAAAGGCAAAGGAGAAAAGGAAAGCTATGCTTATCTGAATACAGAGTTCCAAAGAATTGCATGGAGAGATAAGAAAGCCTTCCTCAGTGATCAATGCAAAGAAATAGAGGAAAACAATAGAATGGGAAAGACTAGAGATCTCTTCAGGAAAATTAAAGATACCAAGGGAACATTTCTTGCAAAGATGGGCACAATAAAGGACAGAAAAGGGATGGGCCTAACAGAAGCCGAAGATATTAAGCAGCTGCTAAGTCATTTCAGTAGTGTCTGACTCTGTGCAACCCCATAGACAGCAGCCCACCAGGCTCCCCCATCCCTGGGATTCTCCAGGCAAGAACACTGGAGTGGGTTGCCATTTCCTTCTCCAGTGCATGAAAGTGAAAGGTAAAAGTGAAGTCGTGTCCGACTCGACTCTTAGCAATCCCATGGACTGCAGCCTACCAGGCTCCTCCATCCATGGGATTTTCCAGGCAAGAGTACTGGAGTGGGGTGCCATTGCCTTCTCCAATATTAAGCAGAGGTGGCAAGAATACACAGAAGGACTATACAAACTCAGCCATCGTGCTCATGCACCCTCACACAAAAAGGATCTTAATGACCCATATAACCATGATGGTGTGATCACTCACCTAGGGCCAGATATCCTGGAGTGAGAAGTCAAGTGGGCCTTAGGAAGCATCACTATGAACAAAGCTAATGGAGGTGATGGAATTCCACTTGAGCTGTTTCAAATCCTCAAAGATGATGCTGTGGAAGTGCTGCATTCAATATGCCAGAAAATTTGAAAAGCTCAACAGTGGCCCCAGGACTGTAAAAGGTCAGTTTTCATTCCAATCCCAAGGCAGTGCCAAAGAATGTTCGAACTACTGCACAATTGCACTCATTTCACATGCCAGCAAATTAATGCTCAAAATTCTCCAAGCTGGGCTTCAACAGTACATGAACTGAGAACTTCCAGATGTTCAAGCTGGATTTAGAAAAGGCAGAGAAACCAGAGGTCAAATTTCCAACATCTGTTGGATCGTAGAAAAACAAGAGAATTCCAGAAAAACATCTACTTCTTTACTGACTACGCCAAAGCCTTTGACTATGTGGATCACGACAATCTGTGGAACACTTTTGAAGAGATGGGAATTCCAGACCCTCTTACCTACGTCCTGAGAAATCTGTATGCAGGTCAAGAAGCAACAGTAGAACCGGACATGGAACAACAAACTGATTCCAGATTGGGAAAGGAGTACGTCAAGGCTGTGTTTCATCACCCTGCTTATTTAACTTACATGCAGAGTATATCATGCGAAATGCTGGGCTGGGTGAAGCATAAGCTGGAATCAAGATTGCTGGGAGAAATATCAGTAACCTCAGATGTGCAGATGATACCACTGTTATTGTAGACAGTGAAGAGGAACTGAAGAGCCTCTTGATGAACGTGAAAGAGGAGAGTGAAAAAGCTGGCTTAAAACTCAGCATTCAGAGAACTAAGATCATGGCATTCAGTCCTATCACTTCCTGGTGGAAAGATGGGGAAATAATGAAAACAGTGAGATTTTATTTTCTTGGGCTCCAAAATCACTGCAAATGGTCTCTGCAGGTATGAAATTAAAAGACGCTTGCTCATTTAAGAGAGAAGAAAAGCTATGACCAGCGTCGACAGCATATTAAAAAGCATAGACACTACTTTATCGACAAAGATCTGTGTAGTCAAAGCTATGGTTTTTCCAGTAGTCATGTATGAATGTGAGAGTTGGACCATAAAGAAAGCTGAGTGCCAAAGAACTGATGCTTTTGAATTGTGGTGTTGGAGAAGACTTTTGAGAGTCCCTTGGACAGCAAGGAAGTCAAACCAGTCAATCCTAAAGGAAATCAATCCTGGATATTCATTGGAAGGACTGATGCTGACCCTAAATTTCCCATACTTTGGCCACCTGATGTGAAGAGGTGCCTCCTTAGGAAAGACCTTGTTGCTAGTAAAGATTGAAGGCAGGAGGAGAAGGGGACGACAGAGGATGAGATGGTTGGATGGCATCACCGACTCAATGGACATGAGTTTAAGCAAGCTCCGGGAGTTGGTGATGGGCAGGAAAGCCTGGCATGCTGTAGTCCATGGGGTCGCAAAGAATCGGACATAACTGACCAACTGAACTGAAATTTGATGAATGTTTCCAACATACAGAAAAATATAGTAAATAATGCAACTTTTGACTTACCCTCTTTTAGTTTTAATAAATAGTAACACTTTTTCTTAGATTTGCCTTTTGAGAATTACATTTTTTTTTATACTTGACACCCTCTCATCTCATTCCATTCCCAGAGTAATCACCATTTGAAGTTTGCAAGGATCCTTCTGAAGTGTGTATAACCCTTTTTAAATAAAATATATACTTGTATCTACAATCATATATAGTGTTGTTTATATGATTTAGAAGTTTCAAACTGTGTTTATCCTTTGACATATGCCTTTTTTGTTTACTTTTTGAGGTTTCCACTGATGAATATAGATCTAGTATGTTTAACTTCTCTACAGTTATCCATTGCATGAACATTTCTATCCTCCTGTTGATGGACATTTAAGTTATTCTGTACTCATGATTGTCAGTGCATTTAGTGTTGTTATTCATGTCTTCTTGTGCTCATATATAAATACTTAAGTGATTTAAGAAGTGTAATTGCTATTCATAGGGTTTACATGTTCATTTTAACCATATTAAATATTGCTGAATTGCTCTTCTGTGAGTTTGTACCATATCAACCTTTGGTATTGTTTTTTACTTTCTGCTGATTTGATAGTTGCCAAATGCTTGTGTGTGTGGGTTCTGTTGTTTTGTATTTTTTTGTATTTCTTTAATTACTAGTGAGGACAATTTCTTCATTTGTTTGACTCTCTTGGTTTCTTATTTGAATTGCTTATTCATAGCCTATACCAGTTTTCCTAATAGATTGTCTTTTTTTATAGATTTGTAAAAAATGTGTGTGTGTGTTTTGAATATTGCTACTTTGTCAAATGGTATTTTGATAATTGAATTCCAGTTGAATTGTGTCATGGTCAGACAATGATTTATATGATTTTAGATTGAGTATTTTTTATGATTTTATTTTGTCTTGTTGACTTTTATTTGTCAGATATAACATTTTGTTTGGTTTCTTAGTGATTGCTTTTGGGTTTTTAACATAATTATACATTATATTATATTACATTACATTGTACCTTTAAGTAATATTATCCTAGTTCATTGGTAGTATAAGAACCTTACACCAATATACTTACATTTCTTCTCTCTCAGCCTTTGTACTGTGTTTGTCAATTGTTTTACTTCTATATATGTCATAACTCCCTAATAAATTATTAATTTTGAATAGTAAATTATACTCTATGGATATATTTTAAAAGTTCTGTATATGCCCATATATTGATCATTTCTGGTGTACTTCATTCTTTTATTTTCCATTCACTTCACTCTTTCATTCATTCTTTTGAATTCCATCAGTAACTTTCCTTCTGCCTGAAAGACAGCCTTTATTATTTCTTTAGGGTAGATCTGCTGGTGATAAATTCTTGCACCATTTATATCTGAGAATGTCTTTATTTATCCTTTGTATCTGAAAGGGACTTCCAAATAAGTATAGAATTATAGATTTAATATTTTTCTTTGAGTATTTTAAGGCTGTTGCTCCATCATCCAGTGTCTTGCATTATTTCAGATGAGAAATCTTGATCCTCGAAATGAACTGTATTTCTCTCAGTGTATGCTCTTTTTATGGTTTTAAGTATTTTGAATTTGGTATATACCTTCATATAGTTTCCCCCCCCCCCTCATGTTTCTTCTTCTTGAGGTTCTTTAACATTCTTGGATGGTGATATTATAGTCTCCACCAGATTTGGAAAAATTTCAGTTACTATTTCTTCAAATATTTTTCTGTCACCTTTTCTACTTTGGGAACTCCTGTTACACATCTCTTAGGCTGACTGAAGTTGTATCACAGCTCATGGATAAAGAGCTCTGCTTACTTATGTTTTATCTTTTACCCTATCTAGTTCATCTCGTGTACTTTCTATTTCTGTTGTCAAGTTCACTGCTTTTTTCTATATTCCATTGTCTCTCCTTATGCTTTGTACTAACTTGTAGGACTTTTTTATGACTTTTGTGACTTTTGTGTCATTGTTGTTTCTGTTTTAAGTGATGAATTTCCCCCCATTATTTTGGGCAGCATTTCCTTATTTGCATGCTTACTAATTTTGTGATTGGATGCCAGAAATTGTACATTTTACCGTTTAATATTGTTAATTTTGTATTCCTCTACACATTCCTAAGCTTTGTTCCGGCATGTAGTTAAATGTTTTCAAAATAGCTTGATTCTCTTGAAGCTTGTGTTTGAAGTTCTATTAGGGAGAACTAGAATAGATTTATGTCTAATATTGCCTCAAGGCTGAGGCAGTCTTTTTGAGAGTATTCCTCCTGATGCCTGTGTATTTTGAGTTTATTTTTCCACCTAGCTCCTTGGATAATGTATTATTTCTGGTCCTTTGTCTGAAATGAATCCACTCATATAACTAGCCTAATGTCTTGTTGTTTGAAATAAGAATTCTTATCTTTCTCACTGCATTTTAGCCTGTAAGTTCAATTTGTTTGCTTTTGGTCCATTGAAATTTATTGTGATTTTTATTATAGCTCAATATACAGTCTGTGTTTTGTTAAATGTTCACCTTCATTTAAAAACAGTGTTACTTGCTGTGCTTTATGAATATAGCATTTGTTAATATTCAGTTCAGTTCAGTTGCTCAGTCGTGTCCAACTGTTTGAGACCCCATGAACCGCAGCACGCCAGGCCTCCCTGTCCATCACCAACTCCCAGAGTTTACTCAGACTCATGTCCATTGAGTCGGTGATGCCATCTAACTATCTCATCCTTGGTCGTCCCCTTTTCCTCCTGCCTTCAGTCTTTCCCAACATCAGGGTCTTTTCAAATAAGTCAGCTCCTCGCATCAGGTCGCCAAAATATTGGAGTTTCAGCTTTAATGTCAGTCCTTCCAATGAATGCCCAGGACTGATTTCCTTTAGGATGGACTGGTTGGATCTCCTTGCAGTCCAAGAGACTCTCAAGAGTCTTCTCCAACACCACAGTTCGAAAGCGTCAATTCTTCTGCGCTCAGCTTTCTTTATAGTTCAACTCTCACATCCATACATCACTACTGGAAAAACCATAGCCTTGACTAGACAGACCTTTGTTGACAAAATAACGTCTCTGCTTTCTAACATGCTGTCTAGGTTGGTCATAACTTTCCTTCCAAGGAGTAAGGGTCTTTTAATTTCATTGCTGCAGTCACCATCTGCAGTGATTTTGGAGCCCCAAATAATAAAGTCTGACACTGTTTCCATTGTTTCCCCATCTACTTCCCATGAAGTGATGGGACCAGATGCCATGATCTTAGTTTTCTGAATGTTGAGCTTTAAGTCAGCTTTTTCACTGTCCTCTTTCACTTTCACCAACGGGCTCTTTAATTCTTCTTCACTTTCTGCTATAAGGGTGGTGTCATCTGCATATCTGAGGTTATTGATATTTCTCCCGGCAGTCTTGATTCCAGCTTGTGCTTCATCCAGTCCAGCATTACTCATTATGTACTCTGCATATAAATTAAATAAGCAAGGTGACAGGATACAGCCTTGACATACTCGTTTTCCTATTTGGAACCAGTCTGTTGTTCCATGTCCAGTTCTAACTGTTGCTTCCTGACCTGCATACAAGTTTCTCAAGGGGCAGGTCAGGTGGTCCAGTATTCCCATCTCTTGAAGAATTTTCCACAGTTTATTGTGATCTACACAGTCGAAGGCTTTGGCATAGTCAATAAAGCAGAAATAGATGTTTTCCTGGAACTCTCTTGCTTTTTTGATGATCAGCAAATGTTGGCAGTTTGATTTCTGGTTCCTCTGCCTTTTCTAAAACCAGCTTGAACGTCTGGAAGTTCATGGTTCACATATTGCCGAAGCCTGGCTTGCTGAATTTTGAGCATTAATTTACTAGTGTGTGAGATGAGTGCAACTGTGTGGTAGTTTGAGCATTCTTTGGCATTGCCTTTCTTTGGGATTGGAATGCAAACTGACCTTTTCCAGTCTTGTGGCCACTGCTAAGTTTTCCAAATTATCTGACATATTGAATGCAGCACTTTCACAGCATCATCTTTTAGGCTTTGAAATAGCTCACCTGGAATTCCATCACCTCCACTAGCTTTGTTCGTAGTGATACTTCCTAAGGCCCACTTGACTTCACATTCAAGGATGTCTGGCTCTAGGTGAGTGATCACAGCATTGTGATTTTCTTGGTCATGAAGATCTTTTTTGTATAGTTCTTCTATGTATTCTTGCCACCTCTTAATATCTTCTGCTTCTGTTAGGTCCCTACCAGTTCTGTCCTTTATTGAGCCCATCTTTGCATGAAATGTTCCCTTGGTATCTGTAATTTTCTTGAAGAGATCTCTAGACTTTTGTGTTCTATTATTTTCCTCTATTTCTTTGCATTGATCACTGAGGAAGGCTTTCTTATCTCTCCTTGCTATTATTTGGAACTCTTATTCAGATATTTTTTTTTCCTTGCTGCATCAGTTATTGATGTGTGCTAAGTCATTTCAGTCGTATCCAACTCTGCAACCCTGTGGACTGTAGCCCACTAGGCTCCTCTGTCAGTGGGATTTTCCAGATGATAATACTGGAGTGGGTTGCCAGGGATTTGTTAAAACTATTTTTGATTATTTATTTTTCATTGGTTTCTATGATTCTTGCATCATGTATTTTGAAGCTCATTATTAGGTACATACATGTTTAGGATTGTGTTACATGTTAGGTGTTTTCTGGATGAATCATCCCCTATGTCACTGTGGATTGTATACATTTAATGCTGGAAATAGACTGTGTTCTGAAGTCTGTTTTTATATTTTCTTATGTTATTGATAATATAGCTTAAGTAGTTTAGTTATGACTAGCATTTCTATGGTATATTCTTCTGTATCTTTGTACTTCCGTTTTATTGTTGCCTTTATATTTTAAAAGTGTGTCTCTTCAGATGTATAGAGCAATCTTTTGGACTCTGTGGGAGAGGACAAGGGTGGGATGATTTAGGAGAATGGCATTGAGACATGTATATTATCATATGTGAAATGAATCACCAGTCCAGGTTCGATGCATGATACAGCGTGCTCAGGGCTAGTGCACTGGGATGACCCAGAGGGATGGGATGGGGAGGGAGGTCGGAGGGGGGTTCAGGATGAGGAACACATGTATACCCGTGGTGGATTCATGTCAGTGTATGGCAAACCAATACAATATTGTAAAGTAATTAGCCTCCAATTAAAATAAATAAATATATATTAAAAAAATAAAAGCTTTTGTATAGTAAAAAAAAAAGTGTGTCTCTTAACTGTATATAGTTGAATTTTTAATGATCTCTAATAAGCTTATTAATTCAAATGCTTAAGTTCATTTAAATGTAATATGATCATTGGTGTGGTTGGGTTTGAGCTCATCACATTTGTATTTGTTTTTTGGTTTTCCATATATTCCTTATTTTCTGTTTCTTCTTCTCTTTAGAGAGCATTGTATTTCCAGGATTTCATTTTAGCATATTATTGTCTCTATTTTTTGCATGTTGCTTATAATTATTATATTTCTAGTGTTTTCTCTAAGGATTACAGAATTCCTCTTTCACTTTTCACAATCAAACTTGAGTTTATAGTATAACAGTTCCAGGACATTGTTATGCAGACCAGCATTAAATATGCAGTTGATCTTTAAGCAATGCAGTAAGTAGACATGCTGACCCCTGTGAATTTGAAAATCTGAATCTAGCTTTATAATCTGCCCTCCATATCCACAATTCACCATCTGTATTCAGCCAACTGTGAATCATGTAGTACTATAGTCTGTATTTATTGAAAAAATGCTGTGTATAAGTGGACCCATGCAGTTCTAACCTGAATTGTTTAAGGGTCAACTAAATACCATTTTCTGGAAAATGTAAGACCTTATAGTATTTCAATTTACCAAGCTCCTGCCTTTTGTGATTCAAATTATAAATGTTATAAACTCCACCTATGTTTGCTTTGAAAAGTCACTAGCCTTTTGAAGATATGTTGCAAAAAAGGAGAGAAAAGGACCCTTTTGAACCAATGTATTTACCCTTTGAGATGTCTTTATTTTCTCTTGTAGATGAGGTTCTATCCGAGTCGTTTCCCTTCTGTCTGGATGATTTCTTTTCTGTTTCTTGTGGAGCTGATAGGTTTGATCTTCATAGAAGTCTAGTTTTTCGTTTTCCTTTTAGCACCTTATTGATATATTTTCATTTTCTGTTTGCTTCTTTGATTCTGATGAAGTTTTCAGTCATTCTTACTGTTCTTCCCCTTAAGATAGTATCCTTTTTAGCTGCTCTTACGATGTTCTTTTTGACATTGGTTTTCAGTAGTTTGACTATGGTATTCGTAGGTTTCATTAAAAAATGTTTATTCTGGTTGTGTTTCACAGAACAAGAGGATCTGTTTGTTGAACATGTGAATGTTATTCAGCCCTGTGCTCTCTGCTTTTCCTTAGGGTTCCAATCATATGTATTATTTTTCATATTATCCCTGCTTTTCCTTAGGGTTCCAATCATATGTATTATTTTTCATATTATCCCTCATTTTTCTGGTGCTTCTTCTTTTTTTTTTTCCTCTGTCTTTGAATTTGTTATTTCTTTCCTCTGCTCTGTCCATCTGTTCCTAACTTTATCTGAAGTCATTTTGTTTTAAATTTTTTTATTTCAGACTGTATTCTTCATTTCTAGGATTTACACTTTGATTTTTCAGTTCTTTTCTAATTGTCTGTTTTTTTCACTCATGTCCATTTTTTCTTTTAATTCTTTAATAATATATAGAAATATTTTAAAGTGTTTTTTTTCTTTTTTTGCTCATCCCAGCATGTGAGTCTTTGGTGAATTTTGTTCTTTTAGCCTGTTTATTTCTCTTGACTTTCCTACTTCTTTTCATGTCCTGTAATTTTAAAAATATGTCTTAGATGTTCTATATTCAAGAGCAGTATAGATAGACTAAAGTGGTTAATACTTTTTTCCTGAATGGTCTTGTCTTTTCCTTTGTCAGGAAGCAAGGATAAGAGGTTGACCTCTTTGGTCTGATCAGGAATTTAGCTGAGTTGGAGCTCATTTGTTGCTTGAGCTAGTTTCAGTTCATTGAAAGTGAAGTGGGGAGTTCCTGCCTGTCCAGTGGTTAGGACTCTGCTTTCACTGCCAAGGGGCTGAGTAGTCCCTGGTCTGGGCACTAAGATCCTGCAAGCCAAAGTGGCTATGCTTTTTTGTAGTATGTACAATACCTCAGTGATGCTTCACATTTTGACTGGCTAGTAAGGGCCACTCTCTAGCTGTGGTCTGAGGGCTTCTCATTATGGTGACTTCTCTTGTCACGGAGATGGGCTCTATGGTGTGTGGGCTCAGTAGTTGTGGCTCCCGGCTCTATAGCTGTGACTCTCAGGCTTAGTGGCTCCATGGCATGTGGGATCTTCCTGGACCAGGGATTGAACCCCGTGTCTACTGCATTGGCAGGCAGATTCTTTACCACTGGAGTGACTGGGGAAGCCCGTAATGGCTTGCTTTTAAAAATGCCAATTAGCAAGTAAGAAACTGACCAAATAGAAGTGAGACTAACTTAAATGGATGAATAAAGTTGCTTCATACTGATTATACTGTGGTGTTAAAGAAGACTTTGAGCTCAAAGTTGTATTTTAAAAGAACAATTATAATTTTCTATTATAGGAATCACATGCAGCCCAACTACAGATCCTTATGGAATTCCTCAAGGTTGCAAGAAGAAATAAGAGAGAGGTATATTATTTTGTGTGTTTTACATAATGTTTCTTTACTGTTGTTGATTCTTGTCCCCATTTTTGTGAAAGCACTTCAGGCTTAAGTTTTTATTTAAATATTTGAAAGCATTTGAGTTTCAAGGAGTTGTGTTTTTTTTTTTTAAGCTTTGTTATTTAACTTCTTTTACCTTTGCAACTTGATATGTTAAAAATCCCTTTTTAGAGATGAGTTAGAACGTTTTCTGTAGATTTGAAAATAATGTCATTACCTCAAAGCTATAAAGAATAGGTACAAAGAATGAAAAGTTAGGCTCAAATGACAGTTAGGCTCAAGCTTTCACCCTGAAAAGAAAACATAGGAGTTACAGTTTTCCTATGATTAAAATGCATGCTGGAGAGGAAAAACAAGTAAAAACAAATAAAAATATAGCTACCTATTTAGGACTTGGAAAGTGTAAGCCATGCAGGATAACTAAAAAATAACTTTTTATTAGCAATTTTATAACCATAGTGTGCTAACTAAGCATTTAAACATGTCAAAGTCATTTCACAATAGTACAAAATATGGGAAAACGAAAGATAAAATCCTGTATTCTCAGTAGCATGCTAAAATAACTTTGAAAACTCTTTTATATTTAAATTCCTAACTGACTCAAATCTTACTTACATTTTTACTTTCAATTGTCTTAATTAGGTCATTTTCACTCAAAAAATATAACCATGTATTTTAGGCTTTAGGCAGTCTTTATTATTTTTTGAAAGTAAAAAGATGAGAACTTATTTTGATAACTGTGCATTGCCAGAACTTTATATTATCTTAGTTCGATATTCCACTTTTTTTTTGACTATTCATGATGTCTATTTTTAGCTTTTTTTTTTTTTTACTTTGTTCAGATTGGATTTTTCCATGATATGCTTCTGTTTATAGCTAAATGTTGTTCACATGGTTTATGATTGTATTTTCCTTTAACTTTTGCTGAGGTAGCAGTTGTGATTTTAATATGTTTTAATATCTATTAAAATTATTTTCATTATGAATTAAAGATTTATATATACTTAAATGACTTTTATTTTTTTGGTGGGTACTTTATCTTCAACTTTAATTTAAGAATCACCTGAGGATCTTCTTAGAATCCAAGTTCTGATGAAGAGGGTGTGTGCTGGAGCCTAAAAATCTGCATTTCTAGCAAGCTCCAGATGATGATGCTCTTGGTCCTTGAACCATAGTTTAAGTAATAAAGCTGAACCTTTTATGACATATGGAAGCAAAATTATTAATTCAGTACCCAACCATCATTGCTATAGCAAATTGTTTGGAAAAGTGATAGTTTTTTTCTATTTCCTATATACTTTTTCCCCTCCTAAAACAACATCAGATTGTTTTGCAGTAGTTTTATGTGGTTCTTTTTATATTAGACTTTGAACTCATTGAATGAAATTAAGACATAGGAAATTACTTGATAATGAATCAATTAAGTGAACAGTCCAAACATAAGGATAACTGGGGATTAAATGAAATGGCTGATTATTATCTATGATCTGAATTATTAAGGTTTTCTTTTCTCTCTGAGATTTTTCACACTTCTCTAGAGTGTCTTAATGTTTGCAACATATTTAGATTTGAAATTGTTTCAGGCAGGAAGGATATAGCATATAACTATAAAGTAATACAGATTTACCAGGGGGTCAGTTACTGCTTTTGATTGTTTTTTTCCTCAAGATTAGCTTTCAGACTCTGGAAATTAGCTTTGTGATTTTATGCAGAACTTCTAATAGGGCAGTTGAATCTACTTTTCAGAGTTAACATACTTACTTGTTCAAGTGTCACATCTTGCTTTTAGAATTGTAGATTTAATTTTTTTTTTTCTATTGATTCTCTTTATTAAGAGAAGGGAATGTACAAGGCACAGAGTAGGCATTTTCATTAATTATTTATTTCTGTGTAACAAGTTACCCTCAAAATGAATGGCTTAACAACAGCAAATATTTACTATTTAGTGTCAGGAATCCTGGTGTAGAATAACTGAGTGCCTTGGCTCAGGGTTTCTCACCAAGCGAAGCAACCCAGGTGTTGGCCAGGGCAGCAGATATCTTAAGGTTCTACAGGGATAGGAATGCATCCAAATTGACTCATTGGCTGTTGGGAAGAGATACCAAATTCTTACCACATGGGCTTCTCCATAAGATAACTTACTCCATAGCAGCTGACTTCCTCAGAGTGAGAAAGTAAGAAAATGAGAGAGTTTTATAGATGCAGTCACATGCTTTCTGTAGCTTAATCTTGAAAGTTACATCTCAACAAATGTTTTGTTTTTTCTATTAGAAGTGAATTTTTGGGTCCAGCCCACACAAATAGGAAATTACACAGGTTATGGATTCTGAGGTGGGACTCTATGGAGGCTGTCTTAGAGCCAGCCTACCCACAGCACTTAACAAATATATGTTTTTAAATGAACATGCTATTCTTTGTTCAAAGATAGATTGAACAAGAGGGCTCCAGTTTCTATGTAAAAGCCAGTTTCCTTGGTGCAAATTTGTACCAGCATTTGAACAATTTGCCTTACATTTCATTCAATTTAGTTTTAAAATATACTTTTGTTCGTTTGTAGTACCTTTTTAATTCCTTGTAATAGGACAGTTTTGAGGGACCTTGGTTTCCTTTTGGTTTTGTTTGAAGTTTTATTTTGAATATAAATATATTGCATTTTAATATTTTTATACAAAATAAAGCATAGAAAAGTTTGTAAAACAAACTACAGTTTAAAGATTCATAGCACAGTCATCCATGTAACCACCATTCTGATCCAATGATAGATTTTTGCTAGGACTTGTAAAGCTCTCTCGGAGAAGGCAATGGCACCCCACTCCAGTACTCTTGCCTGGAAAATCCCATGGACGGAGGAGCCTGGTAGGCTGCAGTCCATGGGGTCGCTAAGAGTCGGGAACGACTGAGCAACTTCACTTTTGCTTTTCACTTTCATGCATTGGAGAGGGAAATGGCAGCCCACTCCAGTGTTCTTGCCTGGAGAATCCCAGGGACGGGGGAGCCTGGTGGGCTGCTGTCTGTGGGGTCGCACAGAGTCGGACACGACTGAAGCGACTTAGCAGCAGCAGCAGTAAAGCTCTCTGCCTACCCTTTCCAGATTATAGTCTTCTCCCTTGCCTTTAGGTAGTCAGTATTCTGATGTCTCTGTTTTTCTTTATTGTTTTAAAGTCTTAAGTATTTTTAATTTATAAGTCTCTTCTTTTGAATGAATATAAATGCACTTCTGCCTTCACTTTCACTTTCACTTTGTTCTTCTCTTTGGCTCGTTGTTAAGATTCATCCCTACTGTTGTATATGGCTATAATAGATTCCCTTTTGTTGTTGTATGCTGCTGCTGCTGCTAAGCCACTTCAGTCGTGTCCGACTCTGTGTGACCCCATAGACGGCAGCCCACCAGGCTCCCCCGTCCCTGGGATTCTCCAGGCAAGAACACTGGAGTGGGCTGCCATTTCCTTCTCCAATGCATGAAAGTGAAAAGTGAAAGGGAAGTCGCTCAGTCGTGCCCGACTCTTCGAGACCCCATGGACTGCAGCCCACCAGGCTCCTCCGTTCATGGGACTTTCCAGGCAAGAGTTCTGGAGTGGGTTGCCATTGCCTTCTCCGTGTTGTTGTATAGTATTCTATTAATTGAATACACACCATTTTTGTTATTGCAAACAATGTTACTATCTTATATATATATCTTATCAAGGTATATATATCTCAATGCTTCATATGTAGAAATGGAATTATTAAGTCATAGGATATGTACATCTTCAAATTTAGTAGATAATGCCAAACAATGCCTGAGTGGTTGTATTGGTTACTCTTCCTGCAGGAATTGTAGGAATGTTCCTGTTGTACTATATTCTTGCCAGTACTTGATATCAGTAGACTTTTTTCAGTTTAGCTCATCTTGGGATATGTATTGGTATCTCTTTCTGGTTTTAGGTTGCATTTCCCTGATGGATAATGAGATTGAGTACTCAGTACTATTAATTGGCCATTTGGATTTTTGTGTATGTATGAAGTACTTGGTTTAAGCTTTGTGCATCTTTTCTATTTCATTGATTTTCCTTCTGGTTTGCTTATATATTCTAGATAAAAATTCTTTGTTCTATCTACGTACTTATCTATAGCAGATCTTTCTCCCCTTCTAATTGGGCTGCTTTTTTCACTGTCTTAATGATGCTATTTTATGAAGAGAAGTTTCTGTCTATAGTGGAGTCAAATTTATTAATCTTGCCTGTTATAATTAGTGCCTTCTATTAGGTAAAGAATTCTTCTCCACCTGAAGTCATGAAGACATTTTGCTATATTATCTGCTTGAATCTTTTATTCTTTTTTTTTTCCATACGTATATCTATAATCTACTTGGGAATTTTTCATATGAATATCTAGATGTCCAAGCATCCTTGATTATAAAGTTCATCCTTTTGCCATTGCTTTGAAATACCACATCTGTCATACATCATGTGTCCATACGTACATGGGTCTGTTTCCAGGCTCTCTTTTGCTCCACTGGTCTGTCTCTCTCTGGCAATACCACATTGTATTAAATACTAGAATTTTGAAGTAAGTTACTATTCTTTTTTAGGAAAGTTGCAGCTATTCATAGCTCTTTGTATTTCTCTATAAATTTTAAAACCAGCTGATACATTTCCATTGTATACCTGCTGTGATTTTTATTGGGATTACTTTGACTCCATAGATCAATTTGGGAGGCTCTCTTTACAGTATTGAGCCCTCTAGCCGTTGAACATGGTATTTCTCTTTGTATATATAGGCCCTTCAAAATGGCCTCCGAAGTTTTGATATTTTTCAGAATATTATTCTTATATATCTATTTTAGAGTTGTCCTTAGGTCTTCAGTCATTTTTATGCTATTCTAAGTGATGTCTGTGTCTTTAATTTCAGTTTCTTACTATTTATTGCTGGCATATAGAAATGCAGTTGATTTTGACCATACTTTTTTTTTGTATCCAGTGACTTTGTTAAAATCATTAATTCTAATAATTTATTTGTAGATTATTTTGTATTTTCTTTGCACACATCATCATCTGCAAATAATAACAGTTTAGTTTCTTTCTTTATGATCCTTTTATCCTTTATTTATTTTTCTTGTCTTACTCTGCTGGCTAGGATATCCGGTACAATGGTGAATAGAAGTGATAGCTGGGCATCCTAGTCTTGGTGCTGATCTCAAAGTGAAAGCTTTCGACGTGTCACCATTAGGTATGATGTTTTCTGTAGGTTTTTGGTAGGTATTTTTTTTACTCATTCAAGGAGCTAAGTTTCTATTCCCAGTTTCCTAAGAGAATTTTTTTTAATTGTAAGTGGGGGTTGAGTATTCTCCAGAATTTTTGTGCAGTTGAGATGATGTAAGTTTTTTTCATTATATTAAAATGGATCACTATTTGTTTAACATTAAAAAACTCAATCAACTTTGCACCTAGGGTGATCAACTGTCCTGATTTGCCCAGGAGTGTTCTAGTTTTATCACTGAATGTTCTGCATTCTAGATAAGTAGGACAGTTGTTTGCCCTCTTTGGCTCCCTTATTGCATCTATATTCATTAATAAGATTGTTCTTTAACTTTTTACACACTGATCTTGTCTGGTTTTGTTATAAAGTTGATTTTATCAAATTGGTTGGAGAATGTATCCTCTTTTTCTGTTTTCTGGAAGAATCTGTATAATCTAGGATGAATACCTTTGCTGAATGTTTAAGGATTTTGCTGGAAAAGCTGTATGGACCTGTTTGCAGAAACTTTGTAGATTCATTTACTGCTTATTCAGAGATTTTTGTTTTAGATATCATTTTTGACACGTTATATTTTTTCTAAGAGTTGTCTGTTTCTTCTTAGTTTTCAAATTTTTTAGTATTAGATTGGTCTTAATACTAAGCTTTTAATACCGCTAGAGTTTTTAGTGATGTCTTTCATTCCTGACTCTGCTTATTGGTGCTGTACATTTTTCTGTTTGTTTGTTTGTTTTGACCAGGTCATGTCAGGGATTCAGGGTTGTATCAATTTTATGAGTTTTATCCAGGAACCAGCTTTTTGGCTTTGTTTATGTTCTCTATTTTATTTTTGTTTTCCATTTTCTAATTACCCTCCTTATAATTACATTGTCCATCCTTCTACTTTTTTTGGTTTTGCTTTGTTGTTTCTCTTCTAATTTGTTAACTTGGATATACATATTAGTAGGCAGACTTTATTTTTAATAATATACACATTTCAGGCCATAGTTCTTTTAGTTGCATCTAATAATTTTGTTATGGCATTTTGTTTGTTATTCCTTAGTTCAAAGTAGTCTCTAATTTTCCTTATACTTTTTCTTAGGCCTGTGGGTTATTTATAGATAAATTTATTACTTGGCTATTGGGATTCTTTCATTTGAAAAGAAGTTACTTATTTTATTTTTGATTGTGTTGGGTCTTCATTGCTGCCTGTGGGCTTTCTCTAGTTGTGTCAAGTGGGGGCTACTCTTCATTGCTGTGCACAGGCTTCTCATTGTGGTGGCTTCTCTTGTTGCCGAGCACAGGATAGGCACACAGGCTTCAGTAATTGTGGCTCATGGGCTCTAGAGAGCCGGCTCAGTAGTTCTGGTGCATGGGCTTAATTGCCCCGTGGCATGTGGAATCTTCCTGGACCAGGGATCAAACCCATGTCCCCTGCATTTGCAGGTGGATTCTTATCTACTGTACTACCAACGGAGACCTTTTTAAAAAACCATTATGGATTTCTGTTACAATTGCATTGTTATCAGAAAATAATTTGGTTTTTATAGTATGATATTTGCACTGTCACATGTTAGTTCATTAAATTTTGAAATATTCGTGCTTGTAAAGAATGTGTTTCCTGCAGTTTGCACAGTGTGGTAAGAATGTTTTGTATCCTACTGAATCTTTGGTTCTTTGTTGTATCACTGACTTATTTGAGGTGAATTTCTTATATATAGCAGAGGTTTTTCATTCACTCTGCCAGACTCAGTCTTATAATTTTGTATTTAAACCATTTACATTTAATATAAAAGAGTTTAAGCCTGCCATTTTATTATGTTTTTGTTTCTTTTCTCTTTTGATTTTTTATTATGTTTTTTCTTTAAGAGTTACTTCACTGTATTTATATTTTTTTAAAGACATTTTTTAGAGCAGTTTTAAGTTCACAGAAGAATTGAAAAGATGGTACAGAGATTTTCCATATACCACATAGTAATGCACATTTAAATTTCCTCATTTTTTTTTATGACTTGAAAGCTCATTTCTTCTTAGCACTGAATATGATTCCATTGTCTTTATGAACCACTGTTTATCCATTCATCTGAAGGACATCTTGGTTGTTTCAAGTATTGTTAATTATGACTAAAGCTGCTATCAATGTGTTTTTTTGGAATTGAAGTTTTCAACTCACTTGGGTAAATACTAAGGAGTGTGATTACTGGCATATATGATAAGAATATGTATAATTTTTAAAGAAACTGCCAATCTGCCTTTCAGAGTGGCTGTACAATTTTTCATTCCTACAAGAATAAATGAGAGTTCTTGTTGCTACACATCTTTTTCAGCTTTTGGTGTTGTCAGTGTTCCGGATATTGGATATTCTAATCAATATACAGTGCTTTTTAAAAAAAAATTATTTTTAGTGCTTTTTTGTTTATATCTGTATAGTATTATTAATTTTGCTACTTTTTTTTTTAACCAGCTTTTCTTTTTCCTGGAAGTTTATCAGTATTCTTCTGTTCAGTTTTGAATATTTCAGATAATTGACAAGGTCTTGGCAACTGTAATTTATTCTAATTATATTAGCCCTAAAAACTAAAATTAAGATACTGAATTTAATACTTCAGCATGTTTTTATTCAGTCATGCTGCTGCTGCTGCTAAGTGGCTTCATTCGTGTCCAACTCTGTGTGACCCCATGGACTGCAGCCTACCAGGCTCCTCCGTCCATGGGATTTTCCAGGCAAGAGTACTTATTCAATCATAGTGAAGGTCAAATAAATGAGTGCCAATGATACCTAACTGCACCAAAGCTAATGTCAATTAAAGGGGGTTCTATTTTTGAATTCTTTTATGTTTTAGTCTTATTCAGAGATTTCTGTTCTTCACTTTTCAGATTTTAAAGTAATTTCTTTGGGTTGTAATACAGTATACTGTGTTGAGAGTGCTTGCTATTGATGACTTTGGACTGTGCTCTCAAGTAGCATTCCTCCATCTTATGTATATTATTATTTTTTTTTAGTACCCCCAAAACTCACGATAGTGTTAATGCAGATTTGATCCAGAAATTTGTCAATTTTCATTCCTGTTTGTGGTCTGTTTTCATTTAGATAATGACAGTTCAGCTTTATGAACTTTCTTCATGTGTTTCCAAAACACTCCTGGTCTCTGCTTTATGCTTTTATTCTAGATTCTGCCTCTCTGGTTTATGAAACACATTTGCAGAGTGAATTTAGCCTAGTTGTTCTTTTTGCTTTTTAAAATAGTTATCCTTTGTCTTTCTTCTGCTTCCTCATACTATAATGTCTTATATTGATGCCTAAAAGGAGAACACTTATTTACTTTACTCATTACCTCTCTCCATATTTCTGGCCACCAAATGTATAGGTGATTTCTTATACCAACTAGTTCTCCAGTTCTCTGTAGATATAAGCAGAGTGTCCTGGAAATCAATTCAGGTCAATTCTATCTAACACTCTCTACTTGGAGTTTGCCCTAGATTCCACTGGTTGAGGATTCAGTCCCACAAGACTGAGCTGCCCCTTCAGATCATAATTGCATGTCCAAGAAGTCACTCGTATATTTAATCTACTGGCTATAAACTGGCAGTTCCTTTGTCCCCCTCCAAGGATTTGATAATTTGCTAAAATGGATCACATAACAGGAAAATAGTTTACTTACTGGATTATCAATTTATTGTAAAAGAATAGAACTGAGATATGTGGGAAGGGGCATGGAGCTTCCATACCCTCTCCGGGTGTGCCGTTCTCCCAGCATCTTCATGCACTCACCAACCTACATGTTCACCAACCCAGAAGCTCTTCCCTAGACTGAATTCCATGAGGCCAAGGGCTAGAGTTTTCTAAATCCTGTTCTTCATAGTACTTAGCAAAATGTTTAAGATTGGTTAATATTTGAGTTAATATATTATCAACTGTCTGTATATTGCCTCAGAAGAAAACATGCTTAAAAATCTGTTTACCCCTACTAGTTACTAGGTAAAATAAAGTTAAATAATAAGGTACTATTTTCAAGTAGTAGTGTTATAGCATAGTAGTTAACGGCATGAATCCTGGAGCTGCCTTGATTTCAACTCTAGTTCTGCTATGTACTTACTGCGATCTTGGGCAAGTCACTTAATCTTTCTGTGATTTATTTCCCTGTGTAATACTTCCTTATTGCACATTTGGCAATAAGTATTACATAAATATATTCATTATCATTATTTTATATTCTAAAAACTGGCTCAGGGGTTTTTCCCTGAAAGTTCAGTGGTTAAGACTCAGAGCTCCCAAAACATGGGACATGGGTTCGATTCCTGTTTGGGGAACTGAGATCCTGCATGCTGCACCACATGGGCAAAAAATAAAATTGGCTTCGATATATTTGGCTTATATTAAGACAGCCACTTATATATAATAATTATAGAAATTTAAATTTGATAGTGTTTGGAAAGTAGTTTTGTTTCATGTAGTGAAGAGTTACTATTTCTCTTGATTAAATAATTTCATTTTAATAATCTCAATAAAATTTGGAATGTAAACTCATATAATCTAAAATGCAGACTCATGGTTCAGAATTACTTGATTGTCAAATATATCATTAAATATGATAATTAAAATTTTTGCATTTTAAAGGCATGGAGAAAAGTTATGGTACAATAGGCAAAATGTCAAAGATGAGGCATAATCTTAAATATGTTTTAAAAAATACGTAAGAGGGTAACTTGTGATTGCTTTGGGGTGGTAGAATTTAATCTTTGAGACTTATTTTTATTTTTAAAATGAGGTTAACAACTGACATGCTGATATTAATTGCTGACAGTTAAATGAGGTGATTTAAAAGTTCTTTGGATATCTTCTGTTTTTATTAAATCATATTGTTATTGTTCATCTTTAACATTTTTATCATAAAGTCAATTTTTGTATTAAAGAAAGTACTATTTTCTTAAATATTAAGTCTTTACATTTACTTTTTAACATAGGAACTTGCAGTGCTTTTTATCTGCAGTTTTTCACCCCTACAATATACCGTTAGTGCACAATTTCCTAAAAATCATATTCTAAATGTAAAATTACTTTATGATTGTGGTGATGCCAGTGTGGTTTGGTTTAGGCTTTTTTTTTCCCTCCCTTTCTAATCTACAGCAACTGGAGCAGATTCAGAAGGAGTTAAGTGTTTTGGAAGAGGATATCAAAAGAGTGGAAGTAAGATCAAGAATTTCTTACATCTCAAGTAGCTTTTCAATTTCATGAAAATTTTGCTTTTCCTTTAAATTGCTGCCTTAAATTAATGGGATTAGTCTCCATTATATAGAAAGTAACAGGCATAATTTCTGCAATAATTTATTAGGAGCCCTTTTCCTCTGAGTTAATGATCAAAAGTTAGAGTTTAAGCAATTAGTAAACAAAGCTAATATTTGCATCAAGAGGGATGTTACTTTTCTTAATGTTTGCAAAGAATATTTTCAAAGTAGAGACTGATATATCCTGTTTTTCTATACTTTGGTGATTTGAACAGTAATGATCCAGTTGCCATTTAGTTGCTCAGTCGTGTCCAGCTCTTTGTGGCCCCATGGACTACAGCACACCAGGCTTCCCTGTCCTTCACCATCTCCCAAAGCTTGCCCAGACTCATATCTATTGAGTCAGTGATGCCATCCAACCATCTCGTCCTCTGTCTTCTGCTTCTCCTCCTGCTTTCAATCTTTCCCAGCATCAGGGGCTTTTCCAATGAATCTGCTCTTTGTATCAGGTGGCCAAAGTATTGGAGTTTCAGCGTCAGCATCAGTCCCTCCAATGAGTATTCAAGGTTGATTTCCTTAGGATTGAGTGGTTTGATCCCCTTGCAGTCCAAGGAACTCTCAAGGGTCTTCTCCAACACCACAGTTCAAAAGCATCAATTCTTCAGTGCTTAGCCTTCTTTATGGTCCAACTCTCACATTAGTACATGACTGCTAGAAAAACCATAACTTTGACTAATGCCAAAGAAGGTGAAGTAGAACAAATCTGTGAAGACCTACAAGACTTTATAGAACTTTATAGAACCCAAAAAAGATGTCCTTTTCGTCATAGGGGACTGGAAGGAAAAGTAGGAAATCAAGAGATACCTGGAGTAACAGGCAAGTTTCACCTTGTAGTACAAAATGAAGCAGGGGAAAGGCTAACAGAGTTTTGCCAAAAGAATGTACTTGTCATAGCAAACACCCTCTTCCAACAACACAAGACAATACACATGGACATCACCAGATGGTCAATATCGATATTAGATTGATTATATTCTTTGCAGCTAAAGATGGAGAAGCTCTATACAGTCAGCAAAAACAAGACTGGGTACTGACTGTGGCTCAGATCACAAACTCCTTATTGCAAAATTCATACTTAAACTGAAGAAAGTAGGGAAAACCACTAGACCATTCAGGTATGACCTAAATCAAATCTCTTACGATTATACAGTGGAAGTAATGAATAGATTCAATGGATTAGATCTGACAAAGTGCCTGAAGAACTGTGGACAGAGTGTCTTAATATTGTACATGAGGTGGTGATCAAAACCATCCCCAAGAAAAAGAAATGCGGAAAGGCAAGATGGTTTTCTGGCGAGGCCTTAGAAATATCTGAGAAAAGAAGAGAAGCGAAAGGCAAGGGAGAAAAGGAAAGATACACCCATCTGCATGCAGAGTTCCAAAGAATTGCATGGAGAGATAAGAAACCCTTCCTAAGTGATCAATGCAAAGAAATAGAGGAAAACAACAGAATGGGAAAGGCTAGAGATCTCTTCAAGAAAATTAGAGACACCAAGGGAACATTTCATGCAAAGATGGGCTCAATAAAGGACAGAAACAGTATGGACCTAACAGAAGCAGAAGCTATTAAGAAAAGGTTGCAAGAATACACAGAGGAACTATCCAAAAAGGATCTTAATGACCCAGATAACCATGATGGATCACTCACTTAGACCCAGACATCTCAGAGTGTGAAGTCAAGTGGACCTTAGGAAATATCACTACAAACAAAGCTAGTGGAGGTGATGGAATTCCAGCTTAGCTATTTCAAATCCTGAAAGATGATGCTGTGAAAGTGCCAGCAAATTTGGAAAACTCAGCAGGGGCCACAAGACTGGAAAAGTTCAGTTTTCATTCCAGTCCCCAGGAAGAGCAATGCCAATGAATGTTCAGACAACTATACAGTTGCCCTCATTTCACATGCTAGCAAAGGAATGCTCAAAATTCTCCAAGCTAGGCTACAATAGTACGTGAACCAAGAACTTCCAGATGTTCAAGCTGGATTTAGAAAAGGCAGAGGAACCAAAGATCAAATTGCCAACATGTGTTGGATCATAGAAAAAGCAAGAGAATTCCACAAAAACATCTCCTTCTGTTTCATTGATGACTCTAAAGCGTTTGTGTGGATCACGAAAAATGGTGGAAAATTCTTCAAGATGGGAATACCAGACCACCTTACCTGCGTCCTGCGAAACCTCTATGCAGGTCAAGACAAAACAGTTAGAACTGGACGTGGAACAATGGACTGGTTTAAAATTGGGAAAGGAGTATGTCAAGGCTACATATTGTCACCCTGCTTATTTAACTTATATGTAGAGTACATCATGCGAAATGCCAGGCTGGCTGAAGCACCAGCTGGAATCAAGATTGCCAGGAGAAATATCAATAACCTCAGATATGCAGATGACACCACCTTTATGGCAGAAAGCAAAGAGGAACTAAAGAGCCTCTTGATGAAGGTGAAATAGGAGAGTGAAAAAGCTGGTTTAAAACTCAGCTCAAAAAACGAAGATCATGCTATCTAGTCCCATCACTTCATGGCAAATAGATGAAGAAAAAATGGAAACAGTAACAGATTTTATTTACTTGGGCTCCAGACTCTCTGCAGATGGTGACTGCAGCCATGAAATTAAAAGATGCTTACTCCTGGAAGAAAAGCTATGACTAACCCAGGTTCAATCCTTGGGTGGGGAAGATCCTCTGCAGAAGGGAATGGCAATCCCCTCCACTATTCTTGCTTAGAGAGCTACAGTTTGTGTGGTTGAAGAGAGTTGGACATGACTGATTGACTAACACTAACACACACCTAGACAGTGTATTAAAAAGCAGAGTCATTCCTCTGCCGACAAAGGTCTGTTTAGTCAGTTGCGATACTTACCTTAATATTTATCAGTAGGTTCTCACCTAGATTAAAAATGATTAAGCTAGTTCACTGTTCACATAATGTATAGTATGTCTCATTAAAAATATTTACATTTGTCTTTTTCTGCATTTGTTGGCTTCATTAGTAATGAATAATATTTGTTAAAGAATTTCTAGTTCTTTATGTATGTCATAAAAAAGACTTGTCTCGTAAGTTTCAGATATCCTTGCTTTTGTACTCTAAGGAGAGGAAACGTTGAGAAATTTGGATGTTGAGACAAAAAGGAACTGATAAAACCGGGGATTGGAAAGAAAGAAATAGCTCCTTTTGACTTATACATCTTCTCTTTGCAGTGGCTATAATTCTAATAATTGTGCTTCCAGGAAATGAGCGGCTTATATTCTCCTGTCAGTGAGGATAGCACAGTGCCTCAATTTGAAGCTCCTTCTCCATCACACAGGTACAAAGCTTGAAACCTGTAATTGCTTTGGATTTATGTTATAAAATGCAGATATGGTATTAGTCCTTGGTAGCCTTTTCCATGTGATGAACACAACTCCTGAGAAATTACTTTTGGTCATGATGTAGAAATGAGATTCAGATTGCCCATCCGTTTCCTTTATGCTTTAAATTTCATGCCAGGGACAGTTAGTAGAATATTATAATACTGTGAATTCAGTAATGAATTGAAAGTTTGGTGGATTTCTCAAAATAATGATAGCTTTGAATATATTGTGAATTAAAATCAGATGACATTAAAAATCTATAATTTGAGAAAATGAAATTGTAATATTATGGAAAAGTTAGTTAAACTAATACCTTTGACTTTGCCACTATCCTGTTGAACTAGGTAGATCTGTTTGTTTAGACATCTCTGCTAGTTTCTTTATAACTCCCCATTATTAATTTAATTAAGTCTTCCCTTCTTTATTCTCTATAGAGCAGGAATTACATATATCTTGCTCATGACTGTTTCCCTAGATTTTAAGTACTGGTAGTTGACTGGCCTCCTTCAGTATGTTTTTGTGAAATATGGTGAATCTCTATGGTCCTTATTAAATTTAAAGTTCTATTGATGAAATATCTACTACCTAACATTTGAACTTTTTTGTTGTGTTCAGAGCAAGAGAAATTTTACATGTTTCTAATCCATTGCTAATCCATTCACGATTGTGGTCCAACAGAATCTTTTTAGACAGATAGTTTTAGTATAACACATGGATTTTCAAGCAGTCCAGTGACAGTACAGGAGATTACACTAACTTCACGGCCAGTGCCAGATCAGGAAAGCCATTTTACATCTAGTTTGGGATGATATGTGGGGAAGGGACACAAAGAATATTCTGGTAAAAAACATTCCTGGTGTGTTTAATATATTTAATTAACCGTTTTATTGAGAATCTGCATGAGTGCTGAGTGATTCTGGGGTCACTTTACCTGTGTAATTCAGCTTGTTTTTGTCCATATTTTATTTTCTTTAAAACACTTGGGAATGATTCAGTCTGTGGGATATTATCTTTAGCTTAGCATTCACTTCCTGACATATGTGGGATCTGTGTAAATGGAATATTTATTATGTGAGTGCATCCAGGCAAATAAAAGTTGTCATATCACAATGTCTTCTCTAATAAACTGATAATTCTCATTATCATATCACTGTCTGTCATATCACTTTATTTCTTTCTATCTGTTGTGGCCAGGTCTTTGTTACCATGTGAACTACCAGGGAAGCCCTGGTCTTTGTTAATCTCTCACTGATCTTTGTTAATCTTTCACTGGTGACTTTTAATAACATATTAACAATATAGTATTATGTTCATTTAACTGGCCTTTTAAAATTTAATGCCTCTGATGCACTGGGCACTGTTTTAAGTGTTGAATGTAGCTGGAGAGTCCCTCCCTTTATGGAACTTCCCTTTGGGTGGGTGTGTGTGTGTGGGGGGGGCGGGGGGCAGGTTGAGGGAGATGCTAAATAAGAAACAATAAAATATAATATTTGTACATGACATATAAGTAGTATCCTAGGAAGGAAGTTTATTTTTCACTTTCATGCATTGCAGAAGACAGTGGCACCCTACTCCAGTACTCTTGCCTGGAGAATCCCAGGGATGGTGGAGCCTGGTGGGCTGCCATCTATGGGGTCTCACAGAGTCAGACACGACTGAAGTGACTTAGCAGCAGCAGCAGCAGCAGCAGGAAGGAAGTTAGATCTATTAGAAAGCTGACACATGAATGAAGAGAAGAGAAGAGATAATAAAAAGTCACAGGGTAGTTTTGAGTAGGGTCGTTTTAGATTATAAAATACTTACAGGGGTTCACATGTAGAGGATAGAGACAAGACTTTCTGTCTCTCCCAATCCCCTGCAGTTGGAACCTAGGAGGAATGTTAGGAATATTGCAAGAATCCGTAAAGAGGAAATGGTGGACTTTTTATTGGATTTTATAGGATTGTATTAGTGGAAGAGAAGAGAAGTGATTGTACAATAAAGTGGCCAGTCTCATGAGAGATGTAAGAATTCATGATGTCTGTGAAAACTTTGTTGAATTACTAAAATCGTATGGAACACTATTGTCAGATGGTGTGGTCAGTTAGACTGGTTCACAGTTGAAGATGGGAAAACAGGCAAACATGATATTTTCTTCAAGAGTGTTTTGATTTTTTCTTAAAATACGTTCTTTATCACAAGATTTGAGAGAGACACTTGAGAAAATAATGGTAGCTTTGAATATTCTTGGGAAATGACCCTTAAGATTAAGATGTGGAATTAAACATGGGAAGAATGTTATGCTATCAATATTGAAGTTTGTTTTATTTTTAAGAAATAGTATGTAGTTGAAATATAATCCCCCCCCATGATTATTATCATCATTATATAAATACCAGATTTTGTTCTTATTCCTCATTGTAATGTTTTGGTCTCTTTTTAAGAGGTTTACTTTAAAAAAGAGTTTTTGTGGATTCATTCATTTTTTGTGGATTCAGGGTAAATCCCTTACATTGATTTTGGGTTTATGGTGAGGGTTATGTGCTTATTGTAAAGAGAAACAGAAGACATATAACTATTGATATTACACCTCCCTCCCCAGGAATTTGTCTTCTGTATACCATAATTGGCTGTAATTGTCATATCCTGTCTGTTCTCTTCCAGCTGCCTTGTTTAGACCCCAAGTATCTCATAAAGTCATGCAATAGTCTTTTAACTGTACTCCTACAGTGTATTGTGAGGAATCTCATCATGTTACTTTCCTTAAAATCATTCAGTGACTTCCCATTGTATTTAAATTGGCTTAGATTGCTTTTGTATGCCTACTATTTTTGTGCTTTAGAATTGAATTTAACTCCCCAAATGGGGTATTAGGGTAACTTTACTTATATATTATTATTTTGCTGAGAAACTCCTCTGTTCCTCTCTTAAGTAGCTACCCACCCTCTAGCCATCCCCAAGAATCCAGCCAAGGATGAGCTTTATTCTTTTTTGATACACCAGTTCCCTTAGAAAATGAAGTGGAGGAAGGAAGTGCAAGATAGAATTAACCACCAGCTTTTAAAGCATTTTCTATCTACTTTGTTCCTGTTCTATACTGTGTGCTAGTTTGGGCAGATTTCCCCTGCTGTACTATAATCCTGTTAATACTGGGGTTTTCTTACACTCCCACATTGTTATATGAGCATTTATACATAATAGAACTTAAAATAGGTTTTTGAGTAAATGTGTGTGTCACCTAGAATGTAGTTTAATTTTCACAGCTTGTGAGAACTTGATTGAAGCATGACCTTTAGTTTACTTAATAAGTAAACTAATTAATCTTAAAAAAAAAAAACTCAGGCTTCATTGGGGTAGTGAAGTTGGAGGTGAGTATGTGATTATTTCCTTAATAAAATCAGTTTAAATTTAGTAAAACTTTTAAGCCTTCATTCATTGCAAATTTTTCTTACAAGAATTAGTTCAAACCTGAAGATTGCTGCTTTTAGGGCATTTTTAGTTCTTTAGATTCTGAGGAAGGAAGTCTTCACAATTCAGAGGATAAACTATAGCTTATACTTCTTTGTTACGTGGCTCTTTGTATTAAATTATGAGTAAATTAGAGAGTGATAGGCAAGCACAGTCCTTTTTAGCTTTTGCCAAATGACATTTTTTTAAAAAATCCGAGAATATGAAACATTTTAGTCAAATCTTCTCAACAATGACAGTGACAATTTGGTTTAGATTAAAATATTCTTAGACCGAAAAAACCTAAGTCTAAAGTTTAGATTTTAGTCTTCAAAGCCATTTTTGCCAGTGGTTTTGCTTGTAACTTTTAAAATGCATCTCATTGATGTGATTTATGTGTTAGAAATAATTGTCTCATAATTGCTTCATTCTTTGTCTTTAAATCAAGCAAGTATTTCAGAACTGTTATTTATTATTCGCTAACCTCTGGTTTTAGAACTCCAAAGAACCTGGTTTAAAGATAATGTATTAGCTTCACTGTTTGCTTGGAGGTGAATATGCTTTAATATGATCCAGATAGTTACTAGAGTTAAATTTGCAGGATAACTCTTGATTTCTTGTGGTAAAGTAGTAAATAAATACCAAACAAATAGTAAATAAGATTCATCTTGAATCTCTGATCTTTCAAATGCTTTTGCCAGTAGTAGACTTGCTATTGATCATATTTAATTCATTTTCTAAAGACACATTCGTAAGTTTAAATTGTTAATTGCTTATTTAAGTTTTCTGTGGTATAGAACAGGGATATTTATAAATAAAATTTATAGGTAAGACTTTATATAAGACACTTTTGCTTTTATTTCACTACTCTAAGTAGATATATTTGAGACTTAAACTTTGATTTGTCTGTCATTTTTGACAAAGGTTCAGATAAATCCAAATGAAGAGAAAAGCAAGGGGTCACTTTAGGGATGCTAGAATTATTTAACTATTATTAAGAATATTCTTACATCTGTGTGTCTATATATATACAGATATACACACACAGACACACACACTAGTGGGTCAGTACCTTGTGAATTTGTAAATTTTATAATTTGATTGAATAAACTGATAAAGTTCAAGGAATTTGGTATTATGTAATGGCTCCTGGACTAGGATAAGAAATTACTCTTTAACTCACACAGAACTCTGTGCAGTTATGCTTACCCCAATGACACCCTGCCTTCTCCAGGGTCTTAAAAAAGAAAAATGTGTGTGGTGGGGAAAGGGTGGATGGTGGTTATAATGGCTCTTTGGAGTAATGAATGAAAATGATCTCATCTTCTGTATTACTGCATATTGGGTCTTTGGCTGGATGCTGACCCACAACCAGAGAAGTATCAATGGCTTCTTCACATAATAATGCTTACATTTTTGGTACTTTTTGGCAATTATTATTGGTTCAACTGCTTTATTTTACTTGGGATGGTAACTTTTAAAATTTTTATTTACTTTAATTTTTATTTATTTATTTATTTTGGCTGTGCCACACATCTTGTGGGATACAAATAGTTTCCCAAATAGGTTTGAACCTGGGCCCTTGGCAGTGAATGCATGGATTCCTAACCACTAAACTTCTGGAGAATTCCCCAAGAAAACTTTTTATTAAAATGTAGGAGTTAAAATGTTTTTATGGTCAAGTCTAACTCTGTGCCTTACAGATTGTTGCTAATTTATTATATATTCTAAACAAATCTTCTACATAAACCTAGAGATTTGTTTTGTTTTAATTTTTTATACTACTTCTTCTTATTTTTCCTTTTTCTTAAAAAAAAAAAAATTTTTTTTTTCTTTTATGAACCCTTGTGTTGAGGGCTGACTTTCAACAGATCACAGCTAGGTAGCTGCTGTACTATATACGAAAGCCTGACCCAGAAGCAGGTCATCTGTGGATGGTTTAGCACCAGGGTCCCCATGAACATACAGTGTGTGACAAGTGAGGGGGTGGCAGCTTTTCCAGCTGCATCTAAAGAGTTTTTAACGTAACATTTCCGTTTATCCAGGAGGAGAATTCTACAATATAGAAAATTCTCCATACACAGCCTGACGCTATTTTCCGTATCTCCAAAGTTAGATGGATATGAACAGATCTTAAGAAATCTCTGCTACACTTCGCATTTATTGTTATAATTACTAAGGACTGCATGTGTTAACACTGGCCTGTAACATGCAAAGGAGTTGAACTTGATGCCATAGGCAGTGGAGGACATTGAAGAATCTTTAGGAATGTTCAACTTGAACAAAGAAACGGAAAACACGGAAAGCAAATTTGCTTGGCAGTAATGTAAAAGTTACTCTTCATACATCTGCAGTCTCATTGATTGCAGATTCTTTGGCACTGAACTTTCTTTATTGTCCAACTTTCACATCCATACATGACTACTAGAAAAACCATAGCTCTGACTAGATGGACCGTTGTTGGCAAAGTAGTGTCTCTGCTTTTTAATATGCTCTCTAGATTTGTCATAGCTTTTCTTCCAAAGAGCAAGCATCTTTTAAAAAATTCATGGCTGTAGTCATCATCTGCAGTGATTTTGGAGCCCCCCAAAATAAAGTCTGACACTGTTTCCCTATTTCCCATGAACTGATGGGACCAAATGCCATGATCTTCGTTTTCTGAATGTTGAGCTTTAAGCCAACTTTTTCACTCTCCTCTTTAACTTTCTTCAAGAGGCTTTTTAGTTTCTCTTCACTTTCTGCCATAAGGGTCATATCATCTGCATACCTGAGGTTATTGATATTTCTCCCGGCAATCTTGATTCCAGCTTGTGTTTCTTCCAGCCCAGCATTTCTCATGATGTACTCTGCATATAAGTTAAATAAGCAGGGTGACAATATACAGCCTTAATGTACTCCCTTTCCTATTTGGAACCAGTCTGTTGTTCCATGTCCAGTTCTAACTGTTGCTTCCTGACCTGCATATAGTTTCTCAAGAGGCAGGTCAGGTGGTCTGGTATTCCCATCTCTTGAAGGATGTTCCACAGTTTACAGTGATCCACACAGTCAGAGGCTTTGGCCTAGTCAATAAAGCAGAAATAGATGTTTTTCTGGAACTGTCTTCCTTTTTCATGATCCAGCAAATGTTGGCAATTTGATCTCTGGTTCTGCTTTTCCTAAAACCACCTCGAACATCTGGAAGTTCACGTTTCACATATTGCTGAAGCCTGGCTTGGAGAATTTTAAGCATTACTTTACTAGCATGTGAGATGAGTGAAATTGTGTGGTAGTTTGAGAATTCTTTCGCATTGTCTTTCATTGGGATTGGAATGAAACTGACCTTTTCCAGTCCTGTGGCCACTGCTGAGTTTTCCAAATTTGCTGATGTATTGAGTGCAGGACTTTCACAGCATCATCTTTCAGGATTTGAAATAGCTGACCTGGAATTCCATCACCTCCACTAGCTTTGTTCCTAGTGACACTTCCAAATTTACTGGCATACTGAGTGCAGCACTTTAACAGCATCATCTTTTAGGATTTGAAATAACTCAGGTGGAATTTCATCACCTCCACTAAAACAGTTAAAAATAACAGCAACCTGAAAATATAGAAGTCAGCAATTGCTTCAATAAATGTTAAATAAATAATCTGAGACTATTTCAAATAAATTATAAAAATAAGTCCATCAAACTATGGCAGGAGCAAGAAGAAAATTTTGAAGTAGATCTGATAGACAGAATGCCAGAACAACTATGGGCGGAGGTTCATGACATTGTACAGGAGGATGTGATGAAAACCATCCCCAAGAAAATGATATGTAAAAAGGCAGAATGGTGGTCTGACGAGACCTTACAAACAGCTGAGAAAAGAAGAGGAGCGAAAGGCAAAGGAGAAAAGCTTTGTTCATAGTTATGCTTCCTAACGCCCACTTGACTTCACACTGTGGGATGTCTGGCTCTAGGTGAGTGATCACACCATCATGGTTATCTGGGTCATTAAGATCCTTTTTGGATAGTTCTTCTGTGTATTCTTGCCACCTTTTCTCAATAGCTTCTGCTTCTGTTAGGTCCATACTGTTTTTGTCCTTCATTGAGTCCATCTTTGCATGAAATGTTCCCTTGGTATCTCTCGTTTTCTTGAAGAGATCTCTAGTCTTTCTCATTCTATTGTTTTCCTCTATTTCTTTGCGTTGATCACTTATGAAGGCTTTCTTATCTCTCCTTGCTATTCTTTGGAACTCTGCATTCAGATGGGTATTCTTTCCTTTTCTCCTTTGACTTTAGCTTCTCTTCTTTTCTCATCTATTTGTAACACTTCACCAGACAACCATTTTGTCTTTCTGCATTTCTTTTTCTTGGGGATGGTTTTGATCATCTCCTGTACAATGTCATGACCTCTGTCCATAGTTCTTCTGGCATTCTGTCTATCATATCTGCTTTGAAATTTTTCTTCTTGTTTTTTCTTTTTTCTTCTTGATGGATTTATTTTTATAATTTATTCAAAATAGTTTCAGATTATTTATTTAACATTAATTGAAGTAATTGCTGACTTTCATTTTTTTAAGTTGCTGTTTTTTAACTTTTCTCTTTAAACTGTGTCTGTGAAGTGGTTGGAATAGTCCAGGATTTCTTCACTCTATTTGTAGAATACTACATGCCTAGGAATCATACCATTTTGATTCAATGTAGATTCTAGAACCTGACTACATGGTTTTGCATTCTAATTCTCCTGTTTTCTAACTTTTTAACTTGGGCCAAATGTGGCTTTGTTTCCTCATTTGAGAAATGGGAATGATAATAGTATCTATCTGTGTTATGAAGTTTAAATTATTAGATCAGTGCCTAGAGCATGGAGAAGGCTTAATCAGTTCAGTTCAGTCGCTCAGTCATGTCCCACTCTTTGCGACCCAATGAATCACAGCATGCCAGGTCTCCCAGTCCATCACCAACTCCCAGAGATCACCCAGACTTATGTGCATCGAGTCGGTGATGCCATCTAGCCATCTCATCCTCTGTCATCCCCTTCTCCTCCTGCCCCCAATCCCTCCCAGCATAAGAGTCTTTTCCAGTGAGTCAGCTCTTCTTATGAGGTGGCCAAAGTATTGGAGTTTCAGCTTTAGCCTCAGTCCTTCCAATGAACACCCAGGACTGATTTCCTTTAGGATGGACTGGTTGGGTCTCCTTGCAGTCCAACAGACTCTCAAGAGTCTTCTCCAGCCCACAGTTCAAAAGCATCAATTCTTCAGTGCTCAGCTTTCTTCACAGTCCAACTCTCACATCCATACATGACCACTGGAAAAACTATAGCCTTGACTAGACAGACCTTTGTTGGCAAAGTAATGTCTCTGCTTTTGAATATGCTGTCTAGGTTGGTCATAACTTTCCTTCCAAGGAGTAAGCGTCTTTTAATCTCATGGCTGCAGTCACCATCTGCAGTGATTTTGGAGCCGAAAAAAATAAAGTCTGACACTGTTTCCACTGTTTCCCCATCTATTTCCCATGAAGTGATGGGACCAGATGCCATGATCTTAATTTTCTGAATGTTGAGCTTTAAGCCAACTTTTTCACTCTCCTCTTTCACTTTCATCAAGAGGCTCTTTAGTTCCTCTTCACTTTCTGCCATAAGAATGGTGTCATCTGCATATCTGAGGTTATTGATATTTCTCCTGGCAATCTTGATTCCAGCTGGTGCTTCTTCCAGCCCAGCGTTTCTCATGATGTACTCTGCATAGAAGTAAATAAGCAGGGTGACAGTATACAGCCTTGACATACTGCTTTTCCTATTTGGAACCAGTCTGTTGTTCCATGTCCACTTCTAACTGTTGCTTCCTGACTTGCATATAGGACTCTCAAGAGGCACATCAGGTGATCTGGTATTCCCATCTCTTGAAGGATGTTCCACAGTTTATTGTGATCCACATAGTCAAAGGCTTTGGCATAGTCAATAAAGCAGAAATAGATGTTTTTCTGGAACTCTCTTGATTTTTCCATGATCCTGTGGATGTTGGCAATTTGATCTCTGGTTCTTCTGCCTTTCCTAAAACCAACTTGAACATCTGGAAGTTCACGTTTCATGTATTGCTGAAGCCTGGCTTGTAGAATTTTGAGCATTACTTTACTAGTGTGTGAGATGAGTGAAATTGTGTGGTAGTTTGAGAATTCTTTTGCATTGCCTTTCTTTGGGATTGGAATGAAACTGACCTTTTCCAGTCCTGTGGCCAGTGCTAAGTTTTCCAAATTGTCTGACATATTGAGTGCAGCACTTTCACAGCATCATCTTTTAGGATTTGAAATAGCTGACCTGGAATTCCATCACCTCCACTGGCTTTGTTCATAGTGATGCTTTCTAAGGCCCACTTGACTTCACATTCCAGGTTGTCTGGCTCTAGGTGAGTGATCACACCATCATGATTATCTTGGTCATGAAGATCTTTTTTGTATAGTTCTTCTTTGTATTCTTGCCATCTCTTCTTAATATCTTCTGCTTCTGTTAGGTCCAGACCATTTCTGTCATTTATCGAGCCCATCTTTGCATGAAATGTTCCCTTGGTATCTCTAATTTTCTTGAAGAGATCTCTAGTCTTTCCCATTCTGTTGTTTTCCTCTATTTTTTTTTTGCATTGATTGCTGAGGAAGGCTTTCTCTCCTTGCTATTCTTTGGAACTCTGCATTCAAATGGGTATATCTTTTCTTTTCTCCTTTGCTTTTTGCTTCTCTTCTTTTAACAGCTATTTGTAAGGCCTCCTCAGACAGTCATTTTGCTTTTTTGCATTTCTTTTCCATGGGGATGGTCTTGATCCCTGTCTCCTGTACAATGTCACAAACCTCCATCCATAGTTCATCAGGTACTCTGTCAGGTCTAGTCCCTTAAATCTATTTCTCACTTCCACTGTATAATCATAAGGGATTTTAAATATTGTTGCTTTTATCACCACCTGTAGATTGTGGCTAACTTGGAGATAAGAAGTAGAATTGCACCAGAATCAAGAGGAACCAGCCCAGTCAATGCTTTCTAATATTGTCATCTAATCACGTTTACTTTATACACACATATACACACATTTAAAAAGCAAAATTAAAGGGATTTATTTCTTCAGATTGCTTGTTGCAGTTTTGCATGCATTAATACATTTTTCTTAGTGAATAAAATTAAGATCTAATATAAACTAAATTTAAAATTCTGTAGTGATTGTTACCGACATATCACTTAAAACCTGTAATTTCAGTGCTTTCTGATGAGTACTATTTTTTTTTTTCACTTTATTCATTTATGTTTGGCCATGTTAGGCCATCATTGCTCAGTGGGCTTTCCTCTGCTGCCGGGGTCCAGCCCCAGTGGATCCAGGGAATTCGAAGCTGATGGCGTTGGTGAGGGAAAAAACTTACTTATTTATTAATATAAGATTAGATTAGGAAGAAATAGTGTAGTAGGAAAATTAAGTGGAGAAAAGAGGCTGATTAACTTGGTTTACGTGGAAAACCAGACAAGTTCCAGACAAGGAACTTGCACCATCTATGTTAGGCCACAGGTGCTGGTTTGAATATCGGAGAGTGCCCCGCCTTGGGCTTTCTCTCTTAGGATCTGATCTTAGAAGCCGGGACAAGTAAGTAGACATGGTGAGCCTCCACGCCCCAGATGGGAATTCAGCCTGAAATTAGAGTAAAGAGGAGACAAGGGGGAAACCAGTCCTTCCAATGACTGGTCCCGCCTCTTTTGTCTAGAAAGGCCTTTTATACCTTTTTGATTTGTACACAGAGATCAAGGGGTAATACAAAATTATGCAGCGTTAGCAGCCCAGACTCTTTCTGTATATCTTTTTGTATACAAAAGATCTCAGGTGATTTGCATTATCTTCTGGCCAAGAGGCTTGCTAACACTTTTTGGCTCTCTTCCTTAATGAATGTTAATCTCATTTCCCCTGAAGTGTTTTTTCTTTAATCTGCATCTCCTTAAAGCACTAAAGTTACATCTCTATAGAACAAAGGCACAGTGGGTTATAACAAAGAAGGTACTTAACTCAATGATCTAATGTTGCTACTTGTTTTTTCTATATAACAACTACATCAAGAAATAAAAGATATGAAAATTTGGCAGCAAGTATTGGCTTAACAAATGAAACCTTTAATCAGTCCTATTCTAATGATTTTGACTCCTCCGAAGCCCCTACATTCCTAGGATGTTTTAAGCTTCCTGTGCTTCCTGCAGTCAGGAAGCCTCAAACAATCACATGCGCAGCTGTCCGAGTCCTGCAGGCAGGCTAGACAGCCATCAGAGGGGTTTTTGGATTGAAACACTCATATTATGCCCAGGAGATTTATTATCTAAAAGCTCTAATTTTTTCCAGAAAAAGATGGTGGGGGGGACAGCCCCCTATTAATAACAGAAGAGTAGGTGGAAAGCATAACACAATAAAGCAGGCAGATTCTGGTCTTGCGGGGTGGATGCTCAGGAAATTCCGGGGGGAACCCCTGAAGCCTGATCTCGTCCTTGCGTTTTATCAGGCTTCCTTCCGCATGACCTTGTCACGGGTGGGATTCCTCACGCTGGCCCCCGGCACTCTGCTTGCAGCGAGTGGGGCTCTTCTCTGGCTGTGGCGTGTGGGCTTCTCACTGCACGGCCTCTCTTCTTGAGGAGCATGGGCTCTGGGGCACATGGATTTCCATAGTTGTGGCACAGGGGCTCAGTCGCTGTGGCTCCTGGGCTCTAGAGCAAGGCTCACTAGCTATGGCACACGGACCTAGTTTTCTTTGCCCCTGGACCAGGGGTTGAACCCGTGTCTCCTGCATTGCAGGCTGATTCTTTACCTCTGAGACACCAGGGAAACCCTGATCAGCACTAGTTTTAGACATGTATTTGAAATGTAGTGTTATTTCACTATGCACACTAAGATATCAGTATCATGTTCCAGCTTCCAATCAAAGAAGTCTGAATTACATTCCCATAAAATATTATCTAGAAAAAGTTCTGTTCTATCAGCCTCTAAATGTGAAGCTTCATAATTTCATTAATGTTTACACAAATAGGGGATTGGGTTTCATTAGTGGAAGGAGCACAGATTTTAAATACCTGGCATCTCCTCATTTTTAGCCGTATTAGTCCCTGTATAGAGTATTCTGAAAATAGCATGTGATCTTGTCATATCAGTTCATGACCCTGTTCAAGGAAAGTAGGCATCGGTTATATTTCATCAGAAAACATTAATTACCAGATCCTGTTAATTCTTTAATTTGTGGTGTAGATGCTTTGAGGGTCTTATAAGTGAGTCTTATTATAGGAATGGTTAAGAACACAACCAATGAGTGTCTATTATTATGTGTTGGAGTACTGTGAAAACAGTTCCTTCTGATTTATTAAATTTTTGAAAACATAAGTTTGAATATTATTGACAAGTTTTATTAATAGAATAAAATTTATTGACTACCTACCATTTTTGGCATTGTCCTGAGGAATATTAACATAATAAATCTTAGACCTTTCTGAAATGCCTTGCTCACTTAATAGATGGAGAAGGTTGAGGCCAAATAATATCAATAGCTGCCCAGAGTCATTTAGCTGCTAACAGGTGAAATTCATACCCACTCTGTACTCTTTAAGAGTGCCTCTTAATTATAACCTTTGTGATTATTGGACTAAAGTGAATAATGACTTTGTGTATTTATGTAAAGAGATACACTGAAATCAGTGTTCTCAATTGCTTAAATTTCATTAAGGTGGACAAATATAGACATTTCCGTAGTAGAAAGAGGGAAGAACTTTTTAAAATGTAGGTAGCTGTTGATCTGTCATTGTTGATGTATATGTTAATGCCATTTTCAGATGTTAGTAGTCCTCATAGGCTAATTTATTTAAAGATGGGAGGGGGAGAAGAATGAAGTGAAAAGATAGATACGGTAAGGTAGAGCTCTTAGGAAGAAAAGGTAGTCTGTACTTAAAAAGGGTTTACTAAGGTAAGTAGAATGCACAGAGAATATAATCAAATAGAAACAACCAATAGAGAAAGCAAATTATTGGAAAAGACTCGGATGCTGGGAGGGATTAGGGGCAGGAAGAGAAGGGGACGACAGAGGATGAGATGGCCGGATGGCATCACTGACTCAATGGACGTGAATCTGAGTGAACTCCGAGAACTGGTGATGGACAGGGAGGCCTGGCGTGCTGCAATTCATGGGGTCGCAAAGAGTCGGACACGACTGAGCAACTGAACTGAACTGAGAGCAGAGGAAATTAGAATATAGATTTTGGGTTATAAAAGAAAGATTATTGGTATTCTACCATTTTTATTCCATTCCTTTGATAGTTTTCTTTCACATGAGATGATTATCATTGCTTTTAGAGCTTGAAGTGACTGTAGATAGAGCTACTTGCTCCAGTCATCTCATTTTGCAGATAAGGAAACTGAGTGATTATGAGGGTTTGTCCAAGGGCACATAGCTCTAGTGTCATGACAGGATCTGTTCATCATAGCTTTTGATCACATACTTGTGCTCTTTTTACAGTATTCTAAGTACTCTTTTCCTTAGAGTTCAGACAACTTAAATGAAAATGAAACAACTATCTGAAAATGAAGTTGTAGCAAATACTTCAATTGTGTATGCCTGTCTTGTGATTATTCCCTATTGACATTCTTTCAGGATGGATATATTTAAGGTGGGATGAAGGGGTAGATTGTTTATTTCCTAATTTTTTAATTTATGGAATATGTATTTATTTGGCTTACAAATTATTGACAATAAATATTGGATTTATATATGATATATTTTAGATTTACTTTTTCTGTTGCTAAAAAGAATGTAAAAACTGAAATCACATTTTTTTTTCTTCATTTTGCAGTAGTATTATTGATTCCACAGAATACAGCCAACCTCCAGGTTTCAGTGGCAGTTCTCAGGTAAATGATGTATCTAACAATCTGTTCTAGTGGTGCCATAAATCTTATCACCTGAGTTGTAAAATCACAGATGAGTCCTATCCTAGAGACAGCTGTTTGATGTGCTCTAGCATTGATTAGGGCTTGAATAGCTCTGGTAAATAATCAGCTGTATATCTGCTCATTACTGATTGAGTTAAAAAAATTTTTTTAGCATGCTAGTAACATTAGGCCTTGAGAGGAAGGAAATAGTGGAAGAGCAAATTATGAGTAATCAGGACATTGTTTCCTTTGGAGATAAGACAGTTATAATTTATTGATGGATTGCCTATTACTCTGTTGAAACATGAAGCTTTTTTCTGGAAGGTAAACTACAGGCTTTATTAAAATCAGCTCTGGCTTCTCCTTTTTTAAATTAATTGTATGATTATTTTGATTTTTACTCTCTTTATCTCTGACTTGGGGATGCTGGTATTTGTCAAGTCTAATTTTGAGGCCAGACTGTTTTTTTTTTTAACTTTTCACATTGAAATAACTTCTGACTTAGAAAAAAGTTACAAGAATGTTAAAAATAATTCCTTTATTTCTATATACAGATAATCCAGGTGTTCACATTTGATCATATTTGCTTTATCATTCTCATTCTGTCTCTTTTACATATATGCACATAAAATTTTTTCTTTGGATTGTTTAAGTAAGGTACAGATATAATGTTCCTTTATCTATGTACTTCAATTTGTGTTTCTTTAAAAACAAAAATATTATCCTGTATAATCACAGGATAATTTTAAAATTCAAGAAGTTAACATTGATGTGCTTTATATAATTCCTATATCTTATTCAGATTTTATAAATTGTTCTTACAATTATCCTTTACCTCCTTTGTTCCATAAAAGAGAAAATTAAGGCATTTAAGTAGCATGTCTTTTTGTGTATTCATTTTTTGTGATCGTGCAGTTATTTTTATCAAAGTGGAAAAAAATCTTTCATATCATACAGCTTTTATTTGTGTCTTTTCCCATTGCTTAGATGACTGCCTCTATGACTGTTACGATTAGATTGCATAACTCCTCTGCATATCCTGTGTTATCTTCAATCCTGTGTTATCTGTGTTATCTTCAGTTGTGTGCTTGGATTTGGCAAGTTCATAGATTTGTTTCTATCTCTTCCTGAACAGCCACGAACGCACTAGATCTAGGTGTTTTTGTAAGACATAATAAGATATATCAGCAGAAATTTTTTTTTAAGTTTTATTTATTTTATTTTTTGCCTGTGGTGGGTCTTTGTTGCTGCACACAGGCTTTCTCTAGCTGTGGTGAGAAGGGGCTACTCTTCTGCCGGGGGTGCTCTGCAGAAAGAGAGAGGCAGTGGAACTTCCCTCAGCAAAGCCGAGGGGTCCCGAGGAGAGGTGAGCCTGCTGTCCGCCAACCCAGCCCCTCGGCGAGTGAGAGACAATCAGACGCGACAGGGGTTCCATCTGAGCAGTTCTGCTTTATTGCCACAAACTCCTGGTTTACATAGGCAAGCAAGGGGGTTTTGCGAGGGACTTTCTATAGTTGCACCAGTCACATTAAAGTTCAAATTGTAATATGCCATAGTTGCACCAATCACGTTAAAGGTCAAATTGTAATATGCCATAGTTGCACCAATCACGTTAAAGGTCAAGTCATCATGCGCTTCATTATAACAGGAGTCTATGGTGATCACGCACTGTCCACGTGCACGGAAATCAAGAGAGCCAATCAAAAACCTTAACATAGACCACACCCCTATCTCTTCCGCCGGACGCCATCTTAGTTTCCGAGGGCAAAAGCTAGCCCTTTTTTAAGGTTTCCCACGTAGGGCCCCACACTCTTCATTGCAGAGTGTGGGCTTCTCATTCTCTCTCTCATTTTAATATTTATTTATTTGGCTGTGTCGGGTCTTCTTTGTTTCATCTGGAGTCTTCTGTCGTGGTGCACGGATTTTCTAGCTGCAGTACACAGACTTAGTTGCCAGCTGGCCTGTGGGTTCTTAGTTCCCCAACCAGGGAGTGAACTCATGTCTCTTGTTGTGCACAAATTTCTCTAGTTGCAGCGCGTGGACTTGGTTGCCCTGTGGCCTGTGGGCTCTTAGTTCCCCAACCAAGTATGAAACCCATGTGCCCTGCACTGCAAGGAGAATTCTTAACCACTGGATCACCAGGGAAGTCCCTCAGGAGAAATTTTTAAGAATTGAATGGAAACATCTTTAAGAACTTGAAGAGGGAAAGCAGAATCTGGAAACAGGCTTGGCATTCATAGCTGGGCCTTGCTGTTGTCCTTTCAAACGTAATCTCACAGAACATCCGCATCGGACGTAGTCACTCTGGGACTAGGAAGAAATGAAGCAAAAATCAAGATCAGTTCATAAACTTACCTGAGCATGTTTAAAAATCACTATGCAAAATACGTAAAATACCAAACACACCTGTATCCTGACTAATCCAAGCAGTTGCGGCATCTCTGCTAATTGTGGCTTTAATCTGACTGTAGTTTTCTGTTTGCCCAGGTACGATTTATTAAGATACCGAGTCACAGGATTATCCCCCTTGTTGACAGTATCCAATCCAGAGTAAAGCCTTACTTCCTTGAACCCTCCCCCAAATCAGTTAACATGAGCCTGTATCCTATGCTGCTGCTAAGTCACTTCAGTTGTGTCCGACCCTGTGCGACCCCATAAACGGCAGCCCACCAGGCTCTGCCGTCCCTGGGATTCTCCAGGCAAGAACATTGGAGTGGGTTGCCATTTCCTTCTCCAGTGCATGAAAGTGAGAAGTCAAAGTGAAGTCACTGAGTCGTGTCCAACTCTCAGCGACCCCATGGACTGCAGCCTACCAGGCTCCTCCATCCATGGGATTTTCCAGGCAAGAGTACTGGAGTGGGGTGCCATTGCCTTCTCCAAGTAGTATGTAACATCTTCCTACCTTAACCCATAGTATGCTGTATTCTTCATTGCAATGAACAGTAATAAAACTTGTTCAGCTACAGGTGTATTCCTATTGGTCTTTGGTTGCAGGGCTTTGACAAATTCTACAGAGAGGAACAAGGAAAGCCTTTTTCCTATTGCCATTTATAGGACGTTGATTTGGAATTTCTAGCAACTTCTGTGAGTTAGAAATTACAGAAACTGAATCTAGGTGGGGGAGAAAAATTGAGAATAGTGTTTTTGTCTGTGTGTGGTTTTTTTTTTTTTCCATTTTTAAATTTTTACTCTTTGCATGTAATAAAGGAGACATAGTTTGAGATGGTACAATAAGCCTGTGGTCTCTCCAACCTCCACCCACTAGATATCTCATTGAGATATACCTGTCCTCATACAGAAAACTTAAAAAGAATTTATAGATGATAAAAAGAGTACTTAAGTCTGCCTAACGTGAGTCACCATATGCAGAGTAACAGAGCGCTTTTGGTGAAGTCATCTGGGTCTCCCAGGAGACTCCAACCTTAGCATCTGCTAGAGGAGGGGGAAGTTGTTGAGGAGGAAAACCTGCTAGGGCTTCTGGGACAGAACTAATACAACATACTGTGCCGAAGTCCTTACCCTTTGTTTCTAGGAATACTCTTTATAAAACACAGACTTAAAACAAATTGACGTAAAAATAATTGAAAACAAAAGAGTAGATGAGGATAAGCCTGGCAAATGTAAGAATGGTAAGGAAGACGACAAAAACAATGGCAAAGTAAAGAACAGATCAAAATAGAACTCAAGGAAAAAATCATTAGAAGACAGATATATGTTTTCACATAATAAAAGGTATAATCCAACAAGTTAGTAGTAATTTGTGTGCCTTAATATAAAGGATTGGTATTTACATAAAGCAAAACTTTATTAGAAATTTTAAAAAATTGATTAAAACTTAAACATGGTAGGAGATTTTAAAGTATACTCATCCCTCAGTATCTATGAGAGATTGGTTCCAGGAGCTGTGGCAGATGCCAAGGTCCAAAGATGCTCAGATTCCTTAAATGAATTGTGGTATATTTGCATACAACCTCTGCAGCATGTCCTCCTGTATACTTTGTCATCTCTATGATGACTTATAATAACTAGTATTACATAAATGCTATATTAAAAAATTTAAATATGATGTGAATACTATGTAAATAGTTGCCAGTGCAGCTGCAAATTCATTTTGTGTTTTGGAATTTTCCAGAATTTCTTCCTTTGGTGGGGGTGGATATTTTCTGTCTGTGTTTGATTAAATTTGTATTTATAGAACCTGTGGATATGGAAGGCCTACTGTATAGCTCAAGAAATAATTAAAGTAGTAATATTCGTATTTAGGTAACATTTATTTTCCACCTAGTGTGCATTGCATGTACATTGCTCAGTGTGATTTACAAGCATTAACTACTTAATTCTTAGAACTTGAGATACGTACTATTATTATTATTTTCTATTTTACTAAGGAGGAAACTAGGGCAAAGAAGTTAAGAAGAAGTTAAGATATTCTCACCCAGGCATTATGGCTTCAGGACCTGTGCTTTTAAATATTAACTTATAATGCCAACAGTTGTTGTTGTTGTTTTTTTTTTCCAGTACTTTCTATTTACCGGACACTATGATAGGCTTGGGTTATTGAACAAAAACAAGGCAGACAAAAATTCCTGCTGTAACCCAGCTTTCAGTCTGCTGCTGCTGGTGCTAAGTCACTTCAGTTGTATCCGACTCTGTGCAACCCCAGAAATGGCAGCCCACCAGGCTCCACTGTCCCTGGGATTCTCCATGCCAGAACACTGGATTGGGTTGACGTTTCCTTCTCTAATGCATGAAAGTGAAAAATGAAAGTGAAGTCGCTCAGTCTTGTCCGACTCTTCACGACCCCATGAACTGCAGCCTACCAGGCTCTTCTGTCCATGGGATTTTCCAGGCAAGAGTACTGGAGTGGGGTGCCATTTCCTTCTCCAGCTTTCAGTCTAGTTGGAGATATACTAATAGTAATAAAGATAGGTTATCCTTGACAAACAGGAGGTAAGGGAGCAAGCTATGTGAATGTCTCTGGGCAGATCTAAGCTGAGTGAAAGAAAGGAAGTACATAAGTCCCGTGCTAGAAGCCTGCCTGACATAGCCCAGATGTCTGTTATGACTGGTGAAGAATGAGCAAGGGGGAGAAAAACAGAAATGAGGTAAGAAATGTAAATAACAGAGGCCACTTAGTGTGTAACTTTCTTAGTCATTATAAAGACTCTGGATTTTTTTCTTTGGTTGAATGAGTCAAACTTAGCTTAATGGGTACTTGCCTCACTTTATACTTTGAATCAAGGGATATACATATTGTTAGTAATCTTGGAGCATTGAGAAAATTGGATTGATTCTAAAACAAGATAAATTGTACCATCTACATTCTCAGAATCAGAACCTTGAGTAAACAGCTACTTTGACAGTCTGGAAGAGAGTAAACCAACGACTCCTCTGAATACCTTTGTGTCAAAGAGTACACAAATGTTGCTACAAACAACTTAAATCCAGTGTTGAAAATTTATATATCAAAATTTATGAAATTTTGGTCAGAATTATCCTAAAAATTAAATCATTAAATGGATTCATTTTTAGATGAGAATAAAACTAAATGAATCAGGCATTGAGCTCAAGAAACTGGGAAAAACTTAAGATGGTAAATGTAGAGAGATTAGAAAAGAAGATTATATATAAGATGTTTCAATATATAATTGAAATTGACTATTACAGTATTGAGTAGATTAGGAAACTTGGTGCTGGTGCATACTAATAAAAATAGAGCTCTTAATAAATTGAACAATTTGAATAGACCAATAACCATAATTGGATGTGATTCCAATTAAAAAAGAACAGAAACATCAAGAAAAATTTTTAAGGGTTTGTAGAGATTGTGACCAACTGACTTTAAATGGTTATTTGTAGAATGAATGCTTCAGAAGTATATTACAAGGGCATTTACCCAATAGGTTATTTTAATGTATTCTAAGACTGCTCTAACAAATGGGGCACAATAAAAATTTTAAATATAACTGAAAGGTAATTAAGAGTTTACCCTATGGTGAAGGTGGTTATGCAGATCAGTGGTAAAAAGGAAGATTAAGTAAATTATGTTGTGATACCCTGGAAACCATTTGCTGGAAATTGGCTTTCTGTTTTATCTCTTACTGTAAGAGTTCAGATCAGCTAAATAATGATTTAGATAATAATAGAACTGTAGAAATTAAGAAAGAGGACAATGTATAAGAAAGTACCACAAACAAAATTTTATACCCAAACTGGGAAAGGTATTGTCAATATGATAGGCTAATGGTTTAATTGCTTCAAAATAAAAAAGTTTCTTATATCGATTCCACGTTTTTGATGAAAGCACCAACAGGCAAAAAGTAGGTGAAGAACATGGGGAAAAAAAGATAAATCCAGATGGCCCACTCACATGTAAAATAATACTCAACTGTGTGATTTGGTAGTGATAAACATAGAAATTTCTTATAAGAAATGATTCAAAGTACTATCTAAAAGTTATATACCAATATTATCTAAACAAGCAAAATTCTGGAAAAATAAAATATGCCCAGTCATAGTAGAATAGCTTTAGAGACTGGTACAGCTGTTGAGTATACTATTTTGCTACTCTTAAAAATAATGTTTATAGTTGAAATGGAGTTGATAAAAAGTTAATATAATGTAGGTGAAGCCAGAAGTAATTATTTTATACCTCTGAATTTTTATAATTGCCTGTTTTTACCTTAGAGTTTTTATCTAACTTTAGTACAATTAGTAAAATCAGGAAGTTAATGTTAATATAATATCATTATCTGAGACAATGTATTTAAATTTCAGCAGTTTTGCCACTAATATTCTTTTATAACAAAAGGAAAATTTTCTTTGTCCAGAATGAATCCAGAATCACTGGTTATATTTAGTTGTCATGTTTCTTTAATCTCCTCTAAATTGTTTTAGTTGTGAGGTTGACATTTTTGAAGTATAAGTTAATAATTTTGCAGACCATTCCTCAATATGATTTTGTCTGATAGTTCCTTATAACTGGATTCTGATTGCCCATTTTTATCATAAATGCTGTAGCCACCAATGTGGTATCCTTTGTTAGTTTGTCACATCTGGATATGGTGTATCTGCTCAATTTTGGTGATATTACCTCTGATCATTTGATTAAGGTGGTGCCTGCCAGATTTGTTTGCTATAAATTTACCATTTTCTCCTATTTGAGCATGTATTAATGAATCTTACTTGAAATAATAATAAATTTTTTTGCCCAAACAATAATTTTTAATTTCTTTTCTACATTAATTTTTAAATTTTTTATTATAGTTAATTTACAGTGTTTTTGTTTCAAGTGTATAGCAAAAGATGCATATGTATGTATATATATGTTTGTATTATAGGTTATTTTGAATATTTTGAGCATAGTTCCTTGTGCTATACAGTATGTCCTTGTTGTTTGCCTTTTTTTATACAGTAATGTGTGTATGTTAATCCCTGAACTTCTAATTTAATGCCCTCCACATCTTGCTGTCCTCTTTGGTAACTATAAGTTTGCTTTCTAGTCTGGGAGTCTGTTTCTGTTTTGTAAATATGTTCATTTGTGCCATTTTTAAAATTCCATGTGTAAGTGATATATGATATTTTTCTTTCTCTTACTTCACTTAATATAATCTCTTGACCCATCCATGTTGCTTCAGATTGCATTATTTCATTTTTTTTAATGCCTGAGTAATAATTCCTCATTTATTAGTTAGGATTTCCATTCTAAGGAAGATCTTTCCTTCCATCTCTTTTGTTTATATGGTTATGGAATCATGGATTTAAAAGTTTTTCTGTTAATCATTTTGAAGCTCAGTCTGTTCCCCGTTTGGCTGGTTGGAAATCCTTCAAGCTGATCTTCAAGTTCTTATCATTTTTTAAGTACCTTCCTACATTCTTAGATAATCAGATGTACCAGTATCATCTTGTACTTACCTTGCCCCAGTTCTGTAATCAGCCATGTATCCAAGAAGTCCTGTTTTCTTTTAATGGCAAATGATAACTTCAAAACAAAGATTTGGGTTTTAAGTATGCTCATTGCTCGTAGAGTGTCATTGCTTGTAGGCCTTCTTGGTCAACAGAGCTAGGAAACATGCATATCTGTATATATAACATATATTTATTAATTCTATGTTAATCACCTTAAGTGTTTGATGAAGGGACTCACAGGAATCAAGGAGTTTATACTTGTGGAACTTGATTATAGGCAATGGGTACAGTGCAGCCAAGCAGAAGAAGAGCACTCATTGGAAAGGGTGTGATTTCAAGCAGTCTTCTTTGTCCTTGTACCACTGAGTCACAGAGGAACTGCTTTGTTTCCAGGTTCAGAATGACTACTTGCTTACATTCTCAAGTACCTTAGTAATGGGAAGTGCAAATTTGGCTTGTAGACAGATCTCTTATTTTAAGCTAGTCCCATAGGCAGTGCATTATAGTTATGTGACCAGTTATTAACTTACAGACTTCACTGAAATAGATGAATCATAAATTCAATTATTATTACTAAACAATATTGACAGAGTGATGCAATCTGTTCCCAAACAACTCTCAGGCCTGTGGTTATGAAATACCATTTATCTTTATTTAATACATTTTGCAGTATAGGTTAAGAGTCAGTAGCTCTGTAAATAACCATGTGGGCAACCCATACCAGCTGAGATTACTCTCTACTATTCAACTGATGACCATCATGTATATAATCATCTATGTATGTACCATATCTGTGTTTTTCTATCTGTCATAAAAGCTATGGATTCATGCTGACGACCTCCCATTACAGTTCACTATTGCAGGGTTCATTGTAGCTTTAGTGAACCTTTCCATATCGTTAATTCCCTGTTCTGACAGAAACCTAGTTCTCATTATCAAAATATACATTTTACTTATTGTCATAGCCTTATTAGTATGTGTATATATATGCGTGTATATATATATGTATATATATATATACACACACATACATAAACTAGTATGGAAATTACTAAGAAAGCAAATCTACTAACTAGTGGTGAATATTTATTTAAATTCCTTTATATCTTTAGTCTGAGAATATAGTTACAAAAATACAGTGTGTTCAAAAATTACTTGGATTTGATTGTTAATTTTTCATTGGTATTAGCTGCAATATTTCTTTGAAATACAGTTGAGTTCATTTGCTTCTGTTTGTGTTCCATCACCAAGCCTTACCTTTATTACATACAAACTTTCTCTGAAAATATGAAATATTAACCTGATTTTGAAGGTCAGAGCTATACAGAAAGTCATACTCAATATAATACCACCCCTGCAGCCTTTCTACCAATTTCCATATCCTTTATCTTTTCCCACTACATTGTTTCTTACCCTTTGTTGGTAACCAGTTGTATTAGTCAAGTTTTCATGATGCATATGCATATTCTTATTCCTTCTTTTTTACACAAAGGGTGGGTTTCCTGGTGATTCTCTTCTGTGCTTTGCTCTTTTAACAGTTTATCATGAAAACAAATCTATAGAAGTGCATAGAATTCTTCCTTATTTTTATAGCTGCAAAAGATTATTTAATCAATTTGTTACTTAAAGAAGTAGTTTACATTATTTTGTAATTACAAAGTAGTGCTGCAGTGATTAATTTGTACATATATATTTTCATATCATTGGATGGTGTATCTTCAGTGTAAATTCCTGGATGTGGGATTTCTGGGTCAAAGATGGATGAATAGATGGGTGGATGGATAGATAGATGGACAGACAAGAGATTGATATTGCCAAATCATCTTCTTCCCCAAAGGATTGTACCAGTTTGCACTTTCCCCAGCAGTATATGTCTGCTCTCCTAGAATCTTTCTCAGAGCTTCTCTAGTGGAATGAGTTTTACTTTAAAATTTTTGCTAATCTGTCAAGAGAGAAATATATCTCAGAATACTTTCCCCAGCAGTAGATGAATGTGTCTGCTCTCCTAGAATCTTTCTCAGAGCTTCTCTAGTAGAATGAGTTTTACCCTAAAATTTTTGCTTATCTTTCAAGAGAGAAATATATCTCAGAATAGTTTTGTGTTTCTCTAATTATGAGTTAGATTGAACAAATATCATATGACTGCTGGTATATTAATATACTTATTAGTGGATTATATACTCATATTTCTGGCCTATTTTTTTTCTATAAAGTTTTTTATCTATTTTCAATTTTTAAGACTTGGCAGTCAGTATATTAGGAAAATTAGCACTTTATCTGTGGTAAATGTTGCCTATATTTTTTTCTTTTTTTTTTTTAAACTGTTCAGAATTTCTAAATCATTATTTTAAAGTTAGCAATCTTTTGTTGGCTCTGGGTTTTGAGTCATAGTTCTAAACGTCTACCTCTAACTAGGGTGTAGAGATTTATCCACATTTTCTTGTCTCATTTCATTTGTTACATTTGGACTCCTGTTCTCTTTGGAGTTTATTCTGGTATATGTTTTGAGGTGTGGACCTAATTTTATCTTTATCCAAATGTCTAGTTAGTTGTCCCAGCTCACTTGTTATTTATTTATTTTTATTTTAGGCTGCATTGGGTCTCTGTTGCTACTCATGGGCTTTCTCTAGTTGTGGCAACCAGGGGCTACTCTTTGTTGCTCACGTGGGCTCAGTATTTGCAGCTTGTGGGCTCTGGAGCATGGGCTCAATGGTTGTGGCACACAGGCTTAGTTGCTCTAGGCATGTGGAATCTTCCTGGACAAGAGATTGAACCTGTGTCCCCAGCATTGGCAGGTAGATTCTCATCCACTGTACCACAAGGGAAGTCCCCTGTGTGTCTTGACATGCAGCCTTTCTTATATCAAAAATTCTGTGTGTATATGGATTTATTTCTGGTGTTTCTCTTCTATCTATTGACATATTTTTCTCATCTTTCACTGTCACCTCTTTATGTTTTAATGTCTGATAGAAATTAATTCCCCCAGCCCCCTAGCTTCTCTTTTTCAGTGTTGTACAGAAATTCTTTCCTGTTTTGTTTCTTCACATGAACTTTAGTATCAGTTTTTCTAGCTGCATAAAAAAGCTTCTTGGTATCTTTATTCAAACTGCCTTTAACTCATAAATTACCTTATGGAGAACTGACATATTATGATATTGAGTTGAGTCTAGGTTTTATTTATTTCTGTTTAAGTTTATTCCTAAGTTTTTTTTTCTTTTACAGTTGTAAAGATTTTTACATTTCGAGATAATTGTAGATTCACATGCAGTTTTAAAAAATAATTCAGAGATAGCCCATGAGAATCCCCTGGTGGTACAGTGATTAGGACTCTGTGCTTGCATTGAGGGAGGCTTGGGTTCAATTCCTGGTCAGGGAACTAAGATCCCAAAAGCTGTGTGGTAAAGTCAGAACAAAACAAGCATCAAGAAACAAAAACAAAGAGAGCCTATGCAGCATTTAATGATAACACCTTAATAATATTGAACTTTCTAGTCCATGAATATCTTTCCATTTATTTTGGTCTTTTAAAAATTTCCCTTGGCAGTGTTTGTGTTTGTAATATAGAAGTCTTCCATGCTTCTGTTAAATTAATTTCTAATTCTTTTTTGATGCTATTATTGATCCAGTTGTTTTAAAATTTTCTACTTTGTTGTAAATATATAAACATATGATTGACTTTTATATGTTAACCTTATTTCTTATTATCTTGCTAAGTTTTTGAAACCATTTTCATGTATCTGTTTTTGGCTACACTAGGTCTTCTGGGCTTTCCCACTGGGCTTTCTCTCGTTGAGGCAAGTGGGGGCCACTCTTTAGTTGCAGCGCACTGGTTTCTTATTGCAATGGCTTCTCTTGTTGCAGAGCTTGGGCTCTAGGATGCACAGGCTTAGTTGCTCCATGGCACGTGGAACCTTCCTGGATCAGGGATCAAATTCATGTCTCCTGCATTGACAGGTAGATTCTTAACCACTGGACCACCAGGGAAGTCCTTGCTAAACTTATTAATTCTAGTTGTTTTGTAGATTCTCATGAAATTCTGTGTAAAATCATGTGATCAGCAAAAATATTTTTGCCTTTTCTAATCTTTTTGTGTGTCTTCTCTTTTCCTTCCCTCACTTCATCTCCCCTCCCCTCCTTCTCCCTTCTTATCCTTTCCTTCCCATCTCTCCTCTCTTTTTCCTTTTACCCTCCCTTTCCTAATACTTCAACTTATATGTTAGCTCTACATTTTTGTAGATGCCCTTTAAAGTTGAGGAAGCATCCTTCTATTCCTAATATTTTGAGAAATTTTAACATGTATAGGTGTTGGATTTTGTCTTTTATGCATCTCTTAGAATTATTATATGGTTATTTTCCTTTATTTTGCCCACTTGGTGAATTGCATTGAGTGATTTTCAAATATGAAAACAACTCTGCATTCTTGGACTAAACTTCATTTAGTCATGATGAGTTATTCTTTTTATATGTTTTTGGAATCAATTTGCTATTATTTTGCTGTGGATGCTTGTTTTCATGAAGGTTCTTATTCCCCTTCTTTTTTCCTTCCCTTCCTCCAGTATCCTCATTGGGTTTGGGTATTACAGTTATGCTGGCCTCATGAAACAAATGGGGAGGTGTTTTCTGAAAGGTTTGTGCAAGATTGATGTTATATCTTCCATGAATATTTGGTAGGATTTTCAAATAAAAGTATCTGGGCCCTCTCTTTAGAGTTATATGCTGGGTTTTGGTGTACTTATTCTATCTTACTCTTAAACTCCATAAATGAGATATTATAGCTCATATATACAAACAGTATTTGAAATCACTTGCTTGGTTACTATATCCTTGCTTCTCTTTCATTTTGTGTCTCCAATTATCTAGTTTGTTTTACTGAACTTTTCAGTTATAAAATTTCAGAAATTTTTAAAGAAATGGCTTATTGATGATAATCCTTGCTTTCATTCACATGAAAAAGCATTTTGCTCAGCATTCTGTTGTTGTAGGATAGTTTTGTTGGATCTGAATTTTAGATTGAGGTTATTTTCTTTCAATTTTTAAAGTATAACCAAAGCTTAGGATGTTCTAGCTGCTATTATTGCTTTTGAGAAGTGTTTTGCTTCTTTAATTGTTCCTATTAAGTAAATTATCTTTTCTGTTTGTGTAATTTTAAAGTCTTTCTCTCTTGGACAGAAACACAGTTTTGCTTTAGTATATGTAATTGTGGGTTTCTTTTTGTTCTTCCTTGATAGGAATAGTTTCTCTGTCTGTATTCATGTATGTCTTCAGTTTTGGCAAATTATCAACATTAGCTCTTCAAATGTGTCTTTTTCCATCTGTTACTCCCTTCGGGTCTCTGGGTGCCCACATTTAAACCTTATTATTCTGTCCTTCCTGTTTCTTTTCTTTCAAGTTTTTCTGTCTTCCTGATCTTTATCCTTCATTTTGGGTAATTATTTTAGATTTGTCTTCCAGTTTTCAAGTTCTCTTTTTATTTTCCAGATCTAGTGCTTGCCCTTTTTTCATATTTGTCCTCAGATTGTCCTCTTCTTGCCCTCTTTCTACATTGTTCTTTTTTGTCTACCTGTACTTCTCTGAGTTCAGCTTCCTGTTTGGTTGTTAATCTTTTAGTAAACAGTCTTTTTTTTTTGTGATCCAAACACTGCTTTAAAAATATACTTCTTCTTTAAAAAAATTATTTATTTTTAGTTGGAGGACAATAACCATCTACTTGTATCAGGAGTTAACTCTAGATAAGTGTTTTGTTCGTGGTAGTAACTTAGTATTTCTTAATACATTAGCAGTTGTATTGGTTAACTAGTGTCATCTAAAGATCTCATTATGTAGCTTATTTCTGTGTCTGTTAATGTGCTGCAAGCATAATAGATAGAAACCATTTATGGAAAAGTTTTCATACCCTTTTAGTTAACATCCAGTACTCTTGCCTGGAAAATCCCATGGATGGAGGAGCCTGGTAGGCTGTAGTCCATGGGGTCGCTAAGAGTCGGATACGACTGAGCGACTTCACTTTAACTTCACTTTCATGCATTGGAGAAGGAAATGGCAACCCACTCCAGTGTTCTTGCCTGGAGAATCCCAGGGACGGGGAGCCTGGTGGACTGCTGTCTCTGGGGTTGCACAGAGTTGGACACGACTGAAGTGATTTAGCAGTAGAAGTAGCAGTGTTGGTGATATATATTTAGGATTATAGACTTTAATAGAGTTCATATGCTAGTATATTTCAGATTTACTTTTGTTGTCTAAATATATATACATGATTTAGTTATTTTGGTTTTCTAATGTATATATCAAACTGTTTAGTATTTCATGTTGACTATCCCTTAACCTAATAATAAATACTAATTTAAATACCTATTCTATACAATTAATCACTGTTCCTATTACTCAAAATGTATAGGGCTGCACTATAATGCTGAAAAGTAATTAGTTTCCTTTTGGTAATTGTTTCCTAACAGTTGATGCATATTCAAATTCTTAAACTTCTTAGTTTGCTGTTTATAATGGATTCTATCTTCATTTAATTTGGAGAGTTGAAAGATGCTTCTCATTTTATTCTTATAGAATTGGCCTATTTTCCCTTTAAAATAAGAATTGAAAAATATCGTCTTAAGAGCTACAGAATTTTGCCATTTGTAATTATTTTAATGTGAACTTTTGAAATTATTCAAACATCTGTATATTCTCTGTGGAAAAAATAGCATGCTTTGCTCAGAATTACAAGTGTCTTTTTCTTGTTATCATCTTAGACAAAGAAACAGCCCTGGTATAACAGCACATTAGCATCAAGACGAAAACGACTCACTGCTCATTTTGAAGACTTAGAGCAATGTTACTTTTCTACGAGGATGTCTCGTATCTCAGGTACATATTCAAGAATTCTTAAAATATCACAAATTCTTGTTTCATGTCTAGCTTATGCTGGATTTATGAAAAGTCCTATTCATAAAGCAAAATTGTCTATTTTCAACATAGTCTAGCACAGCATTTTGGAGGTTCTTAGACATCTTGGATTACTTTGCTTTTCTATAACTATTTTTGTTCTCTTTCTCTATTTGGGAATTTTTAATCTGTATATACTGAGCTGTATAAAGTTAAAAACAAGTCAGCCATGAATATGTAGCTAGCAAAAATAATTCCATTCAGTTGCCTTCTATTTTTCAATGTTTGTTAAGTTCTAAGCAGTATCATCTGTGCCAAGAATCAAAAGATGAAAGAACTTGTTTTACTGTCAAGGAGTATTATAAATTTAGTGAAGGGAAGCAACAGGTAAATAATGCTGCATGGTATTATATGTTATATAAATATGCCAAGGGCATTAAGGGAATAAAGAAGAATATTGACTAATATACCTGGAGGTGAAATAGCCATGCCAAGCTGAAAATGGGGAAATGCAAGAGAAGATTCCTGTAGGGATTTCAGAGAAGTTGTATTTAGTCAAAGCTAGTATTAATTAACTGAAAAAGGATAATAAAAACATGTTCAAAGTAGAGGAAATAACTTATGCGCAGATTTGTATACTATAGGATAGGATAGTTTTATTGCTGTAGTTCTCTGATCTTTAGCCTTTCTTAGTGTCTCTGCTCACCATTGAGGAAGGGACATTTATACCAACCCTGCTCGGTGTTTGTCTTTTTTTTCTTTTTTTTTATGGTTTGTAATGATGCATATAAAATACAGTGCTTTGTATAAGATTCTCAGTTAGTTGATGTTATTTTTAATACACCTGCTCAAAATGAGCATTACCAAGGAAAGAAATGTATGATATTTTCTTAGTTGTTAAAAATTTGGCCTTGAATTTCTCTTGAATAAGCATGTTTGTATTATAATCTACACATTATAGAGAGAGAACCTTTGGACACATTTGCCTCGGGTTTAGAGGTGGAGAAAAGCAAAATATATAGATTCACATGGCATTTTTCCTGTGAGGACTAGAAGAAAGCCAAGCTTTGTTTATAAGTGTGTTTGAAATTAAAAGTCAACAGTCAATAGTTTTCATTCAGATGGAAAGTTTTCTTTGTATTGTCTGAGAATTAAGCCCCTTATTAAACTTCTGTAATGATCTATACACTATAGTATGAAGCTGTAACTTTGAAAGTGGTCTGAGACTTATTCTGACTGGCAGAGGGTGCATGTTAAGCCTTTCAGATTTTATTTGTTGGTATGATGTTGAAATACAAGCACAGGTAAATGGCAGATATTAAAAAGAGAGAGATAGTAAAGAGATTGAAAAAGGCTAGTGATTCATAATTTTTAAGTAACTATAACATAGGCATGCTATGGGATAGTAAAGGTAATCACAAATCAATTTATTTTGGTGACATAGCTTTATAGGAAGCTAGACTAGTAAGTTAAAACCAGAAGGAAGATTAATTTAGTTTTATACTTAATAGATATGGTTGTATTGTACTCAACACATGGTTGTCTTAGTTTTTAGGCATCTCGAATTTAACTTATCAGATTTGTACACTGACTGCACATATTGCTGAATATGAAGTTTCTCCTAGTTTTCTTGGCTGTAAATAAGACCTTGAAACTTCTTTGTAACGGGTACCTAAGAGTTTGATTGTCCTTTAGTCTGTTTTCAATTGAGAACCCACTCCCCATCCCAGCTTCTATTTTCATCTATGAAAATGAAAGATAACTAAGAGATTAATATCTTGAATTCTTAATTGTAATTGAAAAAGAAGCTAAATTATAAAGCATTAGAAGATGGAAAAGAGACACCGAACACACTTTTACAGAATAATCTATAATTAGAATAGGAGAGGTGATTTGCCAGAAGATATGTATGGATGTTGATCAAAAACCAACCAAGCAAACAGAATCCTACATTTTCACAACCAGATAAGTGAAATCTAATCCCTATGCTTTCAGATACTGAAATAATTGTTTTTAAATTTTTTTTTTTTTATAACTTCTGTTGAAAGTTGGTGTTAAACTGTTGGGTATGATGGCCAGAAGTTTAGCTACCTTAGAAAAAGATTATAATCTTCTACAGAATATACATTTTTGAATGCTGGTGAATTTTATGTACTTAGAGATTGATGTCAAAATGTTGAAAGAATAGATTAACATTAAACCGAATTTTAGATATCTAAAGTAACTGTCTTTTTCAGTATTTGTTATATTAAGTAGCTCACAGTAATAGGGTTGTCTTAATTTATAAAAAGAACCAGTTAGCTATTGTATCCAAACTACTTTGTAGTACAATTGATATCTTCCCCCCTCTGCCTTTTTTTCCCCTGTAATAACCTATGTTTTATTTATAATTTGTTGAACTTCCTGAGAATAATTTTTGTCAACTAAGAGCTTTAGCCCAATAACATTTTGATATTGCATGCTAAGTAGGTTTGTTCCTTTTGCTTTTCCAGAATGGAAATGCTACAAAATTGAACCCTTTTAATGTAGGTCATTAGATGACTGTGTTGTTAGCTTTTCAGTTCAGTTCAGTCGCTCAGTCGTGTCTGACTTTTTGTGACCCCATGAATCGCAGCACGCCAGTTAGCTTTTAAATCCTTAAAATCTAAAATATTGCCGACAGAAGCTGACTTCGTTTCCTCAATTGTTTTCCTTTATAATAATTGTTAGATAAATTTCTTCATGTCAACAATTTAAGATAACTGGAAATCTGCAGATAAATAAATTCTTAATTATATATCACATAGTATAGTAAAAGTAAAGTAATTCTTTTGACTCAGTGATTCTTATAGTGTAATTTCTTTTAGCCTACTGTTATTTTCAGAGAACATTTGAGAAGGAAAATCACAAAACTTTAAAAAGTTGTATGTGTGTTTATGTATGTATATGAGCTAAGAATAAGAAGGAGGTTATGAAAAAAACATTGTTGTAACAGGCTCAAGTTTCAATATAGGAGGCTAACTAACATAATTGTGTGCTTTACTTTTCTTTCTTTGGGAAGGAAAATGCAAATCCAAACTTTAAGCAATTTTAGGAAACAATGTTTTTTATTTATGCTTTTTTGTTGTAGCCTGTTTCTACCTTGGAGAGTAGATTAGCTCTCTTCATTAGATGAGTAGATTAGATCTTTCATAACCTGACTTCGATTTAAGTCCTACCTCATTTAATTATGAATAGTTTACTGAACTGGATTTTACTCAAAGTATTTGTAAAGAATTCTGTTGGATGGAAATAACTGTTTTCCATGTTCCACCAAGATATTTGCATGAACCTATTTTAAATTTGACTTTGAAAATTAATGATTAATACATTGCAGATTTTTACTCCCATCCCATAATTGGTTTTGAAACACTTCAAAGTATTATGTGAACAAATATTTCATTTGCTTTTTATTCAGAAATTCATTTTTAAATCTAAATTGTGTTTTGACAAGTAAATAGGAACATGATAATGTATCCCTGTAAATATGTTCCTTCAAACTAACAAAACTCTCACTTTCTTCATTGATAACGGATTTTATTTTAATAAATGATTTAACCTTTCTTGATCATAGGTACTTTTTTTCCTTTGTTTTGCAAGAAATTAATGCTTAAAAAAGAAAGAGAATTCTTAGTATGGTCTTATTGGTGTTCAAAGAGACAGTATCTTTCAAGAACGACTGAGAAATTTTTATGAAAGCTGAAAGATCAGCTAATTAATTTGTGTACATTCAGTTCAGTTCAGTCGCTCAGTCGTGTCCGACTCTTTGTGACCCCATGAATTGCAGCACGCCAGGCCTCCCTGTCCATCACCAACTCCCGGAGTTCACCCAAACTCATGTGCATCGAGTCGGTGATGCCATCCAGCCATCTCATCCTCTGTCGTCCCCTTCTCCTCCTGTCCCCAATCCCTCCCAGCATCAGAGTCTTTTCCAATGAGTCAACTCTTCGCATGAGGTGGCCAAAGTACTGGAGTTTCAGCTTTAGCATTATTCCTTCCAAAGAAACCCCAGGGCTGATCTTCAGAATGGACTGGTTGGATCTCCTTGCAGTCCAAGGGACTCTCAAGAGTTTTCTCCAACACCACAGTTCAAAAGCATCAATTCTTCGGCATTAGTCCTCTCTAAATATGAGTTGTTGTTTATATTTAGAATATGATTGTTAATCTGTGATTATTGCTCTTTGACTTACGTTGCAGTTCGATTTGTTTACTTTATTTTGTTTTCTTCGTATAGATGACAGTCGAACTGCAAGCCAGTTGGATGAATTTCAGGAATGCTTGTCCAAGTTTACTCGATATAATTCAGTACGACCTTTGGCTACCTTGTCATATGCTAGTGATCTCTATAATGGTTCCAGCATAGTTTCTAGGTAAGTATTGGGCAGCACTCTTTACTATTTTCTTTTGCAGAAGCATCTAGAATTTAATTGAATTTGAGAAGCAGTAGTGATATGGTTAAGAGCCTTTGTTCTGAAATCTAGATTGCCTGCCAATTTTTATCTCTGTGGTCTTTGGCAAGTTTCTGAATCTCTTTAGTCCTTGATTTATCTGTAAAATGGAGTGTTGGTTAGTATCCACCTCATAGGGCTGCAGTTTGTTTTCTTATAATTCTTTTGTCTGGTTTTGATAACAAGGTATATTCTTATATATTATAAGCTTATAATTATTATATAAGAATTCTTATATTCTTAAGATATAAGAATTAAGATAAATATAAGAATATAAGAACTCTTAAATTCTTACAAGAATATAGTTCTTAGTCTTATAATATTATAATTTATAATTCTTATATAAGCTTATATCCTTATAAGAATATATAAGAATATATATATATATATATATATTTCTCCTTTTCAGTTTTTTAGAAAAATTTGTAAAGAATTAGTATTATTTCTTCTTTATGTATTTGGTGCAGTTCTCCATTGAAGCTGTCTTGGTCTTGAGATTTCTGTGAGGGAAGATTTTTAAATGCAAATCTAATTTTTAAAAGAGATTTAAGGCTAATGCAGTTACCCATTTCTTTTTGATTAAACATTAGTTTGTGCCTTTAAAGAAATTTGTCCATTTCATCTAGGTAGTTTAATTTATTGGCATACTAGTATTCATAGTATTCTTTTATTATCCTTTTAATATCTTTATATTCTATAGTGATTTTCCCTTTTTCATCCTTGGTTTTAGAAATTTGTTTCTTTTTTTTTTTCCAACCTAATAGTCTGGCTTAGAAATTTTTATCTTCTCAAAGAGCCAGCTTCTGGTTTATTGATACTCTCTATTTTTCTCTTCTGTATTTCATTGATTTTCTACTCTTAACTTTATTATTTCCCATTTTCTTCTCTCTTTATGTGTACTTTGCTCTTATCTTTCTAGTCTCTTAAGGTAGAAACTAAAGTGACTGAGCTGAAACATTTCTTCTTTTCTAATATAACTTGTGTTGTAAATTTCCCTCCAAGCATTATATTAAGTACATCCCACAATATTTTGTGTGGTATCTTTTCTTTATTCCCCAAATTCTTTTATTCTGGGAAAATACACAGGACATAAAATTTACCATCTTAACAAGTGAACTGTTCATTGGTATTAAATACATTCATAATACTGTGCACCTATCATCACTGTCTATCTCCTTAACACTTGACATCTTGTAAACCATTAAACAATAACTCATTGTTTTTTCTTGCCCCCCAGTCCTGGCAAGCACCATTCTGCTTCCTTTGTCTATGATTTTGATTACTTCAGGTATCTCATATAAGTGGAATGGTGCAATACATTTGTTTTTGTGACTGGCTTATTTCATTTAGCATAATGTCATCAGTGTACATCCATGTTACAGAATTTCCTTTTTATAGATGAATAACATTCCATTGTGTGTATGTGTATATATATATATACACACACACACACACACACCACATTTTGGTTATCTATCTGTCAATGAATGCTTGTGTTGCTTCCATGTTTTAGCTACTGTGAAGATGCTACTATGAACTTGGGTGTAAAAATCTCTTTGAGACCTTGCATGCAGTTCTTTTGTGTATATACTCAGAAATGGAATTGCTGGATCACATGGTAATTTTATTTTTAATTTTTCGAAGAACTGCCATACTATTTTCTACTGGGGCTATACCACTTAGAATTTTCACCAGCGGTGCATAAGGGTTCCAATTTCTCCACATCCTTGCTAGGACTTGTTTTCTATTTTTTTGATCATAGCTATTTATTGTGTGTGACGTTAGATTTGATTTGAATTCCCTAATGATTAGTGATGGTCTTTTCATATGCCTACTAGTCATTCTTGCCTGGAAAATCCTGCAGACAGAGGAGCCTGGTAGGCTATACAGTCCATGGGACCGCAAAGAGTCGGACATGACTGAGCGACTTCACTTTCACTTTTCACCTTCACTAGTCATTTGTATATCTTCTTCGAGGAAATGTCTGTTCAAGTGCTTCTTCCATTTTTGAATTGAATTTATTTTTTTGTTGTTGAGTTTTAGGAATTTCCAATGCATTCTGAATTTTTTTTTAATTAGAGGGTAATTGCTTTCCAGTGTTGTATTCGCTTCTGCTGTACAGCAGCACAAATCAGTCTAATCTGAATATTAATCCTTTATCAGATTTATAAATATTTTCTCTCATTTTGTGAGTTGCCTTTTTACTGTGTTGATATTCTCTGTTGATACACATAATTTTAAAAATTTTAAAGTCTTATTTGTCATGTATTTTTTCTTTTGTGTTGCTTGTGCCTGTGGTGGCATACAAAAAATCACTGCCAATCTAAAGTTGTAAAAAGAGTTTTATGATTTTAGATTTCAGTTATTGATCCATTTTGAGTTAATTTTTATATATAGTTTTAAGGAAGGATCTAAATTCATTCTTTTACATGTGAATATCTAGTTTTCTCAGGATCATATATTGAAAAAATTGTCCTTTCTCCATTGAATGGGCTTGGTACTCTTGTCAAAAATTCTTTGATCATATATGCAAAGGTTTATTTCTATATTCTGTCTGTTTTTATCTATATTTTTTGACTCCCATAGACCTGCAGTAAGTTTTGAAATCAGGAAGTGTGAGTTCTCTAGCTACTTCAGGTCCTTTGGAAATCCATGTAGATTTTAGGATGGGTTTTTATATATCTGTAAAAAAAGTTATTGGGATTTTGATAGGAATTGCATTAAATCTGTACATCACTTTGGGTAGTACTGACAACATAACGATATTCGACCTTCCTGTCCATGAACCTGGGATGTGTTTTCATTTATGTCTTTTTTCGTTTCTTTCAGCAGTGTTTAGTAGTTCTATTGTACAAGTCATCGCCTTTGTTAATTGCTAAATATTTTTTTGATGCTGGTGTTTTTCTTATTAAATTGTTCATTGTAATTGTATCAAAGATATGATATTTTTTAATTTTACTCAGTTCAAAAGACATTTTAATTTCAAACTTTATTTTGACTCATGGATTATTGAGACTTAATAGTTTTCAAATATTGTGTTTTTCTAGTTATCTTTTTGTTATTATTTTATATTATTTTTGTCTTCGTCATTTTGGTGAATTTAAAATTCTTTAAATTTTTTTTAGCAAAAGTTTCTAATATACTTAAGATGGGAGAGAATGGAATCCTTTCTAACAGTCATCTCCCAGACTCATCAGTGATCCAAATTTTGTTATACTTGCTTTATTTATACTCTTTATTCTTACTCTCTTGGGTTAAGTATTTTGAAGCAAATGCCAGGTATCTTGTCATTTCAACCATACAGTCCTAAGAATCTCTATGTCTTAAAATATGGACATTATATAACTACAGGGCTGTATCTCATCTAACACAATTAGCAGTAGCCCCTAGGAAGCATCAAATTGCTAGTATATGTTCAAATTTTCTTGATAGAATAGAAAAGCCTTAAAAAAGATATTTTTGATTCAGTTCACGAATTTGACGTTTTAACTTTTTAGAAATTAGTAAAACTACACGTGCTTTTTCATTTACATGACTAAGATTTTTATTTATGTAATGAATATTCATCTTGAAATTCAGGGCATTAGCTAAAAAGACGATTACATTAAATCTTACTGTATTCAAGCTTAACTTGGTAACAAGACAAAAATCATAGATTTATTTATTTTTCTATAGGTTGAAAATAAAAGCATTCCTAATCATGCCCTGGAATGATTAAAGTTTAAAAATGCAGAAGTTTGTGGGTTTTGCTTAACTAATTAATTAAAGTAGTAATTAACCCATTTAACAAAAATTCATTGACCACCTAGTGTAGGCGAGGCTAGGCATATAGCCATGAACAGGTCAGCTTTGATGCTTGGATTCAGGAGAACTCTCAGTTTTATTTCAGTGCTTTTATACAATAAATCATATTGACCTGCTATGTATACATTTACCTATAATTATATGGCTCTACCCAACTGAAATGTAATGCAGGTTAGAAATCTGTTGTAATATTGACTAGTGTCCCAGACCATTGTGAATTCATCCTGAATTATATTTTCTTCTCCATTTAAAAATGAACAAAAAACCAAAAACAAAATAAAAATTTCCTTCTTAACTTCATATTACAAAAGCAGCATTTCTAGTTAGAAAATGTAGGATTAGTTTTATACTTCTGCATGCATGCATGCTAAATCGCTTTGGTTGTGTCCAACTCTTTGCGACCTTATGGATTATATAGCCCACCAGGCTTCTCTGTCCACGGGATTCTCCAGGCAAGAATGCTGGAGTGGGTTGCCATGCCCTCCTCCAGGGCATCTTGGGCATCTTCCCAACCCAGGGATCGAACCTGCGTAGGTATTCAAAAAAGAATAAGAGCTATTCTTTTTTCATCATTCCTGAAAGCCATTTTAGCTTGATTTAATGCAATTCTGTTTTTTAAAAATAAGTAAACCTTGATCATAGAAAGACACTTACATCAGAACGCTATGTTTACTGAGGCAGACATTTACTGTCATAGGAAAATTTAAGATTTCAGTTTGGAAATATCTCACTTACTAAAAGTGAGATTAGTTGCATCAGAATATTTCAATCAAAATATTTCAAGCAAAAAGCTTAAAGCTGCCTTTAATTGTTTCATCTTGCATGTAAACGTCCATTTTTTCCTCTTATTTACATTGAATTAATGTTTCTGAAGGAAAAATTTCCAGTTTTAAAAGTGCATAAGGCAGAACTGATGAAGACTATACATACAGTCCATACAAGAAACATACAATCCATACAAAGAAACATACAATCCATAATATTCAAGGGATTTTGAAACTTTCACAACACTGGTGGGTTTTGGGTTTTTTTAGTTTCTCACATTCAAACACATCATTGATAACAGATTCATTTTGATAACATTCATTTTGATAACAGATGCATTTTAAAAGCTTTCAGTTCCTTGCTAATTAGAACATTTAATGAATTTCTTTGGGAAAGAGAGGTGAGACATGTTAGAGATGACGAATAATGTTAATTTGGTACATTAATTCATTGCATTATAGAAGAAATTATTCTTTCTGTAAAATTACATGAAATGCGTCCAATGTTTGGTCATTTATTGTAGTGAGAATCTCACTGAAAATAAAAGCTGAACCAGAAGCTTTTGCTTTTAAAATTTCTCATCCTTTGCTTATGGATCACATTGGGTTATTTAAAATAACATCATGTTCATAAGTCCACAAGGTGGCAGCATTTGTTTACTTTGACAATATCTCAACTATTAGACAATAGACAAGGTATGGAAATTAGTGACTTATAAGGGAGATTCATTCTCATGAATACTAGATAGTCCTCGATTAACATCAACAATTAATAGAAAGGATAGAGAACTTTTCTGACACTTAGCAGTAATGGTGCATTTTGCATTTTCTCTTAAATTAGGTATTCAGTGGCCATGAGAGAGAAATGCTTTGATGCTGCATTGTTTAAGCTTACTGAATACTCAGTAGCAGTGGCTGTTTGTTGAATTCTTGGTTTGAATTATGCATACCTAGGTTGTTTTGGTTAAAATTGTTATACTGTCCATCTGTATTTTGGAGATTATTTTAATATTTTTGTTTATATTTTCTCAAATTCTTGAAATAGAATTACATCAGGCATTAGTAAATTCATAAGAAAATGGTTATATCTTGTGGCATTTTTTTGCTGCTGGCAATGTAGTGTTTGATTACTTTTCTTCAGACACCATTGTAAGTATTTTATATGCCATTGTGTTTCACTAATTCTTTTAATCTTTATATCAGCCTTCTGGAGTAAGACATTGTCATTAATCTCATTCTACACTGGAGGAATTAAGATAGAAATTTTCTAACTTGTCCAAGGTCAACACAGTGCTACGAAATGACAGAACTAAGATTTGAACTAATATGTTCTGGGCCCTGGGTTCTGCTATTCTAGTGTCCCTTCAAGATCTGTTGAAACCTTGGGAAGGTTTCTGAAAGCGCTTTACTTTTGAGACAGCCAGAAGAAGTAGTTCTTGTGAGCTTCTGATACTTTGTATCCCAATTACGTCTAACTTGGCTTTAATAATGAAAACTTATTTTTAATTTAATGTAGATATGACGTCAATGTCACTTTTGCCATAGTTTGAAAATATTCAAATTAAATACTTATTTTTTTTTTTTGTAGTAGCCAGTTATAAGGATTGCTTTAATTTCCATTTTTAATGACAGTCAGTGCTGATCCAGATTTAGGATACCTTTTAATATATTCTTTATTGCAGAATACTGTGAATTTTAAATTTGTGCTTAAAAATAGGTTGTCTCCAGGTAATTAGTGACTTGTTTTCTGGGGAAGAAGTATGATTTTTTAGGGCTGCTTATGCAGTCCTCTGTTTTTCAGACCATATTTCTGTTACTGTCTTAAGAGTTAGTGGGCCATCTGGGGTTGGTAAGAAATGAGAGGAGTGGAAATGCAGAGCAAAGGATATTTTTTTTTCCTTCAGAATTTGGCCCAGGGCCAGTTTTTTGAAACAGTAATTTAAAACATTGTGTTCTAGGCTAGAGCTTCATCAGGGAGGGGATCTTATCTGCCTTATTCCCTGCTGCATCTAGATGTCTGGCACATGGTAGGTACTCATTAGTAAATAGTTGTTGAATGAATGCATGCATGAATGGAAAACTGTCTGCAGGCCCTGGAAGGGCCCAGAACAGGCAAGGATCTAGCAGTTGTCAACCTTCACCCGCTTTTACATATTTGCTTGCTGATAAGTATTCCTTTGAATAAAGTATCCCTAGGCTAAAAAAGAAGGCTTTAAATCACCAATGACATATGACAGAAAAATAAGTTAATGTTAACAACTTAAAATAGAGACATCCAAGCTTGTCAGCAAGTGTTAATGAGTTTCCTACTTCTGTGACAATTCAGGACACAGTCTAAAGATGAAATAAGGAACAGTCTACATTTAAGCTTTAGAAATTGCTACATACCCTCCCTACCCCATAAGCCTCTGTCCTAACTTCTTCCTCTTCGTCTCAATTCCTCTTGGTTTTCCTGTTTATTTTCTTTTGCCCTTGCTTAGGCTGAGGTTTGTCAGTAGTACGGTGAAACAATAAACTCAAATCGTTTTATGCTTATTACTACAAAGTATTGATTAGGCTAACATTTGAGATTTTAATAGGCTAGTGAAACTTTGTCAGTAATCAGAACAAAAAGCCAACAACAAAGACTTAGAATGCTACCTGCTATTCATGATAAAATTACTTACCTGGAAAAGACTAGAGTTTGTTAGACTAATGACTCTTTTCAAATAATCAAAGTAGATAAGGAATTAGAATGATTCTATTTGGTGCCAAGAGACAAAAGTACGACTAATGGCTGGAAAGTAAAAGTGAACATGTTAGTCACTCGGTCCTGTCTGACTCTGCGACCCGGTGACTGTAACCCACTGGAAGCCACATTTTAATATTAATACAGGGAAGATTTGCTCTTCTGAATTTTTTTAAAACTAAGCTCTAGGTTTTTTTTTTTTTTATAAATCTAGAAAATTTTTCCACAATCCTTAGATCAGTCATACATATTTATCTGTATTTTTTACGGTATTGTTTTTGTTTTAATTTTAATTGTACGTATTTATAATACTCTAGTGTTGAGAGTACAGATAAGAGTGATATACAACATAGTGGCAAACTTATAAGCAAATATATAGAATAAAGTGTAGTAAATGCTAAGAAGGCTTTATTGGGTACAGTATGGAGAATAGAAAGAAGCAAGAGTAGGAAGTAGGGAGATCTAATATGTAGATAGTTGTTGAGATTGGCCAGGCATAGTACATGATGCTTGCTTTTGTGGGTAAGGTCAGTGAGGCTTGGGTGAAAAAGTGTTTTAAAAATATGTGGGCACTAGGGTAGACAGAACTTGATGACTGATGGACAGTGTTGTCTTGGAAGCAGATGATAACTTCCAGGTTTTAGGCTTCAGTAGTGGGGCAGAAAAATTTGGGTGTCATTTACAGAGACAGGCATCCTGGAAGAAGGGTAGGTTTAAAGGTAACGAAGCACATGGGATCTTATGCTTAGGCTCTACGGTTATACAGAGACAAGATCTGTGAATATGGGGATTTGTACAGTTGGTAATTGACTTTGTGGTTGTAAACTCGTAGAGCTCCAACATTTAAAGCTCAGGTAGACAAAGGGAAACCAGTAAAGCAGATGAAGGAGGTTTTTAGGTGAAAACAAAAACTAGGAAAGTTTATTGCCATGCAAACCAATGAATGAGGAAAGGTGAGATAATTTATAGGATTAGATCATGTGCCAGAGAAGGCAATGGCACCCCACTCCAGTACTCTTGCCTGGAAAATCCCATGGACGGAGGAGCCTGGTAGGCTGCAGTCCGTGGGGTCGCCAAGAGTCGGGCACGACTGAACGACTTCACTTTCAGTTTTCACTTTCATGCATTGGAGAAGGCAATGGCAACCCACTCCAGTGTTCTTGCCTGGAGAATCCCAGGGATGGCAGAGCCTGGTGGGCTGCCGTGTATGGGGTTGCACAGAGTCAGACACGACTGAAGCAACTTAGCAGCAGCAGATCATGTGCAGGATTGCATCCAAAGCAACGTGAGGCTTTGCTTTCATTAGAAGGGAGGACACTTCCTCCATAATAGTAGGGAGAAAGAAGAGAATGGGTTCAGAGACAGGTGTGCTTGTATATTTAGTGACAAGGAGAGAAAAAGAGTTCTTCTCTTAAGAGTTTATGTTTTTTCCATATGTCATCTCAGAGTGACACATAGAAAGGGTGGTTAGCGTATATGTTTGTCTGTAAAAGAAAAAGATATTAGATGACTAAAATGATTAAATTTATGGACCATGGAACTTAAAAGGCATACTGAGGGAAATAAAGATAGGCAAGGTGTTGAGAAAGAGGCAAAAGTGGTGGAATCAGCCGTATGGAAGCTGAAAATAAAGGATTGTGAGAATAAACAGCAAGTAAGGGATTGTTAGTATGGAAATTGTGGTGAGAATTATTTGCATTTTTGGCAGGAAATTCTTTTTCATCTCTGTGCTCGTAACACTGGGTAATTTGCCTGATATCTAATGAGCTGTTCTGATTGTTGACCCAATCGTAGAATAAACTAAAATGCAAGGTAAAAAGTAAATAATAAATGCTTGTAGGAATCTGATAAAATGCTAAAGATGAAGTTCACTTTAGGCTGTGACTTTCAAGTTCCTGAAGGTATTGGAGGTGGTTCTTTTTATTTTTTTCTTCTGAATTTCTATAGATTATTCTTTCTCTACTTGGTCTTTAAGATAGGAAGTGACATTAATATACTTCTATTTTCTTCACTGTGTTCAAAATCCTCTCTTTGTAATGTGTTGCTGCAGTTTGCGGTGGAAGTGGTAATTGTTGAAGTCTGGCTGTCATTGTACTTGCTTAAGATTAGGGGGAAAATAAAGCTTGGTTTGCAGCTTTTCCAGATAGGTTCAGTGATAGCAGCAAGAAGGGGTAGCTACCTAGCTTGACAAGGGGAAGAAACAATGAAACAGCAAATAGGAGCTAAAAAGTAAAGCAGGTTGTTTTCTATTTAATATGATGAGGTTAAGTGGTTTGCCATATTTTAATAGATTCATTGAGATCATGAGAGATCATTGAGGTGTAATAGAGTGTCGGGCTGTTCACCTTACTATGCTCAGTGTGTTCATATAAAGATAGTAAGGGATATATTATATTTGATAGATTATGTTCATAAAGGATCAAAAGTTGGTTCTAAAATTTATTTAATTAATGTTTATTGGACACATACTCTGACTTAGAGCAATAGACTGATATGTTCAGATAATACTATTCTGTTATCCTTTAAAAATAATTTTAAATAAACATACTGCCATTGGCATAAGTGCAATATGAAATTTCATATTTGTAATTGCTTTAAAAATTTTAGTTTCAAGCTTTGCATTGATTTCATTTATATAAAAGAAGATGTTATGAATAGGAAAAATACTGACTTTTATGCTTAGTACAGGAATCAGCAAACTGTGACCCATGCGACTCAAATTTGGTCCCTCACCTATTTTCTTTTCTAACTTTTTATTTTGCATTGGGGAATAGCCGATTAACAATACTGTGGTAGTTTTAGGTGAACATCCAAGGGACTCAGCCATATATACATGTATCCATTCTCCCGCAAACTCCCCTTCCATCCATTCTGCCTCATAACGTTGGGCAGAGTTTCCTTTCAGAGTTTCTGTAGAAACTTCCAATGGGAAGTTTCCTTCCCATGGCAAGGCAAAGGTCCTTGTAGGTAGGTCCTTGTTGGTTATCCATTTTAGATATAGCAGTGGCCATCATCTATTTTTGAATGACCCAGGAACTAAGCATGGTGTTTATATTTTTAATTGGTTGGAAAAAACAAGGAAAATAATAACGTAGTGATGTATAGTAACATGACATAGCATTATATGACATGAAAATTATATGACATTTAAATTTCAGTGTCCATAAGTAGGTTTTCTTGGAACACAGTCTTGCTCATTCCTTTCCATATTGTCTCTGGCTGATTTTGAACTGCAGCAGCAGAGTTGAGTAGTTTGGAGGGAGACCCACACAGCTTCTCTGACCCTTTTACGGAAGAGTTTTGCTGACTCTTGAACTCGTGGATTTGCGTAGGCTCTAAAGAGGTACTACTCCATTTGATTAAAGCTCTGTCATATTTTGAGGGCCTTAGTGTCTATGAAAGAAAAGGGGTTTGTGTCAGATTTTCTGATCTCCTAGTGGTAACTGGCTGACTATTTTATATGCTTCATCGTTACTTAACCTAAATGACCACCTAAATGACCTATCGCTCAGCCTGTAAGCACTCCATCATGGGTTGAGTGATAACTGTAGTTTTTTAGTTCAGTCGCTCAGTCGTGTCCGACTCTTTTGAGACCCCATGAACCGCAACACACCAGGCCTCCCTGTCCATCACCAACTCCCGGAGTTCACTCAGACTCACGTCCATCGAGTCCGTGATGCCATCCAGCCATCTCATCCTCTGTCGTCCCTTTCTCCTCCTGCCCTCAATCTTTCCCAGCATTAGGGTCTTTTCATAGAGTCAGCTCTTCGCATCAGGTGGCCAAAGTATTGGAGCTTCAGCTTCAACATCAGTCCTTCCAATGAACACCCAGGACTGATCTCCTTTAGGATGGACTGGATGGATCTCCCTGCAGTCCAAGGGACTCTCAAGAGTCTTCTCCAACACCGTAGTTAAAAAACACCAGTTCTTCGGTGCTCAGCTTTGTTTATAGTCCAACTCTCATATCCATACATGACCACTGGAAAAACCATAGCCTTGACTAGACGGACCTTTGTTGGCAAGGTGATGTCTCTGCTTTTTAATATGCTATCTAGTTTGGTCATAACTTTCCTTCCAAGGGGTAAGTGTCTTTTAATTTCATTGCTGCAGTCGCCATCTGCGGTGATTTTTGAGCCCAGAAAAATAAAGTCTGACACTGTTTCCACTGTTCCCCATCTATTTCCCATGAAGTGATGGGACCAGATGCCATGATCTTAGTTTTCTGAATGTTGAGCTTTAAGCCAACTTTTTCACTCTCCTCGTTCACTTTCAAGAGACTCTTTAGTTCTTCTTCACTTTCTGCCATAAGGGTGGTGTCATCTGCATATCTGAGGTTATTGATACTTCTCCTGGCAATCTTGATTCCAACCTGTGCTTCTTCCAGACCAGCGTTTCTCATGATGTACTCCGCATATAAGTTAAATAAGCAGGGTGACAATATACAGCCTTGACATACTCCTTTTCCTATTTGGAACCAGTCTGTTGTTCCACATCCAGTTCTAGCTGTTGCTTCCTCACTGGTTTTTAGTACTCTTGTATAGATGGGGAAACAGTGTCAGAATTTATTTTGGGGGGCTCCAAAATCATTGCAGATGGTGACTGTAGCCATGAAATTAAAAGACGCTTACTCCTTGGAAGAAAAGTTATGACCAACCTAGATAGCATATTCAAAAGCAGGGACATTACTTTGCCAACAAATGTCCATCTAGTCAAGGCTATGGTTTTTCCAGTGGTCATGTATGGATGTGAGAGTTGGACTGTGAAGAAAGCTGAGCACTGAAGAATGGATGCTTTTGAACTGTGGTGTTGGAGAAGACTCTTGAGAGAGTCTTGGACTGCAAGGAGATCCAACCAGTCCATTCTGAAGGAGATCAACCCTGGGATTTCTTTGGAAGGAATGATGCTAAAGCTGAAACTCCAGTACTTTGGCCACCTCATGCGAAGAGTTGACTCATTGGAAAAGACTCTGATGCTGGGAGGGATTGGGGGCAGGAGGAAAAGGGGATGACAGAGGATGCGATGGCTGGATGGCATCATGGACTCGATGGACGTGAGTCTGAGTGAACTCCGGGAATTGGTGATGGACAGGGAGGCCTGGTGTGCTGTGATTCATGGGGTCTCAAAGAGTCGGACACGACTGAGCGACTGAACTGAACTGAATAACTGATTCTGATTTGTTCAGCAGAAGGTTTCCTATTTGTGTCTTTTAAAAATTATTTATTGAGTGGAGCTGGAAAATGCCTTGAAATAAGACAAAAGCTTGCACTCTTACTAGCTATATCATACTCATCTTTACACATGGCTGCTTTCCTACTGCTAGTCGTCGTCGTTTTTCTCTTCCCCTTTCCTCTCCCACATTCTTAGGTAATTTTTGTTGATAGCACTTAAAGTTATAAAACATTGTTCTTTGATCCATCCTTGAGAGGACTAAATTTGTTGTTCTATTATTTACATAATTTAAGTTTAATATATGTAGGATCACAAACTGGGTAGTTTTAAAAATCACCTTTGTTGAAGTCCAGTTTACAATAAAGTGTTTAATTTTGGCAATTGTATAAACCACAATCTAAATAGAGAACATTTACAAAAATTTTATTTACTGCCACTTTGCTTTTAATTCTCCAGACTCATGTCCCAGGCCACTGGCTATCTGCTTTCTGTCATCATACAGTAGTTTAGTCATTCTCGAGTTTATTATAAATAGAACCATACAGAATGTACTCCTTTGTGTCTAGCTTGTTTAGCTCAGCATGTTTTGAGATTCATCCATGTTTTCTGCATCAGTTGTTAGTTAATTATTTAGCAGTATTCCATTTAATGAATATTCCACAGTTGGTTTATCCTTCATGTGTTGATGGACATCTGAGTTCTTTCTAATTTTTGACTATTATAAATAAAGCTCCTATGAATATTCACATACTAGTTATTTGGATATCATTTTCTTATTTATTTTTCTTGGGTAAATACCTGGGATTGAAATTGCTGGGCTGTATGATTCAGTTCAGTTCAGTTCAGTCGCTCAGTTGTGTCTGACTCTTTGCAACCCCATGAATCACAGCACGCCAGGCCTCCCTGTCCATCACCAACTCCTGGAGTTCACTCAGACTCACGTGCATCGAGTCAGTGATGTCATCCAGCCATCGCATCCTCTGTCGTCCCCTTCTCCTCCTGCCCCCAATCCCTCCCAGCATCAGAGTCTTTTCCAGTGAGTCAACTCTTCACATGAGGTGGCCAAAGTACTGGAGTTTCAGCTTTAGCATCATTCCTTCCAAAGAACACCCAGGACAGATATCCTTTAAAATTGACTGGTTGGATCTTCTTGCAGTCCAGGGGACTCTCAAGAGTTTTCTCCACACCACAGTTCAAAAGCATCCATTCTTCAGTGCTCAGCTTTCTTCACAGTCCAACTCTCACATCCATACATGACCACTGGAAAAACTATAGACTTGACTAGATGGACCTATGTATCATTAGTGCTTAACATTTTAAGAAACTGCCAAACTGTTTCCCAAAGTGATTGAGTTATTTTAACATCCCAGTCAGCAGTGTAAGATAGTTCCATTTGCCTCAAACCCTCAGTAACTCTTGGCATTGTCAGTCTCTTTATTTGTGGATGTATAGATATCTGCTTGTTTTATTATGTGTTTCCCTTGTGACTAATGCTTTTTAATGTGCATATGGGCCATTTTGTGTATCTTTTATGAAGCACCTATTCAAATTTTTTGCCCATTTTTAAAAAATCAGCCTTTACTATCATTGAGTAGTGAGAATTTTTTATATACTAGAAATATGTATTGGTAGTATTTTCTCCCAGTCTGTGACTTGCCTTTTAATTAATGGTATCTTTCAAATAACATACATATTTAATTTTTATGAATTCCAGTTAGTTTTTTTAAATGATTTAGGCTCTTTCCTTTAGAAATGCTTGCCTGTCCCAAAGTATAAAGATTTTTATCCCCTGTTTTCTTCTATAATTTTAATAGTTTTTGCTTTTATGTATAAATCTATAATCCATTTCAAGTTAATTTTTGTTTAGATTTTGAAATAAAAGTTGAAAATCAGTTTTTTCCCCAGTATGGATATCCACTTATTCCAAGCATTATTTGTTTAAAAGGTGAACCTTTCCCATTGGCTTCTTTCTGTCTTTAGAACCAATTGAGCAAGGATGTATAAATGTGCTTCTTGACACTCTGTTCTGTTGCGTTTATGTGTATAACTGCTCTTTGACTGGTACTATACTCTCTTGGTTATTTTTTGTAGTTTCATAATTAGCCTTCAAATCAGGTAATGTAAATCCTACAACTTTGATATGCTTTTTCATAGTTGTTTGTTATTCTAAATTCTTTGCATTTCTCTAAACATTTTAGAACAAGAACTCTATTTTTCTGCCCTTGCCCCCTCACCCCCCAACATTCCGTGATTCCTCTGTCTGTGGAATTTTCCAGGCAGGAATACTGGAGTGAGTAGCCATTCCTTTCTCCAGGGGATCTTCCTAACTCAAGGATTGAACCCAGATCTCCCACATTGCAGGCAGATTCTTTACCATCTGAGCTACCAGGGAAGCATCCCGTTTCCCAAACAGTTCTCCACATCAGACACACATCAGAACCAACTGGCAAAAATACCCAAATAGCATGAGCACTCACAAACAATCCTCAGCGGCAGTCAGAACCCATTGGCAAAATGCCCAAATAGCACTAGCCACTCACAAATGGGAAAGTTGCCTGTATGCAAACCGGGGACTTACCCAGTCTTGGAGCTCGTCGGTTCATCCCAATTGCAAGTTTCCATCCCGCCAAGGAAAAGCGTAAGTTGGCAGCCAGTGCTGAGCATTGGAGAAACAGGAAGGATCCTCCAATGGTTTTGGCAGCTGCTAAGAATGTCCCCAAATCCCCTGCCTGCGGCTAGCTAGCCATAAGCAGCAGGCTAATATACTATCATAGCCACAGGTCTCCCCTGGAAGACCTGGAAAATCCCATGGACAGAGGAGCCTGGTAGGCTGCAGTCCATGAGGTCGCTAAGAGTCGGACACGACTGAGCAACTTCACTTTCACACATTGGAGAAGGAAATGGCAGCCCACTCCAGTGTTTTTGCCTAGAGAATCCCAGGGACAGAGGAGCCTGGTAGGTGGCCGTCTGTGGGGTCGCACGGAGTCGGACACGGCTGAAGTGACTTAGCAGCAGTAGCAGGAATGTCCCCAAATCCCCTGCCTGCAGCTAGCTAGCCATAAGCAGTAGGTTAATACACTATCATAGCCACAGCTCTCCCCTGGAAGACCCAGGAGAGCCAGCAGTAGCCAGCCCCACGTTGGGTGCCAAATCTGTTACCAAAAGGTATGCACGGGAGGTCCAGCTGCTCGCCATTCAGAAGCTACTAAGCAGGCCAGGTTGGAGGGAAGGAAAGTTTGCTTTATTTCAGATGCTGGCAACTGAGGGGGAGGGTGGTGGACATCAGTCCAAAGGCAGGCTGACTCCCCTCACCTCTTTAATTGAAAGGATTAATCTAATAAAAGTCACATTTTCTCTTTTAGATTTTTCTCAGTAGTTTTGTCCACTTGTTTCTGTAAGAAATATGAGGTGGATTTCTGATTCATTAAAGTCTTATCTGGCTAACTTATTTTGGGAACATACTTTCATATATTTTATATATGAGAAATTTCCTAGGTTATACGTTTTCACTTTAGATTACCCCTCTGTAGTGTTGAATAGGTTCTTTGTGTCATACTTGTGTTTTCTGATGAAGCATCACAGCATTAATAACATTAGTGATTTAATATTGTATTCTTATTGGTTGCTTGTAAATGCTACCTGAGGATACTAAACCGTTAGATAGATATATCTTCTACTTTTATTTCAAAAGTAAAGAATTGAAACTTTTTCTTTGCCTATAGTTCCTCCACTTTCCTAAATACGGACACATTCCAAAGAAGACACAGTGTCATAGTAACTTTTGGAACAAAAGATATTTCGCTTTTTATCTCTTGTTTTTTTTCCTCTATTAGATGTTTTTATACTATCTTTCTATTAATCTTTGCTTCAGAAGTTATTCTTAGTTTTCCAAAGTTCTCTGATAAACATCATCTATTAGATATTGTTATATTGTACATAGAAAGGTGTTTTAAGATAGATGAAGAATCTACAACTAAGTTAATTTAAGTGAGTATAAATTATAACTTGCTATAGACTTAAATGAGAAAAATTTGATAATCAGTACATTGATCTTAAAGGGCCTCCAGTTGTATCTTTAATTTTAAATCCTTTGAATAGAAAGGTATTTTTCTGTTCATTCATGTCAGACTCTTTGCAACCCCATGGACTGTAACCTGCCAGGCTCCTCTGTCCATGGAATTTTCTAGGCAGGAATACTGGAGTGAGTTGCCATTTCCTACTCTAGGGAATCTTCCTGACCCAGGAATCAAATTTACATCTCCTGCATTAGCAGGCAGATTCTCTACAACTGTGCCACCTGGGAAGCCCAGAAAGAAATGTTATCACAGTGTGAAACACTTGGCTTCACACAAGTGTTACAGAATATATGTCAGATAGTATACATATTTGTCCTAGCTATTCTGTGATAGCCAGAGGGAACAGAAAAATAAAAATGTTTCAAGTAGTTGTTTTAAAGCAACATCTTATAGCTTTGTGGAATTAAAACCCAAAAAAGCCAGTTATTATAAATAATTATACAAATATATACACAGAATTTAAATGTGGCTTCACTTTAGTGCCTATGGAATAAAATCAAGTTTATCCATTCATTCAAGACAAGGGTCAGTAAATTAAGACCTGCAAGCCAGTTTTTACTCATTGTCTAATTTTGTACAGCAAAAAGCTAAGAATAGTCTTTATATTTTAAAATGAAAATACAAAAATATAAATAAATATTAAAAAATATAAAGAATAACATTTTGTGACATGAAAATTATATGAAATTCAAAGTTCAACATCCACAAATAAACTTCAACTGAACATTGATGTTATTCTGAAGTAAAAGTAATAGATATTACAACCTATAGGTTGTAATACACATTAAAAAATTATAGAGCCCTAGCTGTAATATAAATGTAATGTACATTTTAGTATGTAAATTATTTGATATCGCTGCATTAGACGATATAATGAAGTAGTCAGATACTTGAACCTACTTATAATGAATAAGTAGAGCAGTCAGAAATGCCATGGCTAGTTTGTCTTTATATGTATAATGAGATTCATTTCTATGCTCAGATAATTATTTGTAGGTTTTTCACTTGCACAGAAATGAGTGGTAAAAATATCTTTGAATGTATAAAGTAAATTTTAAGATAGTGTAATCAATAGACTAGGAAGAAGAAATTCAAAAATAATTTTATTCTTTGCTCAGATTAGAGACTTAACCAGTTCAGTTCAGTTCGGTTCAGTCGCTCAGTCGTGTCTGACTCTCAGTGGATATTGGCAGTTTGATCTGTGGTTCCTCTGCCTTTTCTAAAACCAGCTTGAACATCTGGAAGTTCACAGTTCATGTATTGCTGAAGCCTGGCTTGGAGAATTTTGAACATTACTTTACTAGCGTGTGAAATAAGTACAATTGTGCAGTAGTTTGAGCATTCTTTGGCATAGCCTTTCTTTGGGGTTGGAATGAAAACTGACCTTTTCCAGTCCTGTGGCCACTGCTGAGTTTTCCAAATTTGCTGGCATATTGAGTGCAGCACTTTCACAGCATCATCTTTCAGGATTTGAAATAGCTTAACTGGAATTCCATCACCTCCGCTAGCTTTGTTCATAGTGATGCTTTCTAAGGCTCACTTGACTTCACATTCCAAGATGTCTGGCTCTAGGTGAGTGATCACACCATCGTGATTATCTTGGTCATGAAGCTCTTTTTGTACAGTTCTTCTGTGTATTCTTGCCACCTCTTCTTAATATCTTCTGCTTCTTTTATATCTGCACAACAAAGGAAACTATAAGCAAGGTGAAAAGACAGCCTTCAGAATGGGAGAAAATAATAGCAAATGAAGCAGCTGACAGACAACTAATCTCAAAAATATACAAGCAACTCCTGCAGCTCAATTCCGGAAAAATAAACGACCCAGTCAAAAAATGGGCCAAAGAACTAGAGATTTCTCCAAAGAAGACATACAGATGGCTAACAAACACATGAAAAGATGCTCAACATCACTCATTATCAGAGAAATGCAAATCAAAACCACAATGAGGTACCATTTCATGCCAGTCAGAATGGCTGCAATCCAAAAGTCTACAAGCAATAAATGCTGGAGAGGGTGTGGAGAAAAGGGAACCCTGTTACACTGTTGGTGGGAATGCAAACTAGTACAGCCACTATGGAGAACAGTGTGGAGATTCCTTACAAAACTGGAAATAGAACTGCCTTATGACCCAGCAATCCCACTGCTGGGCATACACACCGAGGTAACCAGAATTGAAAGAGACTCGTGTACCCCAGTGTTCATCACAGCTATAATAGCCAGGACATGGAAGCAGCCTAGATGTCCATCAGCAGACAAATGGATAAGAAAGCTGTGGTACATATACACAATGGAGTATTACTCAGCCATTAAAAAGAATACATTTGAATCAGTTCTAATGAGGTGGATGAAACTGGAGCCGATTATACACCAATACAGTATACTAACGCATATATATGGAATTTAGAAAAACACCTATACAGTGTACTAACGCATATATATATGGAATTTAGAAAGATGGTAATGATAACCCTGTATGCGAGGCAGCAATAGAGACACAGATGTATAGAACAGTCTTTTGGACTCTGTGGGAGAGGGAGAGGGTGGGATGATTGGGGGAGAATGGCATTGAAACATGTATAATATCATATAAGAAATGAATCGCCAGTCCAGGTTCGATGCAGGATACAGGATGCTTGGGGCTGGTGCACTGGGATGAGCCAGAGGGATGGTACGGGGAGGGAGATGGGAGTGGGGTTCAGGATGGGGAACACGTGTACACCCCTGGCGGATTCATGTTGATGGATGGCAAAACCAATATAATATTGTAAAGTAATTAGCCGCCAATTAAAATAAATAAATTTAAATTTAAAAAATATATATCTTCTTCTTCTGTTAGGCCCATACCATTTCTATCCCTTATTGAGCCCATCTTTGCATGAAATGTTCCCTTGTTATCTCTAATTTTCTTGAAGAGATCTCTAATCTTTCCCATTCTGTTGTTTTCCTCAAGAGACTTAATGCTGCTGCTGCTGCTAAGTCGCTTCAGTTATGCCCAACTCTTAGCGACCCCATGGACTGCAACCTACCAGGCTCCTTCGTCCATGGGATTTTCCAGGCAAGAGTACTGGAGTGGGTTGCCATTGCCTTCTCAGAAGAGACTTAACAGATGCATTTAATCCTTTCTTTCTTTCTATGATAACTCTTAAAGTCGTAAAAATAGCCATTAGACAGAAATACTACAGTTCCCATTTATAAAACTAGCACATAGAAAGCAGAAAGAAATCAAATGCTGAAAAAATATTTTTAATTAAAAATGCAGTTAAAAATGCATACCACAACATAAAAGAGAATTGAAAGCAAATGTGTCCTTGATAAATAACTGTAAATAGGCTAAACTTCCCATCAAAAGGGAGATATTTTCGCATTAGATCACAGTATGAAGCATAGATTTGTTCTGTATATAAGAGTTCTTAAAACTTGGAGCTGTAAATGTTGAAAGTAAGGTTTAATTTCAGCTAGAAGCGTTAAATTTCATTTTCTCTTCATATTTCCTCCTGCCCTGGCACTTCATAATGATTAGGGTTCAGTCCATGATGAAGTTTAAGTAGTTATAAATATCATTATATTTGGAAAATTCCTTTGTTAGCTGTAAGACAAAATAAAAACACAAGTTGTATGAGACTTTAAATCAGATCAGATCTCAGTTCATGACAGATTTCATCAAGAGGCTCTTTAGTTCCTCTTCATTTTCTGCACTTCTAATAAATGTGGGAAAGAGATTATTAAATAAATCGGTTTCCTCAGTAATGATGTAGAAAAATACAAATTTACATTTCTTCTCATAGTTTTGAATAAATTCCAGGTGGGATGAATATTTAAATAAAAAAAGAAAAGAAACTGATAACATATTAGAAGAAAGTATATGATATAAGTTCTTAAATCCTATGAGAGAAAAATAGAGCAGAGGGAGATAGTTCAGGGAAGCAGGGGACAGAGAGTAGAAAGCTTCCATTTGAAAAAGATTAGACCACTTCAGGATCAGAGACTAGTCAGGTGCACTGCCTCTGAAGTGGGATTAGGTTTGGAATTTCCTAGTTTTACCTTGAGGCCTCACTTACACTGTTTTATAATCACTTTGCCTTTTTCATGAGACCAAGTCAGAAGCCATTAAAGAATTTTGAACCAAAGGAATGGTGATTTGACCTGTTTGCAAACAGACTGTAAGGGTCCAATATGGAAGCAGGGAGCCAGTAGGGAGCCTATTTAATAATATAGACATGGAATAATGGATGAGAGTGGTGGCAGTGAGCCAGTGAAAAGTGGTTACAGTCTATATGTATGTTGAAGGTTGAGCTGAAAGAGTTGATGTTAAAGTTAATTAAAAGAGAAATGAGGTTAGTAAATAAGATGAGGAAAGTGTTTGATAGGGGATTCAGAAACTCAATGTAGTATGAATTAAGACGCCTGTTAGCTTAAAATTGAGCTGTCAAATAGGCGTGAGCCAGTAGTACAGAGAGAGGGCTGATACGTGAGATAGCATTTGGTGGTCATTCAGTTCAGTCCAGTCGCTCAGTCCTGTCCAACTCTGCGACCCCATGAATCGCAGCACGCCAGGCCTCCCTGTCCATCACCAACTCCCGGAGTTCACTCAAACTCATGTCCATCAAGTTGGTGATGCCATCCAGCCATCTCATCCTCTGTAGTCCCCTTCTCCTCCTGCCCCCAGTCCCTCCCAGTATCACAGTCTTTTTTAGTGAGTCAACTCTTCGCACGAGGTGGCCAAAGTACCAGAGCTTCAGCTTTAGCATCATTGCCTCCAAAGAACACCCAGGGCTGATCTCCTTCAGAATGGACTCTCAGGAGTCTTCTCCAACACCGCAGTTGAAAAGCATCAATTCTTTGACGCTCAGCCTTCTTCACAGTCCAACTCTCGCATCCATACATGACCACAGGAAAAACCATAGCCTAGATGGACCTTTGTTGGCAAAGTAATGTCTCTGCTTTTCAATATGCTATTTAGGTTGGTCATAACTTTTCTTCCAAGGAGTAAGCATCTTTTAATTTTAGTGTATAGATTAAAACCTAAAGATTAGATGAGATTCCCAAAGAAGTCCATGGAGATTCAAAGGAGATGAGGAGCCAGAACTGAACTAGGGGGTACTTGAGTATGAAAGTGGACCCAGGAGGAGGGATGAACAATGTAGGCTATGATGGAGCTGCTAGTGAGGTAGGAGAAAACTAAAGTGTTGAGGAAGAAGGAGTGATCATTTTAGTCAGCTCTTAATTTTTTTTTTAAATTTTTAATCAGAAGATAATTGCTTTACAATGCTGTGTTGGTTTCTCCTGTACAGCAGCATGGATCAGTTCTTAGTATGCATATGTCTGCTTCCTTGTGAGCCTCCCTCACGAGGCTTCCTCCCACCCCACCATCCCACATCTATAGGTCATCACAGAGCACTGAGCTGTGTTCCCTGTGCTATACAACTGCTTCTTGCTAGCTATCTGTTTACACATAATGGTTTATACATACGGAGAAGGCAATGGCACCCCACTCCTGTACTCTTGCCTGGAAAATCCCACGGACGTAGGAGCCTGTTTAGGCTGCAGTCCACGCGGTCACGAAGAGTCAGACACAACTGAGCGACTTCACATTCACTTTTCACTTTCATGCACTGGAGAAGGAAATGGCAACCCATTTCCAGTGTTCTTGCCTGGAGAATCCCAGGGACAGGGGAGCCTGGTGGGCTGCCCTCTATGGGGTCGCACAGAGTCGGACACGACTGAAGTGACTTAGCAGCAGCAGCAGTGTATATGTATGTCAATGCTGTTCTCCCAATTTGTACCCTCCCCCCTTGCCTCACTGTGTCCATAAGTCCATTCTCTATGTCTGCATCTCTATTCCTGCCCTGGAAATAGGTTCATTAGTACCATTTTTCTAGATTCCATGTGTGTGTGTGTACATGCACATGCACATAAGTACTCAGTTGTGTCCAATTCTTTGCAGCCCCCATGGGCTGTGGCCCACCATGCTCCTCTGTCCATGGGATTTTCCAGGCCAGAATACTGGATTGGGTTGCAAGTCTCTTCTCCAGGGGATCTTGCCAACCCAGGGATCAAACCCAAGTCTCTGGGGTGTGCTGCATAGGTCACCTGGGAAACCCAGATTCCATATGTACATGTTAATATATGATATTTGTTCTTCTCTTTCTGACTTAGTTTACTGTGTATATCAGGCTCTAGGTTTATCTATCTCAGTTCAACTAACTCAAATTTGTTCCTTTTAATGGCTGAGTAATATTCCATTGTATATATGTACCACAACTTCTGTATCCGTTCATCTATTAATAGACATCCAGGTTACTTCCGTGTCCTGACTATTGTAAATGGTGCTGCAGTGAACACTGGGGTGCATGTGTCTTTTTGCATTATGGTTCTCTTAGGGTATATGCCCAGTAGTGGGATTGCTGCATGATATGGTAGTTTTATTCCTAATTTTTTAAGGAATCTCCATACTTTTCTCCATAGAAGCTGTATCAATTTACAGTCCCACCAACAGTGCAAGAGAGTTCCCTTTTCTCCACGTCCTCTCTAGCATTTATTGTATAGGTGTTTTGAAGATGTCCATTCTGACTGGTGTAAAGTGATACCTCATTGTAATTTTGATTTGCATTTCTCTAATAATAAGCAATGTTGAACATCTTTTCATGTGTTTGTTGGCCACCTGTATGTCTTCTTTGGGAAAAAAAAATGTTTGTTTAGGTCTTCCACCCATTTTTTTATTGGGTTGTTGGGTTGCTGATATTGAGCTATATTAGCTTAAGCCAGCTCTTGTTGATATTCGGGTAAGATAAATATTCAGATTTGACTCTTAGATTTAGCAGACAGCAGGTCATTGTTGACCTTAGTACAGCATTTTCTGTGTGTGTGTGTGTGTGTGTGTGTGTGTGTGTATGATAAACTATGGAGAGCAAAATAATCTGCTGAGAGTGATTAAGAGGAAAGAGATATGGGAAAGTTGAGAAGAATAGAGAAATTATGTACCTTTTTTTAAAAGCAAATAGTGTGGGACAAATTTTTAGCAAATTTTATGGGACCGGGGATATTTATCATAAACCTGAGCAGTGTGAGAGCTCCACTTGAGGATAGTGGTCATGATCAGAACATGTTTTTTTTTTTTCTTTCTCTAGCCATGTTCAGCCATGCCATTTCAAGTGTAGAGTGAGTAGAGAGTTAGATGGTTGTGTGAGGTGGAGGTGAGCAGAATAAAAGATCTTTGGAGAAAGGAAAGTCCAACTGATAGACCAGGATATTAGAATCTGTGGGATTGTTGAAGTTACTAAGAATTATGACAAGGGCAGATTTGGAGAGAGTGATATTGAGCTAAAAATTAAAATTTCCAAGAACTCATGGATTGGTAGAAGGAGTAATAAGGAGCAGTATTATGTGATACAAGTTAACAGGATATTTTGACCTGGGAGGTTTTAGGGAGGAGAAAGAATACCTGGGGAAGTTGTGCATAGCAAGGAGGACTCTGACTTTATATCTAAGTGTGTTTTAATGTGGAATGTGAGAGGACCTCAGAGGAATCAGCATTTTCAGGGAAAAGTTGGGTTTTAGTTAGATTTAGAAGATAATGAAACATTTGGAGACAAAATTGAAATTATTAGTGGTGTTGATCTGGATCGAGAGAGGTTTAGCTTTGTTTAACTATATTAACAAGGTATGATTTTTGACGTAGCACTTCATAATCCAGGTATATTTAGGGATATTCTGGCATATGTGAAAAATGACATGGATAGAAAGGTATTTATTTCATTGTAGTATTGTTGTTAACAGTAAAAAAAAAAACAAAAAACTAGAAAGTAAATGTTCCTCATTAGACTTCTTAAATAATTTATGATATGCCCATATGCTGGAAATCTGTGCAACCACTGAGGAAAAAAATGAGGTATCCCTAATATGTACTGATATAGCATGATTGTCAAGATACTATTATATCATCCCATGTGTTAAAAAAAAGACTGTGAATACCCATATGTTTGTTCATGTCTAGCAGGATGCACGAACTGTAACTATTGATTGTCTCTAGCGAGGCCGGTCAGGTGCTTATTTGGTAAAATTGGGAGGGAGACTAGCTTTTGTCTGTACACTTTTTGAACCATTGCCTATATACGTAGTTTTAAAAAATAAAATAAGTTTTAAGAAAAGCTTCAAGCCAGGTTGTGATAAACCTTTCTTAATAGTTGAAGTTTGAATTTTACATGGTAGTAAGTGTTGGCATGCTACAGTTCACAGCAGCACAAAGAGTCAGAAATGACTTAGCCACTGAACAACAACATCAACAACAAAGTGATGATAATTATGTGAAAAGAGCTGTAATTTTGGAAATTTTCCCTAATAACCACCCTTCAAATGGATTAGAAAAGATAAAAGTCAGGACCGGCAGACTTGTAAGGAGGCTGTTGCAGTAGCCCAGGTTTGTATTAGTGCATATTTCTGCACATTTCTCAAATGTGTTTTGGTTTAACATCCTAGTTTTCCATCAGCTTGGTCAATGTTTGGCAGATAGCAGGCACACCCATACGAATATTCTCATATGGATGAGAATATCCAAGCATCATACATTTTCTTCCAGTGAGTCTTAGTAATCATTGACTCTTGAATTCCTGTGTCATATTTTGTTCCTATTGTTTGGCATTGCTTATTTTAGTAATGAATGACCTTGCCCACTAATTATAAACCCTACTAGGCTACCGTACTCTCTTTTTTCTCTCTCTGTTTAAATTGTTGTACAGGATGAATTATGATGTTATTACTACTACTATCATATGTATGCCATGAGTAGATACCATTTTTATGTTATTATTGTTTATTTTGCCTTTGTATGTGTTTCTTATAGACTAACCATTCTGTTCTCATTAAAATAAGAGCTTTGCGTAGTGATAGCATAGACTCTGAAACTTGATGACTTGGAATTTTCCGGTAAACCTTGAGCAAATTACTTAACATTAGTATACCTCAGTTTCTTTATCTATGCAGTGGAGATTTGAATATTAAATATATTTAATGTAAAGTGCTTAAAACAATGCTTGACACATAGTGTTCAGTATGTTATGGAAGTTTTTGCCAATACTATTGATCAAGTTGAAAGAAAGTCATAGTTGAATATCCTCAGTTATTATTTACTTATCCTTTTTGTATTATGTAAAGCTCTACTCTTTTGTTTTCATTTTAAAAAAGGCCATTTCTGAGCCTTTCTTTGTTTCCTTGAAATTATAGCAGCCCCTGTCTCCTGGGGCAAACTAACATGGTAATGAATTGGACCTTTAACAATTTTGTTTACTTTACATTTTCTTTTGATAAATTGGATTCTGTTGTTCAGGGATGTTAATCCACCTTGTTCACTAATACATTTTATAATTACCAAAAAAATATGACAGAGAGTGGGAACCCTGACAAAATTCCCCTCTTGAGATACTGATGTGTTTACATTGCTTTGTGCTACTCCGTACTAGATGTCTGCATTAATCAGGTGTCCTGTGTGGTCTATTGCCTTGATGCTTAATCACTTGACTGATGGCCCTTTTGACAAAGAATATAGCCAATTTCAAATAGCTGAGTTTCATTTTACAGCTGCTTAAATAAATCACTTTTAAAAACAGTTGAAATGTTCCAAGTGTGAAAGAAAAATGCAGTTTATTTTCATGAAAGTCTCCATTCAGATAATTTTTCAATGTTTATTTTTTAAATTTAAAAAATTCTGTGAAACTGAATTTGTTTTATTGCAGTTAACTTTCATAAACTACTTGTTTTATTACCGGTGATAGTGGATAGCAGAAATGAATTTTGTATCACAAGACTTCTTGAAGTTCTTTTTGGAATTTAATTGCACCATCAAGTATGTTTTGTTTACCTTTTATTTTGTTTTCATTTCAGCCTAACTAGTCATTGTTTATTACTTTTGTTTGTTTTATCAGATTTCAGAAATTAAAGCAGCTGAAATATTGTATTGTGAAATGAGAGACCATCTATTTTGAATTAGCTCTGAAAAGCTCTCTGTTGGAAAACTACATTATTCTTTGGAGTTATTCCATGATTGGTTTCTAGAGTCTGACTTTGTCTTTGGGAAAAATATGATTAAATCTGTTTGAAATTGGGAACAAATGACTCATGTTTGGAACTACTTAAATTCTGAGTCTTAGTTATGTGAAAGTACTTGCATTTTTTTTTTAAGGTAGCTATTTTTCTTCCTTTTCCTTTTAATCAGAAATAATGCTATTCTTTATACTTTTTGATCAGTATTTCTATTAAAATCTTGTTTTTTAAAGTAGAGCCTCTATATCTTAGAATATTAAAATAAGGATACTATCTAGGTCCTTGTTATACTAATGTATTAAGAAGAAAACATAACCAGAATGTAAGAAAACAATAGCAGTAAAGTCAAAACAAAAAGTTAATAATGAGATGAAACTTTCATTAACAAAAAGTTAACAACTTTTATACAAAACAAAATGTATAAGAGTTAATAATGATCTGATATAGCTTAATAATAACCTTTGTTGAAAAAAGAGAGCTGTGTTGAATAACAGGGTAGCAACAGAGGAAATAGATTTAATTACTTGTTTATATCATCAAATCCATTCTTTTGACAGTATTTTAATTTATATGCCAGTTTTCTTCCTGTAGTGTCTTTAATAAGTTAGTGTTTAAACTTTTTTATATTAAAAACAAATAGTTTGGAAGTAGCATGTTAACTTTTACTAGTACAACCTTTGGAGTATTTTTTTTTTAATTTATTAGTCATGTGTGTAGACGAAAAAATATTTAGAGATAATATAACTGGTTTTCCCTTGACATCTGAGCCATAACAAAATTTCCTAAGATAAGGATAGAAGTTCAGTTCTGATAACTGTCCTTTCTCCTTCAGTGGTGTGAGGCTGGGAGTATAGACTGAGCTGGGGTAGACGAATAGTTGCCGTCAATACAGTTAGATTGCATTAGGGTCCACAGGGCAGATAACATTAGCTGAGACAGCAGTTAGGTTGGAATTGTTGTACAAGTCAGTCTATTGCATTGCTGCATAGTCATACAGTATTGAAGGGAACATTTGCTGAATTTTGCAATAGTCAATGACATTTCCTGAAATTTCTTTAAAAATTGCATAAAATTGAGCAAGGGTTTAAAGTTGTAATGAAAAGTGAGCATGTCAACATGTATTTTTATGGGAAATATTCTTGATGTGTACTTATTTTCCTTATTCATTGTCAGCTTAGCAAAGCTTCTTACTATATTATTAATTAACCATATACTTTTTGGTAAAAAGATGTCACAGTTAATCTATAAAGAAAAATATGTCATGTAGTTATTTGTATGCACTTGGTGAATGCTTAAAATATGCAGAGCGCTACCATATCATTTTAGCCACTTATAAGATGCTTTGGGCAAGTTACTCAACTCCAGTCCTTAGTTTTCTCATATATAAAATGTGGATAGATTAATACCTATCTCATAGGGTTATTATGAGAATTTAATGAGTTAGTTTGTGTAGTGGTTATAGTGAGTGAGCGATCAATGAATATTATCTAATATTGGTATTATGTAATTAGTTAAAGATCAATAATTCTTATGTATTCTCTAACTTTATGACTGAGCTTCTAGAAAGGATATTTAACTCATTGAGAAATAATGTGTGTGATGATTCATTTTACTCTTAATTCCATTAGGTTACTTAACATTCTTGTTGATTATATAATAGCTTTTTTAGGACTCCAAGTTATGGTCCTTAAAGATGAATAAAACCCTGTGTTGTGCTTTGGAGTTACTTATTTTGAAACTTGTATAAAAAGTCAGTAAGAGAGAGGTGAATTCTCTTAAGTAACTTGAAAAGAAGGAAAAATTTTTACTTAGGTTTTCCCGTTTGTTTGTGGTTCATAAGTCAGAGATCATATTAGATTGGAAGGTGAGAAATGATTGGAGGAAACGTAATGATTAATTATTCCATTCATATGTATATTTTATCCTTAATGTTATTCCTTCCTTAAGTTGTGTCATAATTCAGCTTGTGTACTCATTAATTTATTAAAATAACATTAAATATTGTGAAATTCTGTCATCTACACAGAATGGTAGGTAGAGAAAAAGCTAAAATTAAGGAAAAGGCTTATTGACTATTCTTTTGATGTATTTTTAATATACCAAGCCATTAAATCTTCCCTCACTACTTTTATAGTGTAGCTTGTTAGCCTTGACAGTTTGGTATGTTGTAATATGGTTACTAAAGATGAGTTGAAAATCATGTCAAGTTTCTAGGAACCAAAAAACCATCTGTGGTTCAGAATTGTATAGCTATGAAGTTCTCCACCACTCTTAATTTTACATGTCTTGATAATGACTTAATCTCCATAAGGCCTAATACAATTTGAAGGCATTTCAAGTATATCTGTTATCATTATAGATAGAATCACTTTAGAAAGCGGGGAGGAAAAAAACCAAATTCTGAAATGTTGTCATCGTAAGATCACAGGGATAGGTAAATAGTCTTACTGACCCAAGTATGTACTTCGTTCCTTAGTATTGAATTTGACCGGGATTGTGACTACTTTGCAATTGCTGGGGTTACAAAGAAGATTAAAGTCTATGAATATGGCACAGTCATTCAGGATGCGGTGGATATTCATTACCCTGAAAATGAAATGACCTGCAATTCCAAAATCAGGTATTTACATTATTTACTTGGTATAATGTAATGTAGTATCTGTGATTAGTATGTTTCTTATTTTTACCTTTTCATGTGACATCTTATTCGTTCGTGATGAACATTATTAATTATATATAGAAGATACATCAGAATATCTTTTTTTATAGATAGTGATCGCTTTTTCCCTGTGGGGGTTAGTAGTTTTTCTATTTGCCAAATGAAAATCTTCTTGCATTTAATCAAATAAACGTCTTTACTGTAGATGACCTTTCATGGGGTATTGAATGATTACTGTAGCCCAGTGAATAGTATCTCAAAGTCTGGAATTTTTCCTCTAGTATGCACATATCTCTATTATAATTGTTTATACTTTTAAGAATTCTTTTTCACAAGAATGGTATGTGTCTTTTTGTGAGGGCATAGTGTTTAAGTTTCATGTATTAAGGGTTAGAGTTTATTACGAGTGCTTTTTAAACCTGGAATACTGTTCAAACTGCAGAAACTAGACCCAGCTTCTAATCTGCCCCCACAAAAGCTAAAAGGAATGCTAGAATCTTCGTGTTTAAAACAAACTTCCTAAGCTATTTTCATAAGCACTGGCTTCAAAGGGAGTGACATCAAGAAACTAATAGTAAATTTGTTTAAAACTTTGAACATTTTCTAGTCATTCTTATCCCTTTTTTATTTGGATAAATGACACATATAATATGTGGTCACTTTAATAATGTTAATAATAGAGCAAGTACTGTAGGCTTTATTTGTATAACTTTCTTTTCTGTTTCCTAATTCATATAAAAATGGTAGACTGATCTAACTGGTGCTCATCATTGAGAATGTGTAATGGTTATCTACTTAGTTTATATACTTTATTCCTAAGTGAAAGGAACGCAGCATGAGTGAGACATAATTTTATTGAATTCTTCAGTGGCAGGCGTTATCATAAGTTCTGTGTCTTAAGCCTGTCTTATACATAAGGAAGCTGAAGCACAGAAAGGGTTCATTAACTTGTTGCTGGTTGTACAGCTAGTCTCTGGAGTAGACAAGATTCAAACAGATTCTTGCTCTTAACCGTTTCATGCTACTAATTTGTAACATAGAGGCTCTAATAGTAATACCTACTTCAGTCGTGTCCGACTCTGTGCGACCCCATAGACGGCAGCCCACCAGGCTCCCCTATCCCTGGGATTCTCCAGGCAAGAACACTGGAGTGGGTTGCCGTTTCCTTCTCCAATTTCATAGGGTTATACTTTAAATAAATCCACATGATGCCCTCAGCACAATACTTGACCCATATCAAGAATTCATAATAAATGTTACCATAATGAAAATATGGATTAGAGGGTTTACCTTGTCTGTCTTGACAGATACAAAGCAATATGGTAGTATTTTATGCACCTTGGAATAAAGAGAAGGAAACTGTTCAAATCTGGAAACAATGGACTTGGGGCTGAAAGGGTTAATATGTAAGCTTCCCTGAAACCCATTTGGAGCATACCAGTTGTGAAAGTGAACTGAATTACCCAAAGCCACAACTAGTAAGTTGCAGATCTGGAATTTAAGCTCAGGTCTGACTAAATCCAAGGCTCTTGACTGTTCCATGTCATTTCTCCCAGGAATTCTAATAAGTACATCTAAAGTTGCAAATAAACTCTTCAAACCCTAAAATGTAGCACAAATACAGCTAGAAGACAGCAAAAAGGCTTTGTGTTCAAATGCTTGGAAATCACCTAGGTCAGCTGCTTTGCTTTCTAAGTGACTTTTTTCTTTAATATACATTAGCTTTACTGTATGTGTGATGCACATATATGTCTAACCAAAAGCATATATTTTTAGATGTTGCATTCTCAATATTGGAACATTTGAGAATAGCCGAAACCGTAAATGTTAGACGTTTAATTCTGTTAAATGCATTTTATTGAAATTTGAGTCATACACTTATGTTAGTCAACATTTGCCTGTAAACACAGAGACTCAACTCAGACCACTTTACTGGCTTATATGATCTGACACAGCTGGAAGTAGGGCCCTGAAGGGTCTGATTTGGTCTCTGCCATGACATACGTGTGCCCCCCCAGCCTCTGTTATCCCCACCTACAGACATGTATTCCTCATGTGTCTCTGCCATGACATACATGTGCCCCCCGGCTCCTGTTATCTCCACCTACAGACGTGTATTCCTC